>NC_134687.1:19310889-19910889 GCF_050947455.1 Rhinoderma darwinii | reverse complement strand
TTAGGTCCTTCACAGGAATTAAAGCAACAGTAGAGCGGAAATTTACAAATTCAATTTTTTTTGCTGAAATTCATTTGTAATACATTTTCTTCTGTAACACAGAAGGTTTTACCAGAGAAACGCAACACAATATTTATTGCCCAGATTCTACAGTTTTTTAGAAATATCCCACATGTGGCTCTAGTGTGGTAATGCTCTAAAAACAGGGGTACAATCACCACTGTGAAAAAGCCCCACCGTGTGCATTAAAAACGTATTTAACACATACTCCAATTACTGGTTCATTTGTGAACCCTCTCTAACTGGGTATACTTGAAAGATACAAATATGGGATCAGCATTTTAACATTGGTGTAACAGTGGATTAGACCCTAAAACACACCAGAGCCTGCAGTTACCGCTCCTAAATCACCTGGTGCTAGGGTGAACAACAGTTGCCGCTGTAACCTACGCTATGATCCCTCACTGACCTGACCCTAAGCGTTTCTATACATATATTTCATCAGGGGTCTGTAACTTGGTCATTCTGGCTAGGGTGCCAGCGATATTCAAACATTAGCAGATATTCTGCTGTACAACACGGAAGCATGCGCGCATGGATGTCAGCGGCACGCTTCACTCGGGACCCAGAGTTGATATAGCTAATACTCCTCCCCCCGGGCTTCGGCAGTGCACTTCGATACAGCCAAACACAATGGCCCACCTCATTCGTGACGTCTGACCATGTGACTCCCGGCCGTCAGCTGACGTAGCCGGAAGTAACATCGACAACATCAACCGAACGCGCAGGCGCAATGGGAGGCTGAAAGCGCATCTCTTTACTGCACATAAACCCATTCTCATCAGGGATAGAGTATGATAATAACATTAGGGTAAAAATTGCGGATCAGCTCAAAACCGCAACTCAGCTGCCGTAGATAAGGCACCTTCTCTGTAAATACACTTTGCATGTGTATACGACTCAGGGTGCGTCCCTTAAATCCACTTTTAAAAACCTCACTAGATTGCACAAGGATTATATAAACTGGTGGGAAATTCAGAGTCTAGAGAACTATCTCAAGAATAAAATAGTACCTAGAGGCCTGAGAGTCCATATTGCCCCAGCCTCTAGATTAAAGACACCTAATATAAGAGAGAGGTGGGAGCAGGAGATTACAGGGAGTTCACTGAGACCAATGCAAATTCTGGTAGAGGAGGAAAAAATCCAGTTTGAGCATATCAATATTGAATTGAAAAAAGAGATTGAAACAGTTAAGACTCTGGTAGATACCCCAGGTTTTGATAAGAAAGATAAAACCTTGCAACAATCTTTAGAGAGGTTTACTAATCATCTAAAAGAGCGTAAGCACTTCCAGTTCCAGAGAGATCTGCAGGAGTTCAGGGAGAAAAAAGCTTACGATTTTGTAAATCAACAACAGCAACAGCAGCAAAGTAGGGGTTTAAGAGAATCTGACCCTTCCACATCTGAGAGTGAAACTACAGACTCTGAAAGAGTGGGCCTATTCTTTGGGACTAGTGGCGGTAGACAAAAATATAGGGGGGGTGCCAGAGGCAGGAATAGAGGCCGGGCAAGAGCTTCTTCCAATAGTGGCAGTAATTTTTTATCCAACAATCCCCCCATTTCCCGCTACATGCTGAGGGGGCAAAAGGATTTATAAAGGGAAGAGGAACAGATAAATTACAAATTATTAATTTATCAGAATACAGTTTAAGTCCATCTGAGATCATGCTTCTGGAGAAGGGGCTTTAATTTGTCCCCACAGTGAAATTTGATTCATTTACCTGGGTGAAGGATTTGAATTTGTTTGCTCATAAATTGAAATGGATAAAGTTCTTTAAGCATCACAATAGAAAGAAATGTCTGGAAATGGGTTTAGAAGAATCTGATTTGGAAGGCCTAGAAGCCTTGGAAGGGTTGCTTGAGGAATCAAGTAGAGCTCCAGGACTAGGTCCATTTACCAATTTAAAAACTAAAAGTAGGAAACTACCGCCACTGGGAGACTTTACAAATGTTGATCTGTTTGTTGACTTGGTGGGAGATGAGATTAAGGCTTTGGGTCAGGATGGGAGTGGAATAGACAACAATCTGTCTTGGTCTGAACGTGCAGCTCTTACCACTTTAGAAAAAAGACAAAACATTATTCTTAAAGCATCCGATAAGGGTGGGAATATTGTGGTTATGAGTAGAGAAAACTATAAGAAGATGTGTGAGGACATCTTGCTCAATCCTGACTGTTACACCATTTTAAAGGAGAACCCCACAGCACAATTCAAAAAGGAGCTTTTAGGCATCTTGCGTGATGCAAAGAGTAGTTCCCTGATTAGTGCTAGTGAATTCAACTTTTTGTTTCCACAATTTCCTATCATGGCATGTTTTTATAGCCTGCCCAAAATCCATAAAGGGTACCCTCCCTTACGTGGTAGACCTATTGTATCAGGTATTAATAATCTAACCCAGAATGTGAGTACATACATAGATGAAGTGTTGCGTCCCTTTGTGCTAGGCCTTACATCATATGTGCGTGACACTATGGATGTTTTAAAACAAATTGATGGTATTACGCTGCAACAAAATAAATTTTTGGCTAGCCTTGATGTGGAGGCATTGTATTCCTCTATTCCGCATGGGCTTGGTTGTGAGGCAGTGGAATATTTTTTAAGATCTCGAGGTACTCAATATGTGGCTCACAACCAGCTTGTGTTGCAACTGTTACATTTTGTGTTAGAAAGGAACGTATTTATCTTTGAGGATCACATTTTTCATCAGCAACGTGGCACAGCAATGGGGAGTCCTACTGCTCCCACCTATGCAAATTTATATCTTGGCTGGTGGGAAGAGACAGTAGTGTTTGGGGAAAAAATTGCAAAGTGGACTTCATCAATAGGTATCTGGATTAGATACATTGATGACGTGTTGTTGCTTTGGAATTCCACAGTTGAGGAATTCAATACCTTTGTGGCAGCCCTTAATGTAAACAATCTAGGGCTGAGGTTTACATGTGAAATCAGTGATCAGGAATTATCTTTTCTAGATCTCAAGATTAGGAAAACTAAGGAAGGCACAATTCGTACTAAAGTACACCGGAAGGAGACAGCTACTAACAGCTTTTTACAATGGGATAGTTGTCACCCTTATCCCCTCAAACGAGGTATCCCCAGAGGCCAATTTATTAGAGTACGCCGGAACTGTAGCTCTATGGATGATTTTGAGATACAGTCACAAGATCTCACAAATAGATTTAAAGAGAGAGGCTTCCCCAAGGGGGTAATCAAAAAAGCCTATGAGGGAGCTAGGGATTCAGACAGGCAGAGTCTTTTAGTCCCTAGACAACGGAAGGTAGAAAAGGTTACGAGACTTATTGGTACCTTTGACTCCAAACAATCTGAGATTATGAAAATATTAAAAAGATACTGGCATATCCTTAGTGCAGATGTGGACTTGGCGGATCAGATTACACAATGGCCTTCAGTCACGTTCCGTAGAGGCAAAAACATCAGAGATAGGGTGATGCACAGCTGTTTTGACCCTATAACACAAAAAGGAACTTGGTTGAATAGGCAGATACCAGGCACACATAGATGTGGCAGTTGTAAAGCTTGTGACTTTATTCAGAATGGGAGAAAATTTAAAAGTGTTACCACCAAAGTCGAGTATGACATTCGAGACTTTGTTAACTGCAAAACAGCAGGGGTGGTTTATTTGATAACATGTCCATGCCCACTGAATTATGTGGGCAAAACGGTGCGGCAGTTTCGGCGCCGGATTAGAGAACATGTTGGAGATGTTATTAATGAAAGAGACACTCCCATATCTAAACATGTACATGCAAAACATCAGGGCAGAGCAGAATGTTTAAAATTCCAGGCGATTGAACTGGTGCGTCCTCCAAAACGGGGAGGGGACTGGGACAATCTCATTCTACGCAAAGAGGCCCAGTGGATCTATAGGCTGTCTTGTGTACAGCCTGAAGGTCTTAATGAGCAAACAAACTATACCTGTTTTATTTAAATAGATATCCCAATGTTACAACTTACGGTTGTTTAAATATATGTGCAGCTGTCAATCCTGGATATCATACAGTTACTTGCAGTATACCATTTATTGTCTAACAGGTATAGTTGTTCCTTTCTAAATAAATGATTCAGATCCTTTAGTATGGCAAATGTGAATATCGCTTATTTATCCATGCAAAGTGTATTTACAGAGAAGGTGCCTTATCTACGGTAGCTAAGTTGCGGTTTTGAGCTGGGGTAATAGGGACTCTCAGGCCTCTAGGTACTATTTTATTCTTGAGATAGTTCTCTAGACTCTGAATTTCCCACAAGCTCCTTGTATAATCCTTGTGCAATCTAGTGAGGTTTTTAAAAGTGGATTTAAGGGACGCACCCTGAGTCGTATACACATGCAAAGTGTATTTACAGAGAAGGTGCCTTATCTACGGCAGCTGAGTTGCGGTTTTGAGCTGATCCGCAATTTTTACCCTAATGTTATTATCATACTCTATCCCTGATGAGTATGGGTTTATGTGCAGTAAAGAGATGCGCTTTCAGCCTCCCACTGTGCCTGCGCGTTCGGTTGATGTTGTCGATGTTACTTCCGGCTACGTCAGCTGACGGCCGGGAGTCACATGGTCAGACGTCACGAATGAGGTGGGCCATTGTGATTGGCTGTATCGAAGTGCACTGCCGAAGCCCGGGGGGAGGAGTATTAGCTATATCAACTCTGGGTCCCGAGTGAAGCGTGCCGCTGACATCCATGCGCGCACGCTTCCGTGTTGTACAGCAGAATATCTGCTAATGTTTGAATATCGCTGGCACCCTAGCCAGAATGACCAAGTTACAGACCCCTGATGAAATATATGTATAGAAACGCTTAGGGTCAGGTTAGTGAGGGAGCATAGCGTAGGTTACAGCGGCACTGTTGTTCACCCTAGCACCAGGTGATTTAGGAGCGGTAACTGCAGGCTCTGGTGTGTTTTAGGGTCTAATCCACTGTTACACCAATGTTAAAACGCTGATCCCATATTTGTATCTTTCAAGTATACCCAGTCAGAGAGGGTTCACAAATGAACCAGTAATTGGAGTATGTGTTAAATACGTTTTTAATGCACACGGTGGGGCTTTTCACAGTGGTGACTATACCCCTGTTTTTAGAGAGTTATGAAATACAATTGATACGTTTTACTCATTCACCACTTCAGTGAATTACAATTTCCTATACCTTGTGGGAGCACAAGTGAATATATCGTAGAATACAGTGAACTATCTAGTGTGGTAATGGACTGAAACACCGGCCTCAGAAGCAAAGGAGCACCGAGTGTATTTTGGGGCCTCCTTTTTATTAGAATATATTTAATGCACCATGTCAGGTTTGAAGAGGTCTTGTGGGGCCAAAACAGTGGAAATCCCCCAAAAGTGATACGGTTTTGGAATCTACACATCTCAAGGAATTTATCTAGGGGCACAGTTAGCATCTCGACCCCACATGTCTTTAGTGGAGTTTGTCTGTGAAAGTAAAAATCTACTTTTTTTCTGAAAAAATATTAAAAAAATATTTGCAAGGAATAAAGAATAAAAAGCACCCCAAAACTCGTAAAGCTACTTCTCCCGATTACAGCAATACCCCATATGTGGTACTAAACTGCTGTTTGGACCCATGGCAGAGCTGAGAAGGGAAGGAGTGCCATTTGGATTTTGAAGCGCAGATTTTGCTGGATTGGTTTTCAGTGCCATGTCGCGTTTGCAACACCCCGGAGAGACCAAAATAGTGGAAACCCCTCAAAAGTGACACCATTTTAGAGACTACACCCCTCAAGGAATTTTCTTGGGGTATAGTTAGCATTTTAACCCCACAGTTTCTTTGCTGAATTTAGTAGAATTAGACCGTGAAAATGAAAATCTACTTTTTTCTGAAAAAACAGTGGAAACACCCCACAACTGACCCCATTTTGGAAACTGCACCCCTTAAGGAATCTATCTAGGGGTATAGTGAGCATTTAGACCCCACAGGTCTTTTGTAGAATTTATTAGAATTAGGCCGTGAAAATAAATATCAAAATTTTTTCCACAAAAATGTTAATTTTTTTCATTTTCACGAAGGATAAAGGAGGAAAAAGCCGCCCAACATTTGTAAAGCAATTGCTCCCAAGTACGGCAATACCCCACGTGGTCATGAATGCTTTTTCAGTAGAAATTAATTAACCCTTTCAGGACTGACCCATTTTTTTGCTTTTCCATTTTAGTTTTTCCCTCCCCGTTTCCAAGAGCCATAACTTTTTTTATTTTTCCGTCAATAGAATGGTGTGAGGGCTTATTTTTTTGTAGGAGGAGTTGTAGTTTCTAGTGACACCATTTAAAGTACCACTTAATGTACTGGGAAACTGAAAATAAAATTATTTGCAGGCTGAAATTGGAAAAAGCTGTGATTCTTCCATTGTTTTTTGGGTTTCGTTTTTACGGCTTTCACTGTGCGGTAAAAACAACAACTCAATTTTTTTCTCAGACTTAATACGATTACAGTGATCCAAATTTAGACTGTTTTTTTTATATTTTACTACATTTACAAAATAAAAACTATTTGTTAAAAAAAAACAAAAAAAAAACGTTTTGTTTCACCACATTCTGGGAGGCATCAGTTTTTTTATTTTTTGGTCGATTGAGCGGTGTGGGGGCTTATTTTTTGCGGGACGAGCTGTAGTTTTTATTGGTACCCCTTTTTTAAATACACCTTCTTGATCACTTTCTATGAATTTTTTTTTTAAAAGCTAAGGTGACCAAAAAAACAGTGGTTTTGGCGTTTTAAATTCTTTCTTTTTTTACGGCGTTCCCAGTGCGAGTTAAATACTGGTATATTGTAATAGTTCAGACTTTTACGGATGCAGCGATACCAATTTCGTTTATTTTTTTATTTTTTACAATACTTTAGAGGAAACATGGGAAAGGGGGATTTTTTGGACTTTAAATATATTATATATTTTTTTCACTAATAATAACTTTTTTAACTTTTTTTTTTTACACATTTTATTAGTCCCTTTAGGGGAGTGGAACGAGCGATCATTAGGTTGCTGGTACAATACACTGCAATACTAATGTATAATGTCATTTTTACTGGCTCCTGTTACAGCGCGATCGCTAGTCCCGGGTGTCAGCTGTAATACACAGCTGACACCTGCAGAATATGGAGCGGACGCAGCGCATGAGCCCACTTCATATATAACCCCCCACACCACGACATGCTATTAAGTTGTGGTGCGCGAAGGTGTTAATGCGCAGCAGATGGTTCAAAGTGAAAATTTAAATTTTCCACTTATACGCCATTTTAATGCACAGTACGTTGTGCCCTGTTTGTGCTACTGAAGACAAATACCTCATACAATGTTGAGCGGGTTCTCCCGGATATAAAATATCATATATGTGGATGTAAGCTGCTGTTTAGGCACGCTGTAGGGCTCAGAAGGGAGGGAGCGCCATTTGGATTTTGGAGATTTTGCTTGGCAGTTGTTCTGTTTGGTGTTTTACTGGTATTTCAGTTTATAATGTGGTGGTATATGTAAGCTGTGTGGAGTACATCGGGTCATAATAAGAGGGTATAATCATGCGGTAAATAAATAATAATTCATAGATGTGTGGCCGGTGTCGCACCGATAAATGGCGCCCGATCTTATCCGCTTTTTGACACTGCACAATTTCTGTCCCTTAATTCTGAGAGCCAGAACTTTTTAATTTTTTCTCCACCGGAGCCGTGCGAGGGCTTATTTGTTAGTTACAATCTGTCGTTTTCATTGGTACCATTTTAGGGTACATGTGATTTTTTTTATCACTTTTTATTAGATTTTTTTGGCAAGCAAAGTGACAAAAAAACATAAATTCTGACAATGATTTTGTCTTTTTTTTTTACAGTAATCACTGTGCTCTATAAATTACCTTTTACTTTATTCTGCGGGTCGATACGATTACGGCGATACCAGATGTATATCGTTTTTTCTTATGTTTTGTGGCGTTTGCGCAATAAAATCTCTTTTCGATAAAATTATTTACTTTTTGTGTTACCATATTCTGAGAGCCATAACTTTTTTATTTTTCAGTCAAAAAAGCTGTGTAAGGGCTTGTTGTTTTGTGGGACGGGTTGTAGCTTTTATTGGTACTATTTTGGGGTACATGCAACTTTTTTATCAATTTTTATTCTATATTTTGGCAGGGTTGATGACCAAAAAAAATTGTGATTCTAACATTGTTTTTTTAATTTTTTTACAGTGTTCACCGTGCTGTAAAAATATAGTTTGTGTCGTTACGAATGCAGTGATACCAAATATGTGTACTTTTTTTTAACATTTTCATTTTTTTTCCTATAATAAAATACGTATTATAGGAAAAAAAAAATTTTCTTTTGTTACTTATAACTTGTTTTTACACTTTTATAAAACATTTTTATTACTTTTTTTTTTACTTGTTTTACTTGAAGACCTGCAGCACTGATCGCTGCTGTAATACATTACACTACCTAGGTAACGTATTATAAACTGTCAGTGTGACGCTGAGAGTCACACTGACAGGAAGCTTATGAGGACCAGACTCCGGCTGGTACTCATAGCCTGCCGTGCATGGTAGACCCGGAGGCTGTTGTATGGCCTCCGGTTTTGCCACGACAACCGATGGCAGCACTTGCAATTGGTTCCCTGCAAAGTTTGTTGTAGCAACAAACTTTCCTGTTTGTTATAGTAACAAACTTTCCAGTTCGTTGCTACAACAAACTTTCCCTGCGATCACATGATCGGGACCTGAACCAATCGGGTCCCGATCATGTCTCCGGGACCAGAGGCAGGGGTTAACAGCACGATCCGGGTATCAGCACTACTCTGAGACACCCGGATCACGCTTTTAACACCGACCGTGAATTCACGTTGGTGCTGCACAGAGCCCAGCAAGTGCCGACGTGAATTTACTGTGGGCGGTCGGGAAGCGGTTAAAAAACTAACTATTATATTGCGCTACTCTTGGTGTATAGTTTGTCCAACTATTATATTGTTGTTTCTTTACCTGTGCATGAGAAAATATCTCAATGTATAATTATATATATAATATGCACAATGTCATATTCCTACCGTATTATTTGGATAAATAGTCTGCAACATGTCACACTTGAAACCTCGCACTAACAGCCGGAATTAAAGATAACTCAGATCTCAACAGCTTAACCGCTTAGATTTTGCAGTCAATAGCGACCACGGCACATAAGCCGTTAGGCAGAGGGAGGGCCCCCCTGTCACCCCATTGCCCTGCCGCATCGGTGGGTGCCAATTGTTGTCGTGGAACTATTCCTGCCGACAGCAGGAACATTCCTTCCTCCTATTGACATCAATGGGAGGTTCGCGCGGAATCCGCCCGAAGATCGAGCAGTACGATTCTTTTTATTATTTTAGCTACGGCAAAATTAAGCATCCGACTCCTATTGAAATTAATGGGAGGCAGATTTTTGCGGCGGAATCCGTGCTGCAGAAATTACCGCAATCAGATGAACGGTACTGATTTTCAGTCGCAGAAATGTCTTCAAAAAAATCTGCCGCGTGTGACTGCACGCTTGCAATGTTTATATCCAGAGATTTCAGAGTCAAACATCATATTAATGTAAGTTTCAGATGAATTTCAGACAATGAAACCTGACTCCGATACATGACCCTGACCCCAGGGCTGACAGCTGACACTGACAGTGCAGAGAACATGTTGTTGGTAGAAGTACAGCGTCTCAAGTAGGAAAAAGATGCAACAAGCGGTCCAGACAGGTCATTTTTCACCCATCTACAGTAAATCCCTTTAAGCTTCTTTCTTTAGACAGAAAACTTACAAAAAGTGATATTTCTGATTTGGCTGAGGCTTTTTTCAAGCCTCAAGTGATGCTGATGTCCATTGGTTCATAACTGATAATGACTATGACACCTGACCCCCAAGAATGACAACAAGAATGACTCTGAGGGTCAGATCACATGTTGCGTAAATACTGAAGATTTTCTGCAATAGAATTTGTTGCGGAAAATCCAAAGCATGTACAGCGGATGAGATAAAACAAATCTCATCCAAAAACTGTAAATACTGAGCAGAAAAGAGGCGTAGAAATTGACCTGCGGTGCAGAATTTTTTTACGCAGCATGTAAAATGTATTTGCATAAACGCTGCTTATTTGTTGCGAGTTTTCCCTATTGAATTCAATGTGGAGGTAAATCCAACAACAAATAGCAGTTGTTCAGTATTTTTGCGCCAGGTTCGCAACGATTGCGATGAAAAAAACGCAACTCCGAAAAAAAAAATCTTATACTTACCCAGAAGTCTGTGTTTCTTCCTCCAGGCCTGGGATGATCATCCCATGTGACCACCGTTGCAGCTAATCACAGGCTGCAGCGGTCTCTTGGGATGAAACATCTTCCCAGGAGGTCAGCCTGCTAGCAGGTTGGCTAAGTGCTGCAGTTTTCCGCAGCAGACGTATCGGGCAAAAAACTGCACCACAGTTTGGTGCGGTTTTTCGCCCGGAATTCCCCGTGGTGCACAGGACGGATATGCTGCGTGCTTTTACGCAGCGTATCCGCCCCGTGTGAACTCAGCCTGACACTTGATGCTGACTACTGACCCTGACCCTTGATTCTTACACTGACACCACAACCTGAATCTGACACCTGATGCCGACACCATGTACCAGACATTGACTCTGACACATGACCCTGACTCTGACTACTGACTCTGACAACTGACCGTGACAACTGACGTATTGTTTATTTATTCATGTATCTATTAATCCATTAGGATATACAGTTATAAGTCACAGATAAAAATGTCTTGATAAATACAGCCTCTTACTCCATAATAACAGAGGATCGCAGCAAAGGTTATAAAAATATATATTTATTTCCAGATTATCTCAATCATAATGTTATTTCTGCTGGAATATCTAAACAAATAAACATTGTGTGTAGTTATATTGATTATTCAAATGCATATTACAAACAGAGGAAATACCCTGTATGATCAGCTGCAGCTTACAGACAACGATAAAAGGTGATCGGGGGTCCAGGAAACCGATCCAGTAGTGATCAGGTGAATGGCTAGAATTTAAAAAAAACAACAGTTTTTTGGGGGGTTGAAATCACAAATTGGATACAAAAGAAAAGGGACATCTAAATATTTCCTTAATACGTTTTCTTCTTTTTGGATCTACTCCAGGCTTTGGCACAAAAAAATTGCATTAAAAAAAAAAAACACGAAAAACTGACACATAAAGTGCATGTGTGATTCTTAAAGATTCCTCTAGCGTATATAAAGTGTAACAGATATCACATAATCCCGCTAATTTTTGTACTTTATGTAGTTTGTGCCCAAGATACACAGGAAGTGCTGCTACAAACTCAAACAATGTCTGATTCTTACCTCTGACTATCTTCACCGGTCAGAGTTAACATTAGAATTAGGGTATGTTCACACAGGACGTACACGCTGTGTAAAAGTATGCAGCGTATATGGCTCAGAACAAGCAGGGAGATCCGGATGAATATTTGCACCAAATGTTGAAGGTATATTCGGCCGGATTTTCCGATGCGGAAGTGGGCACTAGAAAAACAAAAAAGCCCTGCCCTTACCTTTCCGGGCGCTTCTCTACTATCTGGTCTGTGTCCAGGCGCCCTCCTGTGATGACGTTTCATCACATGTGACCGTTGCACCCTGTGATTGGCTGATGCGGGCCTATGTGATGAAACGCCACCAGATTAGTATAGTCCTTTTTTTTTTTAGCCTGTGCTGTGCACAGAATAATCGCAGCATATTTCACAAACAATGGCATTTGTTGAAGCATTTGACTTCACCATCAGACTCAATGGGGAAAATCTGAGCAGTGAATTCGCAACATAAATCGACATTCTACGGATTTAGAATCTGCACCGCAAGTCAATTGATGCACATTTTCTGTGTGTATATTTTTCACAGCGTGTAAATGAGATTTGTTACAATTTTATTCACTTTGCCGATACTGCAATACACTGCTGCAAATTTTCCACCTGCAAAATCGGGTACAAAAAAATCTGCAATATATTTGCTAAATAGGAACATGCCTTTAGAAGTATGCAGTACAACCCAGGCATAAGGGTATACCAGTGGCATATGTCACCCATTGGTCACAAAGTTAGAAAAACTATATACCGTGCAGTATATGTGTTTTTGCCGCCCACTGTATAGGAAAGTCTGCTTTGTTTTCCTATATAGTAAAAAATAAGACATGCACACTCATGTCTTCCCAACAGAGGCCAAAAGGACACTCTTTAGCCTCCGAGGGGTAAATGGGGGCCTTAGTTCGAGATACGCAACGGGAGTTGTATCGGCATATACGCTAAACGAATTCAAATAACAAAATGTAAAGAGACATTTAGATCAACTGTATGTGCAATTAGATAACAGATTATATACTCAAATGATGTCTGACACTTACTGTGTTGTGTGTGACAAAGTGGGGGGCCATTGTATGTGATATATGTATTGATTGCTTGCTTGCTACAAAGTTTGCAAAAGTGACATAATTTAAAACCATTTTTCCTTTGCAGCTTCCTTCCTGCTGAGCAGCTGACTAAGGGGGAGGGGTTAGCTGGTCCCAGGTGCTATAAATCAGGCCACAGTACTCTGTATAGCCTGCTCTGTGGCTTGTAAAACAAGTGGTTTGTAGATCAAGTGGAGTTCCAAAAACCGGAGTTCAAAGGGGGAGTTAAAGCCCCAGTAAGTACTCTTCTACTTCTTTTTCTTTTTGATTAACACCTGTTCGCTGTTTTTTTTGTAACTTGGATAATGGATAGCAAGATTGGATGTTTTCTTCAGTGCACAGTTTGCCATATGTATGCACGACTGGAGCAGGAGTTCCAGGGTGAATACCTCTGTGGCAGATGTGAGCATGTTGGTCACCTGGAAGCTCGCATTAGAGATCTGGAGGAGCAGAATGCAACACTGAGGAGGATAGACAATCTTGAGCTGAGCTTGCTGCTCATGGAGCATGCAGTTAGTGGGTTAGAACTGGAGGGTGAAGACATGGGTGAGCAGGATCAGGTAAGTAGCTGGGTTAATGTAGTTAGGGGCAGTAGAAAGGGGTCAAAGAAAAGGAAGGCCGATCCGGTTTCTGACATTCCAGGCAAAATTGCCAAGTTGCGTGATGATGCGAGGGTGTCGGTCTCAGAAATGGCAGCCCTAGTGGATACTGATCTCCCTAACAGCCGGGAGAACAGCCCAGCTAGTAGTCGGCGGGATGGTAATGCAGGTAAGCTAAGACAATTGATAGTCGTAGGAGATTCTATAATCAGGAAGACGGATAGAATAATTTGTCGCCAAGACCACCTCAACCGAATGGTTTGCTGTCTCCCTGGTGCCAGGGTTCGGCATGTGGTGAAATGGGTGGACAAATTGCTGGGAGGGGCTGGTGATGATCCAGCTGTCGTGGTCCATGTCGGTACCAACGACAGAATAAATGGTAGGTGGAGGAGCCTTAAGAATAATTTTAAAGAACTAGGCTACAAGCTGAAGGGAAGGACCTCCAAAGTAGTATTCTCAGGAATACTGCCTGTGCCATGCGCATCACAGGAAAGACAGCGGGAGCTCAGGGAGTTAAATGCATGGCTGAAGTCTTGGTGTAGAGGAGAAGGATTTGGGTTCCTAGAGCACTGGGCTGACTTTTCATTGGGGTACAAACTGTATTCTGCAGATGATTTGCACCTAAATGGAAGGGGGTCCGCTGTGCTGGGGGAGAGAATTCTAGCTGGGGTGGTGGAGTATTTAAACTAGGGCTGAGGAGGGAAGTCAATGTAGAAAAAAAAGGGGTAGCCAGGTTAGAGAGGGGACAGACTATATTGGTGGGGGGAGAAACAGAATGTGGGGAGAGGACTAGACAACAAGATAAGGATATCCTTTCGTTACAAAACATCAGTGTAAATAAAAAGGCTCAATTAATGTCAAATCACATTTCTGATAAGAAAAGTGAAAAACTGACAGGCAAGTTAAAGTGTATGTTCACAAATGCCAGAAGTCTAGCAAGCAAAATGGGGGAGCTGGAGGCCTTGATACTGGAAGAAAATATAGATATAGTTGGTGTTGCTGAAACATGGCTGGACTCTTCACATGACTGGGCTGTAAATCTACAGGGTTTTACACTTTTTCGGAAAGACAGGACAAATAGGAAAGGTGGTGGTGTATGTCTGTATGTGAGAAGTGATATGAAGGCGAGTGTGAAAGAGACAATAGTGGGTGAAGATTGTGAGGAGGTTGAAACCTTGTGGGTGGAGGTAAACACTGAAAAAATTACTTTTGGTGTAATCTATAGACCCCCCAATATAACTGAGGAGATGGAAGTTCAGCTATATAAACAGATGGATCGGGCTGCACAGGCGGGTACTGTAGTGATAATGGGAGATTTTAATTTCCGGGATATTAATTGGTGTCATGGTTCGGCTTCAACTACAAAGGGGAGACATTTCCTCAACCTGTTGCAGGAAAATTTTATGGGCCAGTTTGTGGAAGACCCGACTAGAGGTGAAGCTCTGTTGAATCTGGTCATTTCTAATAATGCAGATCTTGTTGGGAATGTCAATGTTCATGAAAACCTTGGTAACAGTGATCATAATATAGTTACATTTTACCTATACTGTAAAAAACAAACGCAGGCTGGGAGGGCAAAAACATTTAATTTTAAGAAAGCCAATTTCCCCAGGATGAGGGCTGCAATTCAGGATATGGACTGGGAAGAACTAATGTCAAATAATGGAACAAATGATAAATGGGAGATTTTCAAATCTACTTTGAGATATTATAGTGCAAAATTTATTCCTATAGGTAACAAGTATAAACGACTCAAATTAAACCCCACATGGCTTACACCTTCTGTGAAAGGGGCAATACATGCCAAAAAAAGGCATTTAAAAAATACAAATCTGAGGGTACAGCTGTAGCCTTTGTAAAATATAAAGAGCTTAATAAAATCTGTAAAAATGTAATAAAATTATCAAGCATACAAAATGAAAGGCAGGTGGCCAAGGATAGTAAAACAAATCCCAACAAATTCTTCAAGTATATAAATGCTAAAAAGCCAAGGTCTGAACATGTAGGACCCCTAGATAATGGTAATGGGGAGTTGATCACAGGGGATCAAGAGAAGGCAGGGTTACTAAATGGGTTCTTTAGCTCTGTATATACAACAGAAGAAAGAGCAGCTGATGTAGCCGGTGCCAGTGCTGTTAATATATCAGTTGATATACTGAATTGGATGAATGTAGAGATGGTCCAAGCTAAATTAAATAAAATAAATGTGCACAAGGCCCCGGAACCAGATGGGTTACACTCTAGAATTCTTAAAGAGCTTAGTTCAGTTATTTCAGTCCCCCTTTTCATAATATTCAGAGAATCTCTAGTGACTGGTATAGTGCCAAGGGACTGGCGCAGGGCAAATGTGGTGCCTATTTTCAAAAAGGGCTCTAGGTCTTCACCGGGTAATTATAGACCAGTAAGCTTAACATCCATCGTGGGGAAAATGTTTGAGGGGCTATTGAGGGACTATATACAGGATTATGTGACAATAAATAGCATTATAAGTGACAGCCAGCACGGTTTTACAAAGGACAGAAGTTGTCAAACTAACCTAATCTGTTTTTATGAAGAGGTGAGCAGAAGCCTAGACAGAGGGGCCGCTGTGGATATAGTGTTTTTGGACTTTGCAAAGGCATTTGACACTGTCCCCCATAGACGCCTAATGGGTAAATTAAGGACTATAGGTTTAGAAAATATAGTTTGTAATTGGATTGAGAATTGGCTCAAGGACCGTATCCACAGAGTTGTGGTCAATGATTCCTACTCTGAATGGTCCCCAGTTATAAGTGGTGTACCCCAGGGTTCAGTGCTGGGACCACTATTATTCAACTTATTTATTAATGATATAGAAGATGGGATTAATAGCACTATTTCTATTTTTGCAGATGACACCAAGCTATGTAATATATTTCAGTCTATGGAAGATGTTCATGAATTGCAGGCAGATTTAAACAAACTAAGTGTTTGGGCGTCCACTTGGCAGATGAAGTTTAATGTAGATAAATGTAAAGTTATGCACCTGGGTACCAACAACCTGCATGCATCATATGTCCTAGGGGGAGCTACACTGGCGGATTCACTTGTTGAGAAGGATCTGGGTGTACTTGTAAATCATAAACTCAATAACAGCATGCAGTGCCAATCAGCTGCTTCAAAGGCCAGCAGGATATTGTCGTGTATTAAAAGAGGCATGGACTCGCGGGACAGGGATGTAATATTACCACTTTACAAAGCATTAGTGAGGCCTCATCTAGAATATGCAGTTCAGTTCTGGGCTCCAGTTCATAGAAAGGATGCCCTGGAGTTGGAAAAAATACAAAGAAGAGCAACGAAGCTAATTAGGGGCATGGAGAATTTAAGTTATGAGGAAAGATTGAAAGAATTAAACCTATTTAGCCTTGAAAAAAGACGACTAAGGGGGGACATGATTAACTTATATAAATATATTAATGGCACATACAAAAAATATGGTGAAATCCTGTTCCTTGTAAAACCCCCTCAAAAATCAAGGGGGCACTCCCTCCGTCTGGAGAAAAAAAGGTTCAACCTGCAGAGGCGACAAGCCTTCTTTACCGTGAGAACTGTGAATCTATGGAATAGCCTACAGCAGGAGCCGTCACAGCAGGGACAGTAGACACCGCAGGAGCCGTCACAGCAGGGACAGTAGATGGCTTTAAAAAAGGGTTAGATAATTTCCTAGAACAAAAAATATCAGCTCCTATGTGTAGAAATTTTTCCTTCCCTTTTCCATCCCTTGGTTGAACTTGATGGATATGTGTCTTTTTTCAGCCGTACTAACTATGTAACTATGTAACTTCTGACTTTCTTTAGAGATGGAAATTGCGTACTTACATATATGCAATAATTACAATAAAAACTTTTATACATTCACTCAGGTTTCATTTAGCTACTATTAGATTTTGTTAAAAGAAATCTTAAAAATATTCAGTATGACAAATATCCAAATATAATCATCTGTAATGGGGGGGGGGGCACTTATTTATCATGGCTAGTTATGAGTATACATTTAGATTTTTTGCTGTATCACATTTTCCGTGCATCTGGTTCTTTAAAGGCACTAGTGCATGGCTCATTGCTTTCATAAATAATCAGTGAAATGCATCCTCTGCAAATAAGTTATTAGTATTGAGTTTGGCCGGGGCTGCTTTGCATTTTACGACTTGCGGCTGTTTATAGCACACAGTTTATTATATATAAATATTTCAATGGAGTGCAAAACTGACATTAATGTCTCAGCTGGTAGCAATTAAAAGCAACTCGCCTGAAACATTTATAAATGCCGGTAAGGACCAGCAGCTCACAATAAAAATAACCTAAAACTGTAAGAAAGGGAAAAAGTTTAACGCAAACTCCATGTCCATTATTATGTGAAGGTTTATTTTTGGGAAAAATCACAATGATGACCTGTGAAGGTTGAAAAAAAAGGTGTTACACTTTAGGGCTGGATTCACACGAGCATGTTCAGTCCGTAATGGACGGAACGTATTTCGGCCACAAGTCCCGGACTGAACACACTGCAGGGAGCCGGGCTCCTAGCATCATAGTTATGTACGACGCTAGGAGTCCCTGCCTCTCCGTGGAACTACTGTCCCGTACTGAAAACATGATTACAGTATGGGACAGTTGTCCGGCAGCGAGGCAGGGACTCCTAGCGTCTTACATAACTATGATGCTAGGAGATCGGCTCCCTGCAGTATGTTCGGTCCGGGACTTGCGGCCGAAATACGTTCCGTCCATTACGGACCGAACATGCTCGTGTGAACCCAGCCTAGTAGTAAGAAAGATTTGACTGGACGGAGACACTCATCTGGCGCAGGTTTCGATTCCCCCATCCCCTTGTGGGGCAGGAGGGCCTTTTACGTGTTCTTTCATGCTTCCTTAAAAGAGTTGTCTGAGATTAGAAAAAAAGGGTCCGCCATGCCTGTACATTAATGTGTATTGCGGTTTAACCCCTTTCAAGTAAATGCTGCAATATCTGCACAGCCTATGGTTCTGGAATAAAAATGCAGATCCTTTCAATTCTTTAACATAGTTTCATTTATATAATTTTGTGGAAGATGCTGATGCATGCACAAGCTCACGCCACTTATAGAATATTGGAATGAAGCAAACATATGTTTGAGTCACCTCTACCTTCAGGCTATGTAAATGCCCTAATAATGCCCCACTAGACAGATTTTTAAAGGGACTGGATCACATATATTTATTTTTCCTAATTCAAACCAGATAGTAAAACATAATCTTTATTCTAATCAGTTTTTATTTTTCATAGATTTTTTTTCTATTTCCTGTACATGGTTATGGGGGCAGCCATCTTGCCAGAGGTGCTGTTAACAGCATTTAGAGATATGCCTTGCAGCAGCTACATGGATCATAGGAACCAGTGAACAGGAGTGAACCCATTGACTTCTATGGGACAGTTTTCTTGGTATGCTCTGTGACCTGTGCAGTGGTCATTGTGCAGGAAGTGATAGGAGAGGGAACGGTGTCCATGACCTATTGTCAATGGAGGATATTATCTATATATAGGTGTTACCTGTCAGTGTAATCCTGCCTGTGATGATAATGAGATTACTGTTGAGAAGAGATCTCTACAGAACAGGAGGAGTTGGTCTATTATGAGTAGTAGATCCTGTGTTATCTAAAGTATATATAGAGGTGTTAACCATCAATGTAATCCTGCCTGTGATGATAATGAGATGACTGCTGAGAAGTGATCTCTACAGAACAGGAAGGGTCAGTCTATTATGAATTGTGGCTCCTGTGTTATCTCTATATATATATATATATATATATATATATATATGTTACCTGTCAGTGTAATCCTGCCTGTGATGATAATGAGATGACTGCTGAGAAGCGATCTCTGCAGAACAGGAAGGGTCAGTCTATTGTGAACGGACGAATGGTGGTTCCTGTGCTATCTATATATATATATATATATATATATACAGTGAAGGAAATAAGTATTTGATCCCTTGCTGATTTTGTAAGTTTGCCCACTGTCAAAGACATGAAAAGTCTAGAATTTTTATGCTAGGTTAATTTTACCAGTGAGAGATAGATTATATATAAAAAAAAACAGAAAATCATATTGTCAAAATTATATATATTTATTTGCATTGTGCACAGAGAAATAAGTATTTGATCCCTTTGGCAAACAAGACTTAATACTTGGTGGCAAAACCCTTGTTGGCACGCACAGCAGTCAGACGTTTTTTGTAGTTGATGATGAGGTTTGCACACATGTTAGATGGAATTTTGGCCCACTCCTCTTTGCAGATCATCTGTAAATCATTAAGATTTCGAGGCTGTCGCTTGGCAACTCGGATCTTCAGCTCCCTCCATAAGTTTTCGATGGGATTAAGGTCTGGAGACTGGCTAGGCCACTCCATGACCTTAATGTGCTTCTTTTTGAGCCACTCCTTTGTTGCCTTGGCTGTATGTTTCGGGTCATTGTCGTGCTGGAAGACCCAGCCACGAGCCATTATTAATGTCCTGGTGGAGGGAAGGAGGTTGTCACTCAGGATTTGACGGTACATGGCTCCATCCATTCTCCCATTGATGCGGTGAAGTAGTCCTGTGCCCTTAGCAGAGAAACACCCCCAAAACATAATGTTTCCACCTCCATGCTTGACAGTGGGGACGGTGTTCTTTGGGTCATAGGCAGCATTTCTCTTCCTCCAAACACGGTGAGTTGAGTTAATGCCAAAGAGCTCAATTTTAGTCTCATCTGACCGCAGCACCTTCTCCCAATCACCCTCAGAATCATCCAGATGTTCATTTGCAAACTTCAGACGGGCCTGTACATGTGCCTTCTTGAGCAGGGGGACCTTGCGGGCACTGCAGGATTTTAATCCATTACGGCGTAATGTGTTACTAATGGTTTTCTTGGTGACTGTGGTCCCAGCTGCCTTGAGATCATTAACAAGTTCCCCCCGTGTAGTTTTCGGCTGAGCTCTCACCTTCCTCAGGATCAAGGATACCCCACGAGGTGAGATTTTGCATGGAGCCCCAGATCGATGTTGATTGACAGTCATTTTGTATGTCTTCCATTTTCTTACTATTGCACCAACAGTTGTCTCCTTCTCACCCAGCGTCTTACTTATGGTTTTGTAGCCCATTCCAGCCTTGTGCAGGTCTATGATCTTGTCCCTGACATCCTTAGAAAGCTCTTTGGTCTTGCCCATGTTGTAGAGGTTAGAGTCAGACTGATTAATTGAGTCTGTGGACAGGAGTCTTTTATACAGGTGACCATGTAAGAGCTGTCTTTAATGCAGGCACCAAGTTGATTTGGAGCGTGTAACTGGTCTGGAGGAGGCTGAACTCTTAATGGTTGGTAGGGGATCAAATACTTATTTCTCTGTGCACAATGCAAATAAATATATATCATTTTGACTATGTGATTTTCTTTTTTTTTTTTATATAATCTATCTCTCACTGGTAAAATTAACCTAGCCTAAAAATTCTAGACTGTTCATGTCTTTGACAGTGGGCAAACTTACAAAATCAGCAAGGGATCAAATACTTATTTCCTTCACTGTATATATATATATATATATATATATATATATATATATAGGTAGAGATAAGCAGCACTCTGTGACATATTCCAACACGTGGGTGCAAGCAGGTAATCCAGATCCGTGGATTATAAAACATAATGGTTCCAAAAGTATGTGATTTATTCAGTCAACAGCTGCAACGTTTCCGTCCTGCTATGGGACCTTTTTCAAGAATGTTATATATGTATATATATATATATATATATATATATATATAGTAGAAATGAAGAGCGAGTAACGGCACCAGGACTTCAGTGTTGGGGAGATGTTGGTTTATTCACCACCAGGTGGAAAGAATGAGCGACGTTTCGGTTCACACCTGAACCTTTCTCAAGCTAATTACAACAGTGTATAGTGCCACATATAAATAGGGATACAAAGTATATACAATCAACAGTGCAATTAATAGTACCGTATTTTCCGGACTATAAGGCGCACATAAAATGCTGAGAATTTCTCAGAAATAGAAAGTGCGCCTTATAATCCGGTGCGCCTTATATATGAACCCGACAGTAAAGAGAGGGGTTCATACAGGATCCTTTACCTCTATCGTGGGCGGCAGGGGTCGGCGGCGGCATACCACAGCACACACCATGCTCCTCCCCCCCGTGCGCCTAGGAATGAACTGAAAAAGTACGGTAAGGGTATGTGCACACACACTAATTACGTCCGTAATTGACGGACGTATTTCGGCCGCAAGTCCCGGACCGAACAGTGCAAGGAGCCGGGCTCCTAGCATCATACTTATGTACGATGCTAGAAGTCCCTGCCTCGCTGCAGGACAACTGTCCCGTACTGTAAACATGATTATACTACGGGACAGTTGTCCTGCAGCAAGGCAGGGACTCCTAGCGTCGTACATAAGTATGATGCTAGGAGCCCGGCTCCTTGCACTGTGTTCGGTCCGGGACTTGCGGCCGAAATACGTCCGTCAATTACGGACGTAATTAGTGTGTGTGCACATACCCTAAACGTTTTGATTTGCAATTACAGCTGAACCAGTTGCAAGTTATTGTTAAAAAGTGTAATAAATTTTGACTTGCAGTCTGAGCAATGGTTTATTTAACGGTAATGTGCTGCGCCTTATAATCCAGTGCGCCTTATATATGAAACATGATTGCTTATAAGGCGCTCATAGAAAGTGCGCCTTATAATCCGGTGCGCCTTATAGTCCGGAAAATACGGTATATATGTAAAAAATACATTAATATACAACATATAGTTAAACACAAGTAAATATATACCAATATGTGTGTCCAGTACATGTGTTTTAAGAAACAACATCTCATAATATATGAAAAATAATGCAAAAAACATAAGGTAATATTATAATTACCCTAATCAAAAACACCAGCTCATAATGAGGGGGAGGAGCAGAGGGAACGTTCCAAGTACAAAAAATAATATTACGTCATAAAAAACTTACAGTGTCAGCTCTCTGTGATGCATGGAATAAACCATGGCGTCCCGCAGTCGATAATGCGCATGCGCAAGATGGCGAACTGCCGGAAATGCGTCACGTGGAACGCATACCTGAGACGCAGTGTAGCCGCGCATGCGCAGAAAGTGGATTCTGTCTCGGCGTATGTTTCACATCAATATGGAAAGAAAACTCAAAAGAGTGTATAACCAACAAAATATAGTATATTATATATATAGATAGATAGCCCATATTATATATATGGGAAATATACTCGAATATCTATAATAAAAAATAATCATTTATATAGTCTAAGGGAAATGGCCACGGATCACAGCATAAATGGGGAGAACGGCTATATCTACAAATAGGCGGCCGAATCTCACAGAGACAACAAAGTCTCAACCACCCACTCATGTCTTATTTTGAATTGAGGACCACATTATGAACATAAAATAGAAGAATAATAATTTATTTCATATATTGATTATACTTTATTCCACATGATTACCACAGAGAGCATATAATACACATATAAAGTTTGTGATATACATCAAAGAAAATCTATATATAATCCTTGGAAAAAATTGATGAGGAAACGTAACCTCTGCTCCCATGATGTACATCCCTTCATATAAGTTGGTATCTGTGAATAGAAAATATTTTATTTAAAGTGAAAAGATGAATATAGATAAAAATACACCTATAGTTATATAAATTTAAAAACAATGTCAAAAAGATCCCACCTACACTCAAAAGAATGGATCGTATAGATATATCGGACTCAAAATCAATTATGTCATATATACATGAGCTTTCAAATATGTGGGAAATATGTATATTCTACATTAAGTCCCTTTGGGGACATGGTATCAAGAGTAAAAATCCACTCAAGTTCTTTACGTTTGAGGGCCAGCTCTCTGTCACCTCCTCGTCTGTTTAGGGGTACTGAATCAATAATTTTAAAACGCATTTGGGATACATTATGTCTACAGTTTACAAAATGTCTGGAGACTGGAAGATCTCGTCTCTTGGTGTTGATACTAGATTTGTGGTTCCTCATTCTAAGCGTTACTTCCGTGGTGGTCTCACCCACATAATATAGGCCACATGGACAAATCAATAAGTAAATAGCAAAGGTGGTTTTACAAGTATAGAAGCCATGAATTTTAAAAGTTTTACCTGTTCGTGGATGACAAAAACTGTCACCCTTAATCATATGATTGCACATATTACATCCCAAGCACGGGAAGCATAAATATTTTTTAGGGGCTAAAACACTCTGTGACATCTTAGTTTTAGATCCAATATCTGCCTTTACTAGCTTATTTTTGATGGTTTTACCTTTGCGGTATGCTAATAATGGTGGCTCTTGGAATTCCTTGATCATTGGAAAAGCCCTAGTTAGTAGACGCCATTCCCTTCTCAGAATATTGCCAATTTCTGGGCTTGATGTAGAAAAAGTTGACACAAATGGTATACGAACATTTTTCTTATGCACCACTGTCTGTTTGTCTAAAAGTTGTTGTCTATCCATTTTTATCGTCTGTCTTTTATATAAATTGAGCATACCAGTTGGATATCCCCTACATTTAAATTTGTTGCACATCTCGTCCACTCTCTTGGACAGCTGATCTTCATTACTAACAATTCTTCGAACTCTAAGAAGTTGGCTGAAGGGCAATGATCTCACCATAGCCCTGGGGTGTCCACTATTATAGTGCAACAGACTGTTCCTATCAGTTTCCTTACAAAATATATCGGTGGTAAGAATGCCATCCTGTAAATGGATCTTAGTATCCAAAAACTCAACTGAAGAGTCAGAATGGATCATGGTAAATTTGATCCCCTGACACATATCATTTAGAAAAGAGTGAAATAATTTCAATTCATCCTCTGAACCGGTCCAGATGAGGAAGATATCGTCTATGTATCGCCACCACCGCAAAACATTTCTGAAGTGGTGGGACACATAGACAAGATCCTCCTCAATCCGCCGCATGAAAATATTGGCATATGTCGGGGCCATATTAGACCCCATAGCCGTACCCCTTTTTTGAAGGTAGAACTTATCACCAACCATGAAATAATTTTTAGTGAGTATGAACTCAAGTAATGTTTTAACAAATTCAATTTTTCTGTTTGAAAAATACAGACGTGTCAGGTAGTGAAGAGCAGCTTCAATGCCTAGGGAGTGATCTATGGAGGTATACAGACTTCCCACATCAAGGGTAGCAAGGATAGACCGGCCAGGAACCCTAAGAGAGCCAATCCTGACGAGGAAATCAGTGGTATCCTTGATGTAGGAGTCAGCCCCCATAGCAAACTGTCTCAAAATTTTGTCAATAAAGATAGCTGCTGGAACAAATAACGAATCACTACCCGACACAATGGGGCGGCCAGGGGGTTTACATGGATCCTTGTGAATCTTAGGAAGAAGGTAAAGCACCGGAGTGACCGGATGCCTTACCTTCAAAAATTCACAAAGGTCCTTATCAATAATTTTAGATAAAAAGGCCTCATCAACAAGTAATTTTAATTCATTCATAAAGGAAAATTTTGGATCACCCGATAATTCAGTATATACATCATGGTCATTCAATTGCATCTCCAATTCCTGCAGATAAAGGGACGTGTCCATCACAACAATGGCACCCCCCTTATCTGCAGGTTTAACAGTGACGGAAGTATTGTCCATCAATTCATTTAAAGCCATCTGTTCCAAGCGTGTAATGTTTCTATGATAGTTATCCCTTTTATTTTGCTTGTTTCTAAATGTTTGAATGTGCTTATCAACCAATGAGATATATGCCTCAACCTCATGCAAATTTTGGGGTGGCTGAAACTTACTCTTTATAGTGAGATCTAGACTTTTCAAATCAAACATATGTTCATTAGACAGGGGTACATTTATATCAGAAGAACCAAACACTGGTTGATCTGAAAAATGTGCTTTTAATCTCAATATTCTGAAAAAGCGTTTCAAATCAAGATCTAATTCAAACCAGTTGACAACATTAGTGGGACAAAATGATAACCCACGATTAAGAATTTTTAACTGTAACTGATTAAGAGATTAAGAGAAAAGAATGAAATATTAACCAACACTGAAGTCCTGGTGCCGTTACTCGCTCTTCATTTCTACTATTTTATTCCAAGGAGTTGATTCATCCTTACTATGGTAACGTGCACATGGCCTGATTTCCAGTCTGCATTGAGTGCTGTGTTTTTTGCATCCATTTGAACTATATATATATATATATATATATATATATATATATATATATATATGTGTTACCTGTCATTGCAATCCTGCTTGTGATAATAATGAGATGACTGCAGGTCAGTGTATTGTGAGGCTCAGTGGCCAGAGTAAAAACTGCAACATATTGGGATAATTTGTATATATATATATATGTATAAGAAAGAAAGAAAATAAGAAAAAAAATATCGCCAAAAGTTCTTAAAAAATACGTTTAACATAAAAACTTGATTTAAACAGTGGCTTATTTTCTGATAACACATTCCTTTAAAGCATCAATCAATGAGGAGGAACATTTCTCATCCTATCACACACACTACTTTGCAGCTTTAAAACCAAAATCGTAATGTTCTAAGTGGTTGAATGCTAGGGCACACTTTTCTTGACTAGATCTTTTGTAGTCCTTAAATCTGAATGTCTAAACTCCTGATGAACTGACTTGTAGATGAACTCATAGTAGTCTTATTTATTTTCCTTATTTCCCATTTGTGAAATATGTTCTGTTCTATTCCTCCAAGGTTACATATTGTGTGCTTTTCTTGTCCTTCAAGATAATCCTCTGATAAACTAAATACTGCTTCCTACTTAAACAAGGAACCCTATCTTCTGCACATATTACATTGTGGCTTATTGTAGTCTTTTAGTTAGTTTCTACATTTTTATTGAATTGTGGGACAATGATTGTTAGACATTTGTTACTGTTAAAGGGAATGTGTCATGAATGAAACCTTTTTATTTCTATTGTATTTTTTACGTTTTTCGCTGTATTTTTTTTTCTTCCACATGGTGGAAAGTATTATAAATTAAATAATAATTTGACATGTTTTCCTATGTTGACCACCAGAGGGAGCACTTCCCAGAATTACAGCAAGGTGAATAAGGCAAAGCAACCTGACTCACAGCTGCCGTAAATTTGGGATAGAATCTCACCCCCCCCTCCCTATTTTTGGCTGCAAGCCAGGAAAAGGTGTCTTCAAATTGCTAAGCATTGTCGGCTGCCATTTTGGGAGTGATTGTACAATGCAGCTGGCAGAAGCTATAGGACACACCAAAAGGCTAAGGGTATGTTCACATGCTTACTAAAAAAGGGAAAACAGCTCCTGATTTTCAACCGTTTTTTAATCAAACTTGCGTTTTTACGGACGTTTCTGGAGCTGTTTTTCTATAGAGTGAATGAAAACCGGTTCCAAAAACGTCCCAAGAAGTGACATGCACTTCTTTTTCGTGGGCGTCTTTTTTACGTGCCGTTTTTTGAAAAGGTGTAAAAAAAACGCCCCGTCGGAATAGAACGCCGTATTTCCCATTGAAATCAATGGGCAGATGTTTGTAGGCGTTCAGCTCCGTATCTTCAGATGTTGTTGATTTTGTGTGTACATACCCTAAGAATGATGAAAGTGAAGTGACTGACGTTTTTTTTTTGCGCATTTTGCATGCCATTTACATGCCATTTCATTTACATAAATGGTAAAGTGCTCTTTTAGTACATACAACGTGCTTTTTTACACACGCTATTTTAAAAAACACATTGTGTAAATAAAGATGTGTCGAGTCAATTCCTTTGCATGTAAAATGCGCCAAATGTTCCCATAGTCAATGGAAGTCCTAATTATGCATCAAAAAGCGCACACAAAATGCGTAAAAAAAACCAGCGAAAAAAGCGTCAAAGACTTGATTAAGCTTCCCATTTACATCAATGGGAAACCGAGCCGTTAGTTTTTTACGCAAGCGTTTTTAAAAACGTGCAGCGTAAATAGGAACAGTGGAATGGGGTTGTGTGTGGCGCAGTTACATGTTTGGTGGGGTTTTTGTGCGTGTGGGGGGTGTGCTCGTCGCTGATTCTTTAAAACAGCTGAAAAGCGGTTATGAAGGATCAGCGCCGCCCGTGCATACTCCGCTGCAAAAAAATAGGACACAGCTCTGCTGCGCGCACTACACACACACAGCTCCGCTGCGCCTGCACACACACACACAGCTCCGCTGCGCCCGCATACACAGCTCCGCTGCGCGCGCACACACACGGCTCCGCTGCGCCCGCACACAGCTCTGCTACATGCGCACACACAGCTCCGCTACACACGCACACACACACAGCGCTGCTATATGCGCACACTCAGCTATGCTATACGCGCACACACAGCTATGATACTCGCGCATACACAGCTATGCTACACGCGCACACACAGCTATGCTACACGCGCACACACAGCGCTGCTACACATGCATACACAGTGCTACTACATGTGCACACACAGCTCTGCTACACACAGACACACACACAAAGTTAAAGCATGTGTGAGGGGGGGCCGCGGGGGGGTGTCATGAGGGGGGCATGAGGGGCGTCGTGAGGGGGGGGTGGGTGACGTCGCAAAAGGGGGGTTGGGAGGGGGGGTTGCAAGAGGGAGGGTTGTGAGAGAGAGAGAGGGATAGACAGAGTCACACACACCTTACCTGCAGTGTGGTCGGTCTTCATAATGGCGCCTGCTATCTCCCTACAAACCAGCTTCTCTGCTGGGTCGCTCTGAAATGTGCTTGCGCAGTACAGAGGCAGATGGCAGATGCAATGAACGGGAGACGTTCATTATATCCTATGGACTGTGCTGCCGTATTCCATCTGTGTATGTGTCGTTAAGAGACACATACACAGATGAAATAAAACATGGCAGCCCCCAGTTCAGTAAGAAAGAGTTAATAAAAAAACATTGTGTGTGAAAAAATAAATAGTCAATATAATATTTTATTAAATAAAAACACATACATTTATTTAAAAAAAAAATCATGACACTGTCCCTTTAAAGAGGCTCTGTCACCACATTATAAGTGGCCTATATTGTACATGATGTGATTGGCGCTGTAATGTAGATTACAGCAGTGTTTTTTATTTAGAAAAATGATCATTTTTGACGGAGTTATGACCTATATTAGCTTTATGCTAATGAGTTTCTCAATGGACAACTGGGCGTGTTTTACTATATGGCCAAGTGGGCGTTGCACAGAGGAGTGTATGATGCTGACCAATCAGTGACCAATCAGCGTCATACACTTCTCTCCATTCATTTACACAGCACTAGCGATACAGCTATATCGCTATGTGCAGCCACATAAACACACTATAACGTTACTGCAGTGTCCTGACAATGAATATACATTACCTCCAGCCAGGACGGGATGTGTATTCAGAATCCTGACTCGTCTGTAGCGTCTGTGTGATATTTACAGCAAGGCAAGCATAATCTCGTTTGAAATGACAGTTTACAGTGCAATCCCGCGAGATTACGCTTGCTGTGCTGTAATGTCGGAATTGTATTAGCGAAGTGTCAGGATTGTGAATACACATCATGTCCTGGCTGGAGGTAATGTATATTCATTGTCAGGACTTTCAGTAATGTTATAGTGATATAGCTATATCGCTAGTGCAGAGTAAATGAATGGAGAGAAGTGTATGACGCTGATTGGTCACTGATTGGTCAGCGTCATACACTTCTCTCCACAACGCCCACTTGGTCATATAGTAAAACACTCCCAGTTGTCCATTGAGACACTCATTAGCATAAAGCTAATATAGGTCATAACTCCGTCAAAAATGATAGTTTTTCTAAATAAAAAACACTGCTGTTATCTACATTACAGCGCCGATCACATCATGTACAATATAGGGCACTTATAATGTGGTGACAGAGCCTCTTTAAGTGTAAAAAAATATGTGGTATTGTCTTTGCTTATCATGCTATTGGATAATTCTATCAGTTCATCCAGCTGGTTAAATAAACTCTTTTCATAGAAGCAATGGCACCTACTAGTTCAGATTTATGTGGAATCATACAGATTCCTTAGGGTATCAAAAACAAAAAAACAAAAAACTAACCAGGACATATCAAGCACTCATCTGGGTATAAAGATATGGTATAAAAATATATAATATAAATGTATTTATAAAAAAATTAAAGAATATGGTATGAAAATATATAATACGTTTATTTGTAGAAAAAAAGGAGGGAAATTGGTGAACCGATTCCCATAAGAATTCCCTATATAATAATGAAAATTCAATTTTAAAACTACCTGGCCAGGAATTACATTGTTAGAACACAAAATTACAACCAGATATATATATAACATAAATTTGTGAAAATGTAGCCGATTGGTATAATAACCGGGCAGAATATAATTTAAGGAAAATTCGCTACAAGCTATTGGATGAAAAATGCTATCACTTGAAAAATATATATATATATATATACACACTACCGTTCAAAAGTTTGGGGTCACCCAGACAATTTTGTGTTTTCCATGAAAACTCACACTTATATTTATCAAATGAGTTGCAAAATGACTAGAAAATATAGTCAAGATATTGACAAGGTTAGAAATAATAATTTTCTCCTTCAAACTTTGCTTTCGTCTTGGAATGCTCCATTTGCAGCAATTACAGCATTGCAGACCTTTGGCATTCTAGCTGTTAATTTGCTGAGGTAACACAAGTTGGATTGGCTTGATGGGCACTTCTTGCGTACCATACGGTCAAGCTGCTCCCACAACATCTCTATGGGGTTGAGATCTGGTGACTGCGCTGGCCACTCCATTACAGATAGAATACCAGCTGCCTGCTTCTTCCCTAAATAGTTCTTGCATCATTTGGAGGTGTGCTTTGGGTCATTGTCCTGTTGTAGGATGAAATTGGCTCCAATCAAGTGCTGTCCACAGGGTATGGCATGGCGTTGCAAAATGGAGTGATAGCCTTCCTTATTCAAAATCCCTTTTACCTTGTACAAATCTCCCACTTTACCAGCACCAAAGCAACCCCAGACCATCACATTACCTCCACCATGCTTGACAGATGGCGTCAGGCACTCTTCCAGCATCTTTTCAGTTGTTCTGCGTCTCACAAATGTTCTTCTGTGTGATCCAAACACCTCAAACTTCGATTCGTCTGTCCATAACACTTTTTTCCAATCTTCCTCTGTCCAATGTCTGTGTGCTTTTTCCCATATTAATCTTTTCCTTTTATTAGCCAGTCTCAGATATGGCTTTTTCTTTGCCACTCTGCCCTGAAGGCCAGCATCCCGGAGTCGCCTCTTCACTGTAGACGTTGACACTGGCGTTTTGCGGGTACTATTTAATGAAGCTGCCAGTTGAGGACCTGTGAGGCGTCTATTTCTCAAACTAGAGACTCTAATGTACTTGACTTGTTGCTCAGTTGTGCAGCGGGGCCTCCCACTTCTCTTTCTACTCTGGTTAGAGCCTGTTTGTGCTGTCCTCTGAAGGGAGTAGTACACACCGTTGTAGGAAATCTTCAGTTTCTTGGCAATTTCTCGCATGGAATAGACTTCATTTCTAAGAACAAGAATAGTGTAAAGGATCTGCCAGACACAGCTTCTGTGTCAACGCCCATAGGTAATCAGTCTGCACCTGCTTCTATGTCTGTGAGACTGACTCCATCTTCCACCACTCAGGATGGCAGGCTTAGGAGTGGGAGAGCCTATCACAGCCTGGCCAGACGGAGCTAGCTCTCGCCCTCTGTCTATTTATACCTGCCTTTCCTGTTCCTCCTTGCTTGTGATTCTTCTCGTTTGGTTTACTGGCTCTGCTGCAGCTTCTGAACTATTTGACCCTGCTTCACACTGACCCTGGCTTACTGACTACTCTCCTGCTCTGCGTTTGGTACCTCGTACACTCCTGGTTTGACTCGGCTCTTTCACCACTCTTGTTGCTCACGGTGTTGCCGTGGGCAACTGCCCATTTCCCTTAGCTTCTGTGTACCTTTGTCTGTTTGTCTGTCGTACACTTACGGAGCATAGGGACCGTCGCCCAGTTGTACCCCGTCGCCTAGGGCGGGTCGTTGCAAGTAGGCAGGGACTGAGTGGCGGGTAGATTAGGGCTCACTTGTCTGTTTCCCTACCCCCATCATTACAAATAGACTGTCAAGTTTCACATAAAAGCTGGTATGAGAATCTCTAGCTGAGACATGAAATCATACCCAGCACTTACCTATCCTTGATCACATTATAGCATGAAGTTTTTTTCTGCTACCATGAATATTGAAATAACTGTCTACAAGCAGCAGTTTGATACCATTCATCATGTCACATGATGCTTTGCTTGAGAAAGGCTCTGGACTGAGCTGTAACATTTTGTGGTGAATAAACTATATATTTTTTTTTTACATTGGAGCCAATGTGCTGTTATATTTTTTGCTGTATATGATTCCATGCCTAGGCATCACAAGGGTTGTTGTGGCCATATAACATCAGATGCTTTAATTATATAGATCATTTCAAATAGTGAACAGGATATTGAATGACAAATCTCTAGGTCTTAGGCCTCGTTTACACGAGCGTCATATACGTGCGTGAGACGCGCGTGCTTTTCACGCGTGTCGTACGCACCTATATTAGTCAATGGGGGCATGCAGACAGTCCGTGAGTTTTGCTCAGCGTGAGTCCGCTGAAAAAAACTCACTACATGTCCTATCTTTGTGCGCTGTTTGCGCATCACGCACCCATTGAAGTCAATGGGTGAGTAAAAACCATGCATGCCGCACGGAAGCACTTCCGTGCGAACTGCGTGATTCGTGTAACAGCTGTCAAACTCTGAATGTAAACAGAAAAGCACCACGTGCTTTTCTGTTTACAAACATCCAAACGGAGTGTCATAATGATGGTGGCTGCGAGAAAATCTCGCAGCCGCGCATCATACGATTATGACACATGGAGCTGTTAAGTGCCTTTTGCGCACGCAAATTGCACACGCTCGTGTAAATCAGGCCTTAGACAATGGAAAAGTCACAGGAGGGGCTACCACCTGCGCTCTATGCAGCAGCATGCAGCTTGTCATAGGCAGTGTGTAAACTTCAATCCACTGCAGTGAAGGGCAGACATGATTGGTCTTTCTGTTACAGCAGGATTTTGGCAGTTAGGTATAGCCAAGACCGACTGGTGATAGCTTGGTTATAGCTTCTTTGCCTGCACTATCACAGCAATGGAAGGTGGTAATTACCCGCTAACAGCAACAGACTGTTATGTCACAGTGGCAGTAAGAGGTCTAAGGAATCCAGTTCTAATGGCAAGTTTGCTTTAAATAAATGCATTTCATGTGATTGAGTATGAAATAGATTTAGCACATACTACATATACTGAATAGGATATGACATCAAATTTCTTAAAACCTATGTTACCAATACATGCTATTGTATACTCTGTAATATACTTCATTTATATCTTGCAATACAATCTTAAGTCATTTCTGTACAGATCCTTCCATAAACTACAGTACTTTATAAAAAAGAAAAAAACAATAGCTCTTGTTGCCTGGACTTGCCAAATCCATATACTCCCCACTGCCTATTTTTTCCCAAGATGACCCCTTGATTTACACTGTGGTTGAGAAATAGTGATACTTAAATTTGTTACAGATATCTTTACCTGACCTTCGGATGAACCAATTTAAGCCCTTCGAGATGTGGTCAAAATGCCATGAAGAGACACAGAACAAATATAAATTGTTTTCTTCATCAGTGGCGCTTTACATTGGGTTGAATGGTTCCCTAGTGAGCTCGACAGTAAGAGAAAAGAAGAAAAATAAAGTCTGGATTCAGGAGTTGTCTTAAGAAGCTGTGAGAAACAAAGAAAAAATAAAAGTTACAGGATAATAATTGCACTAAAGTTTTTTCCATTGCATGTGTCAGCCTGAGAAATAATCTTAGATCCAGTCCTAGGTAATAAGACCGTGGTACATTAACCCAAGACGGGGCATTCGCCAGGTACTCCTGAAAATAAGAATTGGCTATGAAAGTGTAGCACTGAGAACATCCATCTCTTATCTCCATGAAGTAGTAGTGTTGTTGGCATTCTGATATTTAATTGCACAGTACTACTACTTCCACTCTCTGTACTGTAGGTTCACCTACAAACTATTTTAATGGGGTTGTCTAAAGACAGATATTGGATGTATTGCTAGGCTATGCCATGCTTGTCCAAACAGAGATCTGGCCACAGTAGAATGAAATGGCAGTGGCGCTAGGAAAGTACTGTACTATTTCATCTCCTGCCAGCTCCAGTCCAATTTCTTCAGGGGGCCACATGACCAGTCATGGAATAATATGGGTCGACCATGCTGCCTCTAGAAAAAGCCAAGTGGAGTCGGCAGAATATAAAATGGCATGGAAATTTCCTAGCGCCACTGCCAATTTATACTAGGAGGGGGTCACAGAGGACTAACTCCTTCCATTCGATGCCCCACCAATCGTACATTTATGACATACCCTAGAGAAAGATGTAGAAACAGTTTAATGGCTCAAACTGTACCCTCTGCAATGTTAACCTGGGTTTAAATGGGTTTTCTAGGATTCTCGTCTAATGGAGACTGTGTGTCACGTTGGGTTCGTAGACCCACTGGGCCGTACCACCTTGGCGGTATGGCAGCTGGCCAACAAGGCGCAGGTCAACGTCTATAGTTCGTATAGTGTACCTGTGGCAGCTCGGACAGTAGCAAGGCAGGCTCGGCGGGGACTAGGCAGCGGGTAGACGTCAGGCGTGGATCAGCAGGACAGGCGTAGAAAACAGTACAACACGACTACATCACAGCACGGCACTTGACCAGGATAGCGCGGGATACAGGATACAGGAAACACTGGGAACTGGAAAACACTGGGATACCATTTGCATAGACAAACTAGGAAACAACAAACAACGCTCAGGCATAGAAGCAAGGGGCTGGACCCCTCTTATAGTCCAGGGCACTCATGGGCTGATAAACCATTAAAGTCCAGTGCGCGCGCTGCCCCTTTAAGAGCGGGTACGAGCGTGTGTGCGCACCCTACGGGACCCGGCTGAGGTGAGTGGAAGTGAGTGCTGGCATCTCCTGAGGAGGAGACTGGGGCCAGTGCTCGCAGACCCATGGCTGCGGCCGTCAGGGAGAGTGAACCTGATGGCCTGCAGCCACGGACATGACACTGTGTAATTGTAACCAGGCATATAACATTTTACAGTGGAACCTTATCACAAGTAGAGAAATGGTCACATGATGACCTGTTATTTCCCAGACCTTATTACATACAATTTTGCATGACAGGGTCCTACAAAAATATACTGGGTTAGAGGGGTAACAATGAAACACAAGGAATAGAGAACAACCTCATTCATTGACCTAAATGGGGAAATTGAAATCACAATAAAGAATGAAAGGAATAGTTTGTAGCTTTATGAGACCAAGTTCCTAGTCTGATCAATGGTCTTTTCTGGGCCATTATAGTCTGAAACCACATTCAACATGCAATACTGCAGACAGTACCAATATACTCACACAGGCATACACAAATATATAGTTATGCATTCCTACCGACCAAGGCGCAAGCACGCATACACATGTACATATACACTTGCACATGGATTCCAAATAGACCATGTAGCTACTATTAGGGCCCCTGGACAAAGGGGGCCTAGCCCATATTGGCATCATTCATTATTTAATGGGTGGTGACAGGGCCGGATTAAGGATAGTGGAGGCCCATAAAAAAAAAAAATCTGATGGGGGCCAGGGGCTACAGTAGAGAACAAATAGGTCACTATTGTCTGGTGGATTCACTTTAAAAACACGAAAATTAATTTAGGCCTCTTCACCAGACCCCATAATGTATGCAGAGCCTAAGCCAGACCCCAAAATTAATTAAGATCTCAGACTAGAGCCTAAAATTAATTTGAATAATACATTTAAACTCCAAAACAGACCCTAACATTTATTCAGACCCCAGACAGACGCTAAAAAATTCAGAACCCTAGCCCTCCAGACTGTAAATGATCCCAGAAGAACTTCAGAATTTCATATTGTGATCCTGCCTCATGCATGATGATACCCTTAAGGCCGAATTCAGACGACCGTAATATACGTCCGTGTGACGGCCGTTAAAACAACGGCCGTCACACGGATGTATGTATTTCAATGGGCCCGTTCACACGGCCGTTGTTTCAACGGACCGTGTGAAGGGTCCGCTGAAAAACAGAACATGTCCTATTTTCTTCCTTTTTCACGCATCCTCGATAGACTCAAGTCTATAGGGATCCGTGAAAACGGGAACCGCATGGGTGCAACTCGGACGTGAAAAACAACTGTTTTTCACGTCCGAGTTTGCACTCGTTCGTGTGAATCTGGCCTATAGAAGATTTTTGATTGATTAAAACCGCCATTGTTCACCTTTTGTGAACCTCACAATTGGGCCTTCTGTGCTGCAAACCTTGAATCTAAAAAAACTTTTTTCTCATCTTTTATCCTTACCTAACAACTGATCAAAACACTTGTTCATCGACTGATCTGCTCTTTTATGCAGAATTAAAAATCATCGTTGTCGGCAGCACATCCTTGTGTGTAATTAGGGAGACGTGCTGCCGACATGATGAAAATGTATAGAGATGAGCGCTCGTAGTAATGAGCGCTCGTCCCTATACATATCCAATCATAGCTCCATGTGATAGGAGCAAACGAGCGCCAATTAACAAGCTATCTCGTTGATCGGCGCTCGTTTACACGGCTCATGTCGGGTCGTGTAATAGTACCCTTACAGTTGTACTATTGAGGTTATGTTCACACTGGCATTAGCGTTCGTTCCATCAGGTTTCTGTTTCCCTTATAATAGTATAGTCAGTTTATCCTTTAAAAAAAGAAACCAGGAGGATCTATTATAATTCTATGGGATCTGTTTGGATCTGGTATACAATGGATCCGTCCTTTATATCCAGCCAATATCAGAAGCCATGGCATCAGTGTAAATGGAGCTTAATTGCCTAGACTGAATACCATTGCCACAAACCACTGGTGGATCATCATTAGGGCACGGGCCCCCTCATGCCTGGTGGCGTCGCTAGCACCGGAGGGGGCCCCGGTGCTAGCGACAGCCACATTCACCTGTATTTTTGTGTCCTTAGCCCCTTGAGTACCCAGCTCATTTTGGCCTTGAGGACCAGACCCATTTTTTCAAATCTGACATGTGTCACTTTATGTGGTAATAACTCCGGAATGCTTTTACCTATCCAATTGATTCTGAGATTGTTTTCTCGTGACATATTGTACTTTAGGTTAGTGAAAAAAATTTGTCGATAAATTTATTGCTTATTTGTGAAAAACACCAAAATTTAGAGAAAATATGAAGAAATTATGATTTTTCACATTTTAAATCTATCTGCTTGTAAAACAGATAGTAATACCACACAAAATAGTTACTATTTCACATTTCCCATATGTCTACTTTATGTTTGCATCGTTTTTTTAACATCCTTTTATTTTTCTACGACGTTACAAGGCTTAGAACTTTAGCAGCAATTTCTCAAATTTTCAATAAAATTTCAAAAGGCTATTTTTACAGGGGCCAGTTCAGTTCTGAAGTGGTTTTGAGTGCCCTATATATTAGAAACCCCCATAAAACACCCCATTTTGAAAACTGCACCCCTCAAAGTATTCAAAACAGCATTCAGAAAGTGTTTCAACCCTTTAGGCGTCTTACAGGAATTGAAGTAAAGTAGAGCTGAAATTTGAAAATTTCATTTTTTTTTACAAAATTCATTTGTAATACATTTTTTTCTGTACCACAGAAGGTTTTACCTGAGAAACGCAACTCAATATTTATTGCCCAGATTCTGCAGTTTTTAGAAATATCCCACATGTGGCCCTAGTGTGATAATGGACTGAAACACAGGCCTCAGAAGCAAAGGAGCACCTAGTGGATTTTGGGGCCTGCTTTTTTTAGAATATATTTTAGGCACTATGTCAGGTTTGAAAAGGTCTTGTGGTGTCAAAACAGTGGAAACACCCAAAAGTGACCCTATATTTTAAACTACACCCCTCAGGGAATTTATCTAGGGGTATAGTTAGCATTTTGACCCCACAGGTATTTTGCTATGTTTATTGGAGTTAGTCTGTGAAAATGAAAATCTACTTTTTTTCTGGAAAAACGTAGAAATTTCGAATTTTTGCAAGGAATAAAGGACAAAAAGCACCCTAACATTTGTAAAGCAATGTCTCCCGATTACGGCAATACCCAATATGTGGTAATAAACTGTTGTTTGGACCCACAGCAGGGCTCAGAAGGGAAGGAACGCCATTTGGATTTTGGAGTGCTGATTTTACTGGAATGGTTTTCGGTGCCGTGTTATGTTTGCAATGCCCTGGAGGGACCTAAACAGTGGAAACCCCCCAAAAATGACCCCATTTTGGAAACTATACCCCTCAAGGAATTTTTCTAGTGGTATAGTTAGCATTTTGACCCCACAGGTTTTTCGCTGCATTTATTGCAATTAGTCTGTGAAGATGAAAATATACTTTTTTTTCTGAAAAACGTAGAAATTTCAAATTTTTGCAAGGAATAAAGGACAAAAAGCACCCCAACATTTGTAAAGCAATTTCTCCCGATTACGGCAATACCCCATATGTGGTCATAAACTGTTGTTTGGACCCACAGCAGGGCTCAGAAGGGAAGGAACGCCATTTGGATTTTGGAGTGCTGATTTTACTGGAATGGTTTTCGGTGCCGTGTTATGTTTGCAATGCCCTGGAGGGACCTAAACAGTGGAAACCCCCCAAAAGTGACCCCATTTTGGAAACTATACTCCTCAAGGAATTTTTCTAGCGGTATAGTTAGCATTTTAACCCCACAGGTTTTTCGCTGCATTTATTGGAATTAGTCTGTGAAGATGAAAATATACTTTTTTTTCTGAAAAACTTAGAAATTTCGAATTTTTGCAAGGAATAAAGGACAAAAAGCACCCCAACATTTGTAAAGCAATTTCTCCCGATTACAGCAATACCCCATATGTGGTAATAAACTGTTGTTTGGACCCACAGCAGGGCTCAGAAGGGAAGGAACGCCATTTGGATTTTGGAGTGCTGATTTTACTGGAATGGTTTTCGGTGCCGTGTTATGTTTGCAATGCCCTGGAGGGACCTAAACAGTGGAAACCCCCCAAAAGTGACCCCATTTTGGAAACTATACCCCTCAAGGAATTTTTCTAGCGGTATAGTTAGCATTTTGACCCCACAGGTTTTTCGCTGCATTTATTGGAATTAGTCTGTGAAGATGAAAATATACTTTTTTTTCTGAAAAACGTAGAAATTTCGAATTTTTGCAAGGAATAAAGGACAAAAAGCACCCCAACATTTGTAAAGCAATTTCTCCCGATTACGGCAATACCCCATATGTGGTAATAAACTGTTGTTTGGACCCACAGCAGGGCTCAGAAGGGAAGGAACGCCATTTGGATTTTGGAGTGCTGATTTTACTGGAATGGTTTTCGGTGCCGTGTTATGTTTGCAATGCCCTGGAGGGACCTAAACAGTGGAAACCCCCCAAAAGTGACCCCATTTTGGAAACTATACCCCTCAAGGAATTTTTCTAGCGGTATAGTTAGCATTTTGACCCCACAGGTTTTTCGCTGCATTTATTGAAATTAGTCTGAAGATGAAAATATACTTTTTTTCTGAAAAAACATAGAATTTTCACATTTTTACAAGGAAAAAGGGAGAAAAAGCACCCCAACATTTGTAAAGCAATTTCTCCTGATTACGGAAATACCCCATATGTGGTCATAAACTTCTGCTCAGAAGGGAAGGAGCACCATTTGGATTTTGGAGCGCAGATTTGGTTGAAATGGTTTTCAGGCGCCATGTTGCATTTGAAGAGCCCCTGAGGTATTAGTACAGTGGAAACCCCCAAGAAGTGACCCCATTTTGGAAACTACACCCATTGAGGATTTTGTTTTAGGGGTGTAGTGAGCATTTGGACTCCACAGATGTTTCATAGAAGTCATAAACATTGGGCAGTGAAAGTGAAAATTTGCATTTTTTCCAATAAAAAGTTGATTAAGCCCCAAACTTTTCATTTATACAAGGGGCAATAGGAGAAAGAGCACTGCTCAATTTGTTACCCATTTTCTCTTGATTACAGCAATACCCCATATGTGGCTGTAAACTGCTATATGTGCACATGGCAAGGGTCAGAAAGGAGGGAGCACCATTTGGTTTTTGATCACAGATTCTGCTGGAATATTTTTCAGGCATCATATTGTGTTTTCAGAGCCCATGAGGTACCAATATAGAGGAAACTCACAAGATGTGACCCAATTAAGAAAACGACACCGCTCAAGGTATTCATCTAGTGGTATAGTGAGAAATTTTACTTTTCAGATTAGGAATTAAAACAAAATTGGTAGAATTTTAATTTTTATTTATTTTACAAACGCGTGGGTTTGATGAAACATTTTGGGGATGTATCAAGCACCAATGAGAAAAAAAAAGAACTCACAATTCATTCATTTTTTTTACCTGTGTTCATTGATACCCTATATAGGACCTTTTTGTATTGAGGCACACGGTGAGGCCCGGAAGTGAAGGTGTACCATGAGGCTCTTCAAGGCCTAGTTTTTGCTTGGGTGATTTTGGGCCACCATGGTGGTATTCATCTAGGGGTATAATGATTTTTTGTTTTGTTTTATATATCCAATTGGTGCACAAGTGGACAATTTTTAAATGAAGGTGACATAAAATTTAAGATGAAGTTTATATGGACATCCTGAAAATGGCATGAAAAAAATTAGTAGTCCACTGAAGAATGGTAAATTCTGAAACATTCTTTCATGCAAAGCCCTGGTTTGGAGGGGCAAGTGCTGCATTGATATATTGTATCCTTTCGGATACCCCTCTTCGCGCACACGCGACATCGTTTTTGTGGATGGCTCTTTTTTTCGGTTGGGGGGACTTCACTGGGGAAGTGCTGGCCAGGGACAATTCTATTTGCCTCACTTCCTGAAGCCCTGCTACTCGCTCCTTCCTCTTGGTCTTTAAAAATTAATTTTTTAATTACTTTTTCAAGGTACTCGAGGTACCTAGAACGATTGCCAGCACTTCGGTACAAAATAAAAGAATTGAGGAGGGCCATTTCAATTAAATATACGGACAGTTTTTTGTACCATACTTTCGTCTTTCGCATGGCACAGTATGGCTTCATTAGTTGATCTCCCAAATCCACCCCTCCCATATGCTTGTTGTAGGCCTGTATGCATACAGGCTTTGAAACAGTGGTGCTTGTTCCACGCACTGAAACTGGGCTTGTGGTGTTGCCATGCATGGTGGAGAGCATGAGGACCTCTTTTTTGTCCCTGAATTTTACCAGGAGCACATTTTCATCATATCGTGCCCTGGTTTCGCCAACTGACAGTTTCTCAGCAAGAAAAGGCTTTGGGAGGTATTTTAGATTCCTGCGAGCAGTGCCACAGGCCATTGTTTTCCTTTCAACAAGGCACTTAAAAAGCGGAACGCTGGTATAAAAGTTGTCGAGGTATAGGTGGTACCCCTTATCCATCAGAGGATGCAGCAGGTCCCACACTATTTTACCGTTTGTGCCAAGAACTGGGGGGCACTCTGGGGGACTAATCTGTTTGTCTTTCCCCTCGTACACACGAAAGGAGTGTGTGTATCCAGACTGGCTCTCGGACAGTTTATATATTTTTATGCCATATCTGGCTCTTTTGTTTGGCAAGTATTGTCGGAAATGAAGCCGTCCTTTGAAATGGACTAACGATTCATCAATGGCTATGTTTTTTTCAGGAACATAAACTTCTGCAAAAACCAAATTAAAATATGTGATGATGGGCCTAATTTTGAACAGCCTATCAAAATTTGGATGATCCGGGGGGGGGGGCACTGCTCATTGTCAGCAAAGTGCAAAAACTTTAAAAGGGCCTCAAAACGTTTTCGCGGCATCACAGCACGGAATACAGGTGTATCGTACAAAATATCTGTGGACCAATACGATTTGATGGTGGGCTTTTTTACAAGGCCCATGTGGAGCAAGAGCCCCCAGAAGGTTGCAATTTCATTTGCATTGGTTGGGTGCCAAGCTTGGGTTCTGGCATAATGGGATGTCGGATTTTTGCCTAAGAATTGTTGTGCATATAAATTTGTTTGCACAACCATTAGGTCAACTAAAGTATCCGAAAAAAAACATTTAAAAAAATCTATTTCCTGAAAGTCAGTTGGATTTATTTTTATGCCAGGGGCAGAGGTAAACGCAGGAATTTCAGGTGTGTAAGAGGTAGGCGGTAGCCATATGGGGTCACTGGTGCTGGGGTCACTGGTGCTGGGGTCACTTGTGCTGGGCTCATTCGGATCACTAGCCCTGCTTCGTTTCTGAGGGGGTTCCTCATCACTGGAGGAGGATAACACAAACTCAGATCCACCCTCACTGGCGCTATCTGTATCTGAACATAAAATGGCATATGCCTCCTCCACGCTAAATAGACGAGACATTACGGGTGTGTAATAACACTGCACTAACCCTGACGTGCAAAACTAAATTCTTGAACAGTATTGGCAAGGAAACTGTGACGTGCAAAAGTAGCACACAAAATTACTACTAAATTACTAAAACTTTTTTTGTATTTTTTTTTTTTTTGTTTTTTTTTGTTTTTTTATATTTTTTTTATGAAGAACTAAAGGATAGGGCAGTAAAGAGGGCTGATGGGCACTAAAGGGGGCTAATATACTGATGGGCACTAAAGAAAAGTATTATATAGGTTTGATTGTTACTAGGGAGGACTGATGGGCACTATAATGAGCAGCAAAGGGGGCTGGTGGGCACTAAAGATTGCTGGTGGGCACTAAAATGGCTGATGGGTACTAAAGATGGCTGGTGGGCACTGGAGAGGGCTGCCGGGCACTAAAGGGGGCTAATATACTGATGGGCACTAAAGAAGAGTATTATATAGGTTTGATTGTTACTAGGGAGGACTGATGGGCACTATAATGAGCAGCAAAGGGGGCTGGTGGTCACTAAAGATTGCTGGTGGGCACTAAAATGGCTGGTGGGTACTAAAGATGGCTGGTGGGCACTGGAGAGGGCTGCTGGGCCCTAATGGGCACTAAAGAATATTATTAGTTATATTCTGAGGGATGATGGGCACTATAAAGGGCAGATGGGAACTATAAAGGGCAGATGGGCACTATAAAGGGCAGATGGGCACTAAAAACGCTGTTTTTCCACTGTTTTCAACTGTAGTTCTGTCACTCTCCGATCTCCTCACAGTTCTCACAGAAATGAGGAGATCAGAGACGCTGACAGGAGCTTTCTCCGGTTTCCTACGTCATAGATAGCTGTCATTGGTCAGTCTCTAAAGACTGACCAATCACAGCAATCGCCGACATCGGGGCATGCAGATCTGTCCCCAGCACGGCAACAGAGGCGGTCAGCTATCACTGACAGCTGCCGCCATGTCGCTATCACTTTGTGATTTCACAGAGTGACAGTTTGATCCTTCGACGTAATAGTACGGCGAAGGTACGCTGGCATATGCGGCCAGCGACGTACTATTACGGCGAAGGTACGCAAGGGGTTAAGATGCAAATACAGATGTGGCACTTTATACAAGGGGGAGCGCTGTTTGGCACTATGTATAGGGGGGCTGTGTGTGGCACTATCTACAGGGGTGGCTGTGTGTGGCACTATCTACAGGGGGTCTGTGTGACGCTGTCTACAGGGGGTGTGTGTGGAGCTATCTATAGGGAGCTATGTGTGGCGCTCTCTACATTGGGATGGGTGTGATTATATCTATAAGGGGTGTGTGGCGCTATCTATAGGGGGCTGTGTGTGATGCTATTTATAGGGGCTGTGTGTGATGCTATCTATAGGGGCTGTGTGTGATGCTATCTACGGGGGCTGTGTGTGGCACTATCTACAGGGGGGATGTGTGTGATGCTATTTATAGGGGGCTGTGTGTGATGCTATCTATGGGGGATGTGTGTGATGCTATTTATAGGGGTTGTGTGTGATGCTATCTATAGGGGGCTGTGTGTGCCGCTATCTACAGTGGGGTGTGTGTGGCGCTATCTACAGGGGGTTGTGTGTGGTGCTATCTATATGGGGCTGTGTGTGATGCTATCTATGGGTGGATGTGTGTGATGCTATATATAGGGGGCTGTGTGTCATGCTATCTATGGGGGATGTGTGTGATGCTATCTATAGGGGGCTGTGTGTGGCACGATTTACAGGGAGGGGTGTGTGGCACTATCTATAGGGGAGTGTAGATCAGCAGCACAGGATAAATTTTCAAGAGGGTGCGCGTCTCCTGGGTCACAGTCCGAGTGACCCCTCAATCAAGATAAAAAAGAAATGGAGACAGCACTACCAAATTTTCAAAGTGAAGATCCTTTTATTCCACGGTGCAACGTTTCAGCTCAATACGAGCCTTTCTCAAGCATTTCTTTTTTATCTATAGGGGATGTGTGTGATGCTATCTATAGGGGGCTGTTTGTGATGCTATCTATAAGGGCTGTGTGTGCCGCTATCTACAGGGGGCTGTGTGTGGTGCTATCTATAGGGGGCTGTGTGATGCTATATATAGGGAGCTGTGTATGATGCTATCTATGGGTGGATGTGTGTGTGATGCTATCTATAGGGGGCTGTGTGTGGTGCTATCTATGGGGGATGTGTGTGATGCTATATATAGGGGGCTGTGTGTGATGCTTTCTACAGGGGGATGTGTGTGATGCTATCTATAGGGGGCTGTGTGTGGCACTATCTATAGGGGGCTGTGTGGGGCGCTATCTACATGGGGGGTGTGTGTGGCATTATCTACAGAGGGTGTGTGTGGTGCTATCTACAGGGGGCTGTGTGTGGCGCTATCTACAGGGGGCTGTGTTTGGCGCTATCTACAGGGTCTGTGTGTGGCACTATCTACACATGGCTGTGTGTGTGGCACTATCTATAGGGGGTCTGTGTGTGATGCTATCTAAAGGGGGCTGTGTGTGGCACTATCTATAGGAGGCTGTGTGTGGAGCTATCTACAGGGAGGGTTGTGTGGTGCTTTCTATAGGGGGGTGTGTGTGATGCTATCTACAGGGGGCTGTATGTGGCGATATCTACAGGGGGCTGTGTGTGGCGCTATCTGCAGAGGGCACTGTGTATGTGGTGCATTACTTTACAGTATTTGGTACTATTTTATTCAGGCGTGCAGTGTATGGTACTATTATAATCAGGGACACAGTGTGTGGTACCATGATAATGTTATCTTCGTTTATAGGTGTTGAAATGTTGGAAAAGTGAGGAGCCGCAGACATCCTGCAAATATCTGCAGAAATGTGGAGAAGAAAAGAGGAACAAAACTACTAGAATCGGAGACATCGTCACCTGTGAGTCACTAGATTTATAGAAAATCTGTCATCTCTCCTGACATGTTTATTATAGGAAATCCTTGTATTTCACAAAAAGTCTTTGTGCAGTCCAGGATTGATAGACAATTCCCCTTCTCAGGAGGATGTGTTTCTGCACAGTGTGATCCTGTCAGCGATGGTTGGAGACTGTCAGTATGTAGGGACACAGCCCTTTGACAAGGGGAATCGTAACCCCCCTTTTGTTAATGCTTGCACAAAAAAGTAGTGTTAACAGTAGTCACGGCGCAGCAGGGCGGCGGTGGAGAAGGGGAGCCCAAGTTTGGGTAACAGCCCAGGGCCTATGGTCTACTTAATCCGCCACTGCAGCAAACTCTCAGCTGTGGAGTACTAGGTCATTTATTTTCAGCCTCTCAGTGTAAACAAGAATGTCTTCTTTGATGGACAGCAAGCAGAGATCTTGAAAATGGTGAGGAATTGAAAAACAAAGTATATTAGAAAACGGCAGAACTATTTACTTTACAATGATTTACAAGTTTATATAAAAATTAAATACTATACCTTCTTTAACATCCTGAATGTAACTATTTATTGTATATTTGTATCTTTAGACTATTTGTGCTTGTAAATTGTTACATTTTAGTATTAGTTACATAGCTACACTGGTAACATTCATCCTATCAGTGGTGAATGGCAGTCGGTCGGTCTCTGGTGTCTGTCCTATGCGGCTGGCCTCAGGCATTCTGCAACATTCAATGTTTTGTGCCAGTGTGAGCCAAGTCATTTCAATATGAATAGTAAAAACAGGTGTGTAAAATAATTGTTTACAAGAATTTGCATTTCATGGAATATAATCTGAAAAAACAGAAATTATCTCATGTTCTGAGTTTAGAAGGAAGATTTACATGGATTTAATACAAACATATTAAATAATGAAGGGATAAGTAATTCAAATTAAAAATTTAAAATGTTGCACCAATTCATTATTCCCAGAACCAAAATGTGTTCCATATACAATAAAGGCTAAACTATATATCTATAAATTAGCCTCCATAGTTTTTAAATGGAAACAGCGCCACTCCTGTCCACAGGCTGTGTCTGGCATTGCAACATTAAACTGAATGTCCACCCTAAAAGGGTTCACAATTCTGTGCTGATAAATGTATTTAGGATATTTGAACAGTGAACATAAATGTAACTTTCTAATGTACTTAGTGTTTCAATTAGATTTTTAAGATCTATGCTTGCAGTCAGTGAATGGAAATATTCTTATTTTACATCCACAGCCTGAAAACCCGTCCTGATCATGACACATGGCCCATTTCAAGGAAGAACTCGGATACACCTAATAAGCTCTGCACTTATGTCAGTTGCAAATGATCAGAACAGTTATTTCGATGTTCATTGCACATGTTTCCAATCGGTGACTGTAAGCAGAGATATTTTAAATGGTACTCCTATGATCCAAAACACCACAAAGAAATTTACTGTTTTATATATGTGTCAGTCACTCACTATGAAGAGCGGCGGAATCGGCGGTGGGCGCGCTTATCTTATGAATACACAAGAATTATATCTATGAGTCTGCTGTGTTTTTCTTTGCACAAAATACCCAAATTGCACAATTTTATTTGTGTGCTTTTTTGGCTACTAGATGTAGGGACCTGTAGCTGTAACATGCTGTCCTATCACAAAGCAGCATATTCAGCTGACAGATTCACAAAAAATAATTTGTTCCAACTGGAAAACCCCCTTTTCTTAAGCAACTTACATGGATCGAGCTGTTGAAGCCCCCGGCTGTTATTGCCCTGAATAGCTGCAGATCGCCACAAATGTCCCTGATCATTGAAAGGGACATATAGTATGAAATAGATGGCTAACCATGTAATACATAGTGGCACTAATTGGGGGAAATCACCCCATTCTATGACATCCATAATCCCTAATAGGGTATAAGGAGAGGGGTCATAAGATGATATCAGAAGATATCCTCATGGGAAAGATGGATGTGTCTATGTTAGGACCTCAATGATCTACTGCTTAGTCAGTCCCACAACAACCAGCTGTGGTTTAAATTTTTATAACTGGGAATGTTAAACAGAGTCCTTCTTTAGAATGGCAAAAGGTTGGGCATTTGCGGTTGAGCAAGATTGAGATCAAGGTGCTATTGAAGAAGTGATGTGTCCATGTTTTTCCATAATATGGAATTATTTTTATAGGTCTATTTAGGCAAACAAACATCATAGAGAGCAGTCCTTCTGCTCAGGATCCCCCCCCCCCCCCTCTATTAGCTAGAGCAAAGAACAGCTCTCTTTCTGGTGGACCAAGCTCTTTCATATATTACATTTGATTGGCTGGCATAAGAAGTGTCAATAGGCCAAGGCACCAGGGGCACATGCCCCGGGTCTCTTGCCCTGTGCCCCCTTCAGTTGCTGCTTTCAATCTGACCGTGTCAGACATAAAAATAAGCCTCTCTGAAGCAGTTAAGCATGGGCTGAGCTTATGCAGAACAGCACACTAAGGCTAGCAAGGAGGGAAGCCATGGAGCGTATAGTAGATATACGATGGAGGTAAAGGAATCCCACTGTACGGCGCTGATCCTCCTAAATGCAGAATCAAAGAAAGGGCAAGCTCCTTGGATCTAGAGCCACTGGAGGAACATCGATATAAATCCACGACTATTGCAAGATTAATCTCGGTTATTTATTGCGTTTTTTTTAGGATAAATGATACATTAAAAAGTAACTGCTACGCGTTTTGAAAACCGGACCAGTCTCTTCATCAGGCTGGGGAAAAAACACAATGGATTGTGTTTATTTCTCTAGCCTGATGAAGAGACCAGTCCGGTTTCGAAACGCATAGCAGTTACTTTTTAATGTATCATTTATCCTAAAAAACGCAATAAATAACCAAGATTAACCTTGCAATAGTCGTATATTTATATTGATGTTCCTACAGTGGCTCTAGATCCAAGGAGCTTGCCCTTTCTTTGACTCTGCATTTAGGAGGATCAGCGCCGTACAGTGGATATTCCTTTACCTCCATCGTATATCTACAATTTAAACAACGGAACCATACGGGTCGCTGGAACAATCTCGGGCTGCAGATCTTCTCCATTACATTGTCTACAAGGACGTTGTGCTCCTAGCACAACGCCTCCAGGTGAGCACTGCTCATTTTTGTGTTCCAGTTCGAGTATTTTGGGTGATGCACCATGTGCGCCGTATACCTTTTTTCTCTCTTCACAGTTACTAATGGAGCGTATAGTGGCTGTCACAGGGGGCTGGGATAAAGGACATTGTGGCTATCATTCGAGCAATCTGTGGCTGTCATGGGAGGTACGTGGTGCTAAAGTAGGAAGCCTGGAAGGTGCATCATTGCTGGAAGAAGTTTCCATGCCAGTCTGGGCAAGATGGAAAAGACAGGGGAAGTGATTGATCACAATCAGAGAAGATGTCACCTATAAGCCATTGCATTTAATTGTTGTTTTTTCTCTGTATGATTATAATTATTGGGGCAGTATTATTTATATTTATATTTTGAGGTATGCTATACATACTTATGATAGGGCAAATTATTTGGGGTAAGGCTCGAGCAGGTGCAAGTTAACCAGAACCCCTAGTTGCCGCAGGTGTTTTCATGGCATAGAAATGCCCCTGGATGGCATGTAATGCTACATTGCTTCTGCAGTGATCACTGCAGGGGAAATCTATGGCCAGCGGCATCTTGCCCTATTCATAACAGTTGATGCTCGGAGAACCGACTTCGACTGATAAAGAAGGTTTCTTTATAAGACAATGCATAATATTGTAGGAGAAATAACAGAAGGTGAATTTCAAGCCGTCAAGGAATGCACTTCTCATGTGAAGAGATGGAGATATAAATAGTCGTAATCCTAACATTATGCATAAGTTAATTGGGTGGAAGAAAATTCTATTGATTCCTACTGCAAATAATATAGTGTGTTTTCTATTGTAATTCACAAGTCATCCTTTAGTTCCACTCTCATGCATCAATATTAGAACAGTCAAGATGCACACCATTTAATCTGATTGTTATTCTCCGTCTCAGTTAAAAATTAGCCGATGCCTAAGTGCAGTCACTCATACAAAAATAATTAAACATAAACAACATCATTCAATTTAGAGCCGACGTCTCCTGCTAAGAAACGTGAGACTGGTAAGGAGATTAAATCACAAACCTCGAAAGAGATTTCTTCACAGGTGCTTTAAACTTATTACCCTGATGATAAAATATTTTCAGCAAACACCGGTGTAATAAATAACTACTAAATATCAATCCTTGTGTAGTCGTCCTCTATCCAGCTGTTAAAAACAATGGTTGTTCCTTATCTGTATCTGGGAAAGCTGAGCGAATAACAATATGGCTGCCATTTAAAGAGGATCTGTCAGCTCCCGTGCCATGTTTGTTTTTGCACATTTACTTTATTTTCCACAGTGATTGAGCATCTTTTATTAGAACTCTGCATTGTGACGTTCCTCTGTTATGCCTCCTGGAAATGTACATTTATCATCCCCTTGTCAATGTAGAGTGCACTGATTGGACAGTGAATGTAGGGACACAACTCTTTAAAAAATGGGAATGGTAACACCCAACTGCCAATTTATTTGTACATTTCAAGGAGGAATAACAGAGAGCTGACAAGTCCTCTATGTGTGACCATAGTAATTGCCAATCATATTTTACAGGCTCCTGAATGGAAATATGCCTGAACATGCAACAATATATCCAATGTTTGTCTATTGCTGCACAAGTAGGCACAATTGCTATTTAGAAGTCTCGAGATGCTAGGAGCTGTATTAGTTGTCGTTCGTGATTGTCACTTGTGGAAGTCAGAAAGGAAAGAAACAAATAGGAATAACTGAAAGTGATTTCTGATAGATAGATAGATAGATAGATAGATAGATAGATAGATAGATAGATAGATAGATAGATAGATAGATAGATAGATAGATAGATAGATAGATAGATAGATAGATAGATAGATAATACATGTCTGCTGACAAGTTTGCAGGATTATCAATACTAGGGGTGTGCGACCTGTGCCATTGCACAGGACACATCACTTCAGCAGATGGAAGCGGGTGCTGCGCTTGCTCCCTTCCCCTGCTTGTGTTTCAGAAGCGCCCAGGACGGCAACTCAGCAGCTGCCTTTCCACCCGGGCACTTCTTCTCTCAGTAGCGTCGCTACCGCTGTAGCAGCCAAAGTGGCCACCCGCCGGGAAGGCCCCGTGCCAGTGGCGCTGCTAGCAGCCACATTCAATAGTATTTGCGTCCTAAGGACGCAGATACTATTGAACACTATAGCAGAGCAGTGAGGTATCTACTGGGGCGTGGTTCCCAACCGGGGTGCCGCAAGAACCCTCCAGGGGTGCTGCAACACTCCTCTGAACCACGGCCGTGCTTTCTCTCCTCCTCCTCCTTACAGCGCGAAGTGCATGTGAGGAGGAGATTTTTTGCAGCCTCCATAGATGGCACCCCCCTTCCTGTACATAGCGCCACTGTATCTCACTGAAGGAGTGGAATTCCCCTGTGTCTGGGGATTCCGCTCCTGGATGGAGCGCTTGACATCTCTGTCCATATATGGACAGTGATATCAGGGGCAACTCCTGAAGCGGAACCCCTGAACACAGCGTTGCTGGTGCGGGGATTCAGCTACAGGAGAAGCCCCTGACGTCACTGTCCATAAATGGACGGAGACGTCAGGGGTTTCTCCTGCAGTGTAATCCCCGGTCACAGTGTCGGCAATGCTGTGGACGGGGATTCCGCTTCAGGAGTTGTCCCTGATGTCACTGTCCAAATATGGACAGAGGCACCAAGCGCTCTATCAAGTAGCGGAATCCCCGGTCACAGAGGGTTTCCGCTCCTTAAGGGAGCTACAGTGGTGCTATCTACAGGAAGGGGCAGGTGCTATCTACAAGCAGTCTGTTTGGCACTACCTACAAGGGGGCTGTGTGGCACTACCTACAAGGGGGCTGTGTAGCACTACCTACAAGTGGGCTGTGTGGCACTACCTACAAGGGGGCTGTGTGGCACTACCTACAAGGGGGCTGAGTGCCACTATCTACAGGGGGCTGTGTGTGCCACTACCTACAAGTGGTCTGTGTGGCACGACCGACAATGGGGCTGTGTGACACTATTTACAGGGGCTGTGTGCCACTACCTACATGGGGCTGTGTGCCACTACCTACAGGGGGGTCTGTGTGGCACTAACAACAAGATGACTGTGTGCCACTACTTACAGGGGGCTGTGTGGCACTACCTACAAGGGGGCTGTGTGGCACTACCTACAAGTGGGCTGTGTGGCACTACCTGTGTGGGGGCACTATATAGGGCATTATACTGTGGAGGAGGCATTATACTTTTTTATGGGGCAGTTTTTTTTATGATGGGGCGGGGCGCCGAAAGATAATTTTGCACAGGGCGCCATCTATCCTAAGGCCGACCCTGCATTCATGGCATTATTACACCCTCTTCCCACAAATTTATGGGTCTTGAAGTAAGATGAACATGTTGTCTCATGCAATGTCTTTCCCTGACTGTAGGGGCAGTAATTTGGCAGATTTGTCATTCATGCTCACACTAAACTCTGCACTGTCCCAAGAGAAATTAGCCATGGCGTTCTTCTGATGAACAAATATTCTTCTAACATACCAAGTCTAATGGCAGGTGTCAGCATGAGATGAGGAAGTTGTTTATAGGAGGCTGCTTATATATGTTTTTCTTTCTTTCATGTGTGCACCAAATTTTGTGACTTTTTTCTATTACTAAAATGACATAAATCTCTTAATAAGTTTACCCCTATGAGAACTTCTATGAGGCTGGCACTATGAGTACTTCTATGAGGCTGGCACTATGAGTACCACTATGAGGCTGGCACTATAAGTACTTCTATGAGGCTGGCACTATAAGTACTTCTATGAGGCTGGCACTATAAGTACTTCTATGAGGCTGGCACTATAAGTACTTCTATGAGGCTGACACTATAAGTACTTCTATGATGCTTGCACTAAGAATACCACTATGAGTATTACCATAAAGATCGCACTATAATGCTAACACTACGAATAGCACTGTAAGGAGTTCTAATATAAGTAATGTCTTCTTAGCATAGGCAGGAGATGTGACAAGAATTTTCAAGGGTGAGGCTAAACAAATTGTTGTTCACATGACATTTCTTGTATGCTGTAACTCAGTTTTCAGCTTTGCTGTATGGACTGGGACAAGGTCAGCAAAGTGATTTAATTATCATTAGAGGGCGAGGTCAGCAGAGTCAGCTCATTATTATTATTAATATTTTTTTTATTATTATTATTATTATTTTTATTATTAGAGGGCAGAGGATTTAATGACAAATGACCGCTCTGTTGTACTGCTTGAGGAGGAGATAAGTCATGATAGTAACACTATACACACAGATAAAGCTCTGTAAGCAGCTCCCATGTCACTCCTTGGTCTTTGGGAGAGGAGTTGTACTCTCTTCTATGCAACATACTTAGGGCTTATTTAGACTAACGTGATATACGTCCGTGCAACGTGCGTGATTTTCACGTGCCTCGCACGGACCTATGTTAGTCTATGGGGCCGTGCAGACTGTCCGTGAGTTTCACGCAGCGTGTGTCCGCTGCATAAAACTCACGACATGTCCGATATTTGTGCGTTGTTCGCGCATCACGCACCCATTGAAGTCAATGGGTGCGTGAAAATCACGTGCAGCACACGGAAGCACTTCCGTGTGACGCGTGTGATTCGCAGTAAAAAGTATGAATGAAAACAGAAAAGCACCACGTGCTTTTCTATTTACAAACATACAAACAGTGTCATAATGATGGCGGCTGCGCGAAAAGCACGCAGCCGCGCATCATATGGTGATGACACACGGAACTGTTAAGTACCTTTTGCGCGCGCAAAATACCGCATTTTTTGCGCGCGCAAAACGCACACGCTCGTGTAAATCCGGCCTTACTCTGACACACTTCAGTGCCGTCTCATTCTGCCAGACGCCTCCCCAATGAGTCTTGCAGCTGGGCTGGTATGGATACCTGGTGGCAGAGCGAACGTCCGTCCGGCCAATTAAAAGGTGCCATATTTTAAACAGCAATTTACTGCATTCAGCGCCATTTAGGGTATGTTCACACAGGGCGGATACACTTTGTAAATATACACAGCATATCCGCCCGTAGGGAAATTCGGCCGAAAAATTGTATCAAATTCTGGTGCAGTTTATCGGTCAGAATGTCCACTCATTAAAAAGGGGTCGCCAGGGTTACTTACCCGTAGCCCTGGCGACGCATCCATCTGACTTCCTGCAGCCCGGCCTCCTGGGATGACGTTTCATCCCATGTGACAGCTGCAGCCTGTGATTTTCTGCAGCAGTAACGTAGGATAAAACGTCATCTCTGGCAGCTGGGCTTGATGCAGGAGAAGAGAGATCTGGGTAAGTAAAGACTTTTTTTTTCTGAGTTGCGATTTTTGCGGCGGATTCCGCCGCAAAAATCGCAACTTTTTATATTTGTTGCGGGTTTAACCTCCCCATTTAATTTAATGGGGAAAACCCGCAACAGAAAAGCAGCGATCCCGCAACATAAACTGACGTGCTGCAGAAAAAAACAAAACAGCTCAATCAAAGATTTTTTGGCAGGTTTTTTGAGCTGCGTGTGGGGGAGATTTGTCCAAATCTCATCCACTTTCCTGCTACTGTATTTTGCTGCAGATTTTTCACAATGAAATCTGTTGCGGAAAATCTGCAGTATTTACGCTACGTGTGAACCCAGTCTTATAGGTTTTGTCTGCCTGGTTAGCCTGTTTGTATTCTGTGATTGCAACTTGCAGGGGCGTAGCTAAAGTCTTATTCGCACCGGTGCAAACGTTCTTCTTGGGCCCCCCATCAAATTCTCCTAATTGACCCAACTATGCAGCACTACAACCAGGGGCGTCACTAAGGTCTTAAAATGTCAGGGGCAATAGCCCCAATACATATACCCCCCCACAAAAAAATGTGTAATAGGATTAGATATAAGGCCCAGCTCGCTGACATTGCGGCTCCAGCGCTGGACCTAGCAAAAGTAAGTATAAGAATTGCTTTGCTTTTTTATGTGCTACTAATTGTTTTTGTGTTCGTGTTTTTTGACAGGTTCGGTGGTTGGACTTCTTCGGATTAGGGGACTACTTTGATGACGCCATTTTTATTCTCAATAAAATGGTTAATGAGGGTTGTGTGTGGGGTTTTTCCTTATTTCAATAAAATATACCGGGAGGAGCCGGGTGTGATCCAGTACCCAACCATCTGTAGTGACGGGTCCTGGGGCGGCCGCAGGCTGGTGTTATTAGGCTGGGAAAGGCCAGAAACAGTGACCCTTCCCACCCTGGTAATGCTAGGCTGCTGCTGCCGCCGTGTTGTGTCTGGCTGGTTATTAAAAATGGGGAACCCCACATGTTTTTTTCCAATAATTATTATTATTTTTTTAAATGACGTGGGGTCCCCCCCATTTTTCATAACCAGCCAGATACAACACAACAGCAGCAGGCTAGCATTACCAGGGTGGGAAGGGCCACTGATTTTTGGGCTTTTCCAGCCTAATAATACCAGCCTACGGCCACCCCAATCCCCGACCATCACTACAGATGGTCGGATACTGGATCGTACGTGGCTCTTCCCGGCACCCCTGGTGGTGGTGGGTACCAGGGTAATAATGGGGATTAGTGTTAGCCTCTGCACCGGCTAACACTAAGCCCCACTTTAGTAATGGACGCTGTCAATCAGCCATTGACCATTACTAAGGCGGTAGTAATAAAGTTTGAATAAAATCATAATACACAGAAAAAAATATTTTATTGAATTTAAAAAAAAACATACAACACTCGTTAACCATTTTCTTGAGAATAAAAAAAGACGTAATTTAAGTAGTCCTCGAATCCAACTTAGACCAAACCTGTAAAAAAACACAAAAAAAACCACAAAACATTAGTAACACATGTGGTAGGCTTATGTACAGGGCCCATGTGTGTTTCTGTCTGTTGGACTCTGTATTTAAGCCTACCACAAGGTACACAGTATTAGGGCTTGTCCACACGTAGCTTAGTTACCGCGTATTTCCCTCCGAAATTGCAGATGGAAAATACGCAGAAGAATACAGTAGCAGCAAAGAGGGTGAGATATAACAAATCTCATCCACACGCTGCGTAAAATTTCCGAGCAGAAATAAAGCTGCGGTGCATATTTTTCTTACTGCAGCATGTCAATTCCTGCTGCGGAAAGTGGACTAAATTGCTGCGTTTTTCAGAGGAGATGTCACCCTCCCCCAACATTGAGAAAAACGCCGCGAAATCTGCACCATTTTCTGCAGTAAATAACGCAATATATGGTGCGGGTTTTCAGCAGCGGAATGTCTGCTAGTTTTAACGGAATTGCTGCAGAAATTTTCTGCAGCAATTCCGTCATGTGTGAACAAGCCCTAAGATTACTGTCTGCTGGGGCCCAGTATCTAAGCCTACCATGTAGTTGGTTTAGATACAGGGCCCAGCAGACAGGATCACATCATCTCAGCCTACCACATGGTAGGCTTAAGGGGGTTGTCTAAAAATTTATCGTACGAGCACTGCACCACCTTCAAAATAGCTGATTGGTGGGGGTCCCGGCAGTCGAACCCCGACCCATCAGCTATTAATGTCCGATCCTGAAGATAGGAGACTTGTCAAACCGGGCCCCAGCAAACTACTTACCCTTATTTCGTCTTTGGCCGCAGCGGAGATCCTGACTCCATCCAGCGTTGTGACGTCATGACGCGAAGGGTTGGCCGAACCTCCGCTGCTCTCCGAAAACAGGAGGGTAAGTATACTGTCAGTTACTATAGTAACAGAAGCCCGTGTTGTTTATTACATAGGCCCAAGTTACTATAGTAACTTTATATAGACAGGATGCGGGCCCCCTGGCTTCGGGGCCCGGTAACAATTGCGACCGTGGCGACCCCTATAGTCACGTCACTGGCTACCTGTATGTTTAAGTTCTTTATATTATCGCCTTTGTTTTGAGTCCTCTTCTGTATCAATCGTGCTGTACCTCATACTCGGCTCTACTTGACTACTATTATTGACCCTTGGTTCATCCGGCTACATCTAGCAATTTACCCCTGGTACCACATATATATCTGTATGTCTTACGGAAACATTATAGAGACTTAGTGTTTGTCAATGCCTATAGCAACCGTATCTCCTATTACTTTCATTTGGCCTGATTTCCCACTTGTATCGCAGGAATCAGACAGTTACATTCTAGATATGTCAATTTAATTAAAGAAACTAAAATTAAATTATAATACATTTCCTTTAAATATTGACTAGTGATTTTCACATTCATGTACGTGCTATCTTGTCACCGTCATAGGTCTACATTGAAGTTATATTTCTAGTAAAGATTGATATTTGCTACAAGAAATTGAAAACAAATGATAATTTTACCCCATTGGCAATAAAAGTAGAAACAAGATGGAGCAGAAGGTGTACGGCCGTCAAGTGTGGGCCCCAAGCATCCAACATCTTTTATGTCTATGGTCTTTAGTATCAGTAGGGGACAGGCTAAATGCTACATTGCCTGTGATGTTCAGCTGTGGTGGGCTCCACTCACAGATACATGTTGTTCCTTTGGAAATAAAGCTTTTTTTCTACTGAGATCGAAAATGCTTATTTCTGATATGTCTTGGGCAAAGACCCAATGTTCCGAGCTGTGAGAGAACGATGATGTAAAAGACGATGAATAATAAAGAATCACACAGCATGGGATCATTTCAGATTGCATCCACTGCCTCTTATTTCATGGGCTAGTTTTGAAGTGGAACCACGTACCAGAACATTTTACTTCCAACTAGGCAATAGCATTCCAGTTGTTAAAAAAAACAGCAACAAAAGAACTGGTTAAGTTAAAGGGGATGTCGCATGGATGTTGTTTTGTTTCATCCATTAGATGTAGTCGTGTAAAAGAGAAATATGTGTTTGCTCCTTTTATTTTATTTTTTTACGACGTTCCTGGGGATGGCCATATTAGAGAAAAAAACCTTCCTGTATTGTCTGCGGCAGGATAAATGTGCTTTATGGCAATTGCAATAAATGGAAGTGAAATGACTTAGAAATTTCATAGATGTTTACAGTCTCCAGTAAGTGATGGAGTGCAGCTTCCTCCCCCTGCGACCAGGGTATGACAATGGAGCTGCATACAGAGCTTTATCTGTGTATATAGTGTTACTATCCTGCCTTATCCAGGCCTCTATGATTACAATAGAGCTGTCATTAACTCGCTCATCCTCTAATGATAATGAGAGGACTCTGCTGATCTTGTCCCAGTCTATACAGCAAAGCTGACAAGTGAGCTACAGGAAACAGGTCTCAGGACTATTGTGATGGCTCTAGGGGTCAATGTGATAACTGGAATATTTACAGCACAGACGGAATGTACTTCCTGACCAGTGCCCTAAAAACATGTTGTGGGCCCGTGCCACCAGGAGCGGATGTCAGACAGAGGCAGGGCCTGATGAGCTGACTGCTAGTGTAACACTGAAAAGTATAACACATTGCAATACAGGAGAATTGCAATGTATCTTAATAGGCATCAGGTGTTATGTATAAGTCAGCAAGTGGGACCTAAACAAATCTAAATAAAGTAAAAAAATAAATAAAAAATCAACCTTTTATTAGGCATACTTATAAAAAATTTTAAACAACTATACATTTATGCTACCGCCGCAATAGTTTTGACCAGTAAAATAAAATAACAAGTTATTTATACCGCACGGTGAACAAGAAGAAGATAAAATTAAAAAATTATGGTAGACTTGCTGTTTTGTTTTCACCCCAATAATGAATAAAATGTAATCAATACATTTTATATACCTTCAAAATGGTGCCAATGAAACCTTCAACTCGTCCCCCAAAACATAAGCCGTCATATGGCTACATCAACGGAACAATAAAAACGTTGTGACTCTTGGAATGCGGTCATGGAAAAAAAATATCCACATACTTATAATCATTATTCATCACATTTCTACAGGATCGGTGATAAATATCTGATCGGTGGAGGTCTGACTGTAGGGACCCCCACTGATCACGAGAACGGGCTTCCCTTACTGTTCTTGGAAGATGCATATGAATGGAGCGGTAGTGTGCATACTAGGCCACCGCTCAATTCATTACTTTGGGGCTGCCGAAGATATCGCTCAGCAGCCCCATAGAAAATAAAGGAGCATGCACACTACCGAAACATTCATATGGGGCTCCCAGGAACGGCAAAGGTAAGCCCGTTCTCGCAATCGGTGAGGGTCCCAGCGGTCGAACCACAACCGATCAGATATTTATCATCTATCCTATGGATAGGTGATAAATAAAGATTATGGAAAAACTTCTTTAAGGGGATAATAGGAAGAATTGTACAAATTATGGTATTTTGGAAAGAGAGATTATCCAGAATGGACAGGTTATGGTTAATATTAGAAGTAGAAGATACTCTCATATTGATGTTACCGTGACTCTCATAGGCTTTAATAGAGATAGCCACTCACATGCATGGCCCGATATCTTCACATATTTGCAAAAAAAATTCAATGGGGTTATCTGCGATTAAAACACAGGCTATGTGTGATATTTCAACTAAGCCCCACTCACCTAAATGGGTATAATCTGCAATATCAGTGTAAAGGATCTGCCAGGCACAACTTCTGTGGATACTCCCATAGGTAATTAGTCTGCACCTGAGTCTATGTCTCTGAGACTGACTCCATCTTCCACCACTCAGGATGGCAGGCTTAGGAGTGGGAGAGCCTATCGCAGCCTGGCCAGACGGAGCTAGCTCCCGCCCTCTGTCTATTTATACCTGCCTTTCCTGTTCCTCCTTTGCTTGTGATTCTTCTCGTGTGGTTTCCTGGCCCAGCTACAGCTTCTATCTATTTGATCCTGCTCAGTACTGACCCTGGCTTTCTGACTACTCTCCTGCTCTGCGTTTTGTACCTCGTGCACTCCTGGTTTGACTCGGCTCGTTCACCACTCTTGTTGCTCACGGTGTTGCCGTGGGCAACTGCCCCTTTCCCTTTGCTTTGTGTTCCCTTGTCTGTTTGTCTCGTGCACTTACTGAGCGTAGGGACCGCCGCCCAGTTGTACCCCGTCGCCTAGGGCGGGTCGTTGCAAGTAGGCAGGGACAGAGTGGCGGGTAGATTAGGGCTCACTTGTCCGTTTCCCTACCCCCGTCATTACATAATCACAAGCCCGTATACCTAGTCTACCCTGCTCCCTGACACTACTATGGACCCCCTTGAGACCCTGGCCCAGCAAATGCAGGGTCTCTCCCTACAGGTCCAGGCCCTGGCTCAGAGGGTCAACGAGCCTGACGCTACCATGGTAGTGCCCATCACCTCTTGAACGCCACCTCAAGTTGCCTGACCAGTTCTCAGGGGACCGGAGGACTTTTCTCTCCTTTCGGGAGAGTTGTAGGCTCTACTTTCGCTTAAAGCCTCATTCCTCAGGTTCTCAGAGCCAGCGGGTGGGTATAATTATGTCCTGGCTCCAGGAAGGGCCCCAAGAGTGGGCCTTCTCCTTGGCTCCTGACGCCCCTGAACTTTCCTTCGTTGATCGTTTCTTTTCTGCTCTCGGACTCATTTATGACGAGACTGACAGGACTGCCTTTGCCGAGAGTCAGCTGGTGACCTTACGCACAGGTATTTCCCGTAAATATGAAACGTAATAAAATATTGCTTCCCTTTCAGGTCTCTTTGGTGGTAGATCTGCTACCGGCAGTGCCTTCGTGGATTCAGGGTCTTCTGCTAATATCATGTCTGTGGAATTTGCTATGTCTCTAGCTATGCCTTTGATTGATTTGCCTAAACCTGTCCCGATATTGGGTATCGACTCCACTCCTCTTGCTAATGGTTATTTTACTCAGCATACCCCTGTTTTCGAACTCCTTTTTTGGCTCCATGCATTTGGAGCAGTGCTCTGTACTGTTGATGCAGGGATTATCGTCCGATTTGGTTTGAGGCCTTCCCTGGTTGCAGTTGCATAATCCCACGTTTGACTGGAATACTGGGGAGCTTACCAAATGGGGTAATGAATGCTTGACGCCATGTTTTTCTGTTAATTCTATTTCTCCCCCTGAGGAGGTGAACACACCACCTGAGTTTGTTCAGGACTTCGCTGATGTTTTCTCTAAGGAGGCCTCCGACGTGTTACCTCCTCATAGAGAATACGATTGCGCTATCGAATTGGTACCAGGAGCTAAGCTTCCTAAGGGTAGGATATTTAATCTTTCTTGTCCCGAACGTGAAGCCATGAGAGAGTATATCCAGGAATGCCTGGCCAAGGGTTACATTCACCCCTCTACTTCTCCGGTAGGTGCTGGCTTCTTCTTCGTAGGGAAGAAGGATGGTGGTCTTAGGCCATGCATTGACTACCGTAACTTGAATAAGGTCACTGTGAGGAACCAGTATCCCCTTCCTTTGATTCCTGATCTCTTTAATCAGGTTCAGGGGGCCCAATGGTTCTCTAAGTTTGATCTACGGGGGGCGTATAACCTTATCCGCATCAAAGAGGGGGATGAGTGGAATACTGCGTTTAACACGCCCGAAGGTCATTTTGAATACCTCATCATGCCCTTTGGGTTGTGTAATGCTCCTGCGGTCTTCCAGAATTTCATAAATGAGATTTTGAGAGATTACCTGGGGGTATTTCTTGTAGTGTACCTTGATGACATACTGGTGTTTTCCAAGGACTGGTCCTCCCACATTGAGCATGTCAGGAAGGTGCTCCAGGTCCTTCGGGAAAACAAACTGTTTGCGAAAACCGAAAAATGTGTGTTTGGGGTACAGGAGATACCATTTTTGGGTCAAATCCTCACTCCTCATGAATTCCGCATGGACCCCGCCAAGGTCCAGGCTGTGGCGGAATGGGTCCAACCTGCCTACCTGAAGGTGTTACGGTGTTTTTTGGGGTTCGCTAATTATTACAGGAGATTTATTGCTAACTTCTCGGTCATCGCTAAGCCTCTTACGGACCTCACTCGCAAAGGTGCTGATCTCCTCCCCTGGCCTCCTGAGGCTGTCCAGGCTTTTGAGGTCCTTAAGAAGTGTTTTATCTCGGCCCCGATGCTGGTTCAGCCCAACCAAATGGAGCCATTTATCGTGGAAGTTGACGCATCCGAGGTGGGAGTGGGGGCTGTCTTATCCCAGGGTACCAGGTCCCTCACCCATCTCCGTCCCTGTGCCTACTTCTCCAGGAAGTTTTCGCCCACTGAGAGTAACTATGGTATTGGCAACGGTGAACTCTTAGCCATTAAATGGGCATTTGAAGAGTGGCGCCACTTCCTGGAGGGGGCTAGGCACCAGGTAACGGTCCGTACCGAGCACAAGAATCTGGTTTTCCTAGAATCTGCCCGGAGGCTAAACCCGAGACAAGCTCGATGGGCGCTATTTTTTACCAGATTCAACTTTTTGGTTACCTATAGGGCTGGGTCTAAAAATATTAAGGCCGATGCACTGTCGCGTAGCTTCATGGCCAGCCCTCCTTCCGAGGAAGATCCTGCTTGTATTTTGCCTCCTGTTATAATCATTTCTTCTATTGATTCTGATTTAGTCTCTGAAATTGCGGCTGATCAAGGTTCAGCTCCCGGGAACCTTCCTGAGGACAAGCTGTTTGTTCCCCTGCAATACCGGCTAAGGGTACTTAGGGAAAATCATGACTCCGCACTATCTGGTCATCCAGGCATCCTGGGTACCAAACACCTCATTGCCAGAAACTATTGGTGGCCTGGGTTGCCTAAAGACGTTAAGGTCTACGTCGCCGCTTGTGAGGTTTGTGCTAGGTCCAAGACTCCCAGGTCCTGACCAGCGGGCTTACTACATTCTTTGCCCATTCCCCAGAGACCTTGGACCCATATCTCCATGGATTTTATCACCGATTTGCCTCCATCTCAAGGCAAGTCGGTGGTGTGGGTGGTAGTAGACCGCTTCAGTAAGATGTGCCACTTTGTGCCCCTCAAGAAACTACCCAACGCCAAGACGTTAGCTACTCTGTTTGTCAAACACATCCTGCGTCTCCATGGGGTCCCTGTCAATATTGTTTCGGACAGAGGGGTACAATTTGTTTCTTTGTTTTGGAGAGCCTTCTGTAAAAAGTTGGAGATTGATCTGTCCTTCTCCTCTGCCTTCCATCCTGAAACTAATGGCCAAACTGAGAGGACTAATCAATCTCTAGAACAATATTTAAGGTGTTTTATCTCTGACTGTCAATATGATTGGGTCTCATTCATTCCCCTCGCCGAATTTTCCCTTAATAACCGGGTCAGTAACTCGTCAGGGGTCTCCCCCTTTTTCAGTAATTTTGGGTTTAATCCACGGTTCTCCTCCGTTTCACCTGGTAGTTCCAACAATCCCGAGGTAGAGGTCGTTCATCGGGAACTGTGCACAGTCTGGGCCCAGGTTCAGAAGAACCTAGAGGCGTCTCAGAGCGTACAAAAAACTCAGGCTGATAGAAGACGTTCTGCTAACCCCTTGTTTATGGTCGGGGATCTGGTGTGGTTATCGTCTAGGAACTTGCGCCTTAAGGTCCCGTCCAAGAAGTTTGCCCCCCCGGTTTATTGGGCCGTATAAGGTCATTGAAGTCCTCAATCCTGTCTCCTTCCGACTGGAGTTGCCCACATCTTTTCGAATACATGACGTGTTTCATGCCTCCCTCCTTAAACGCTGCTCCCCGTCCTTGGCTCCCTCGAGGAAACCTCCTGTTCCCGTTCTAACCCCTGAGGGGGTGGAGTTCGAGGTGGCCAAGATTGTGGACAGCTAGATGGTCCAAGGCTCCCTCCAGTATCTGGTCCATTGGAGAGGATACGGGCCTGAGGAGAGGACTTGGGTACCCGCCCGGGATGTTCACGCTGGGGTATTGGTCAGGAAGTTCCACCTTCGTTTCCCCAATAAACCAGGTCCACTTAGAAAGGGTCCGGTGGCCCCTCATAAAAGGGGGGGCACTGTAAAGGATCTGCCAGGCACAGCTTCGGGGTTAACTCCCATAGGTAATCAGTCTACACCTGAATCTATGTCTCTGAGACTAACTCCAGCTTCCACCACTCAGGATGGCAGGCTTAGGAGTGGGAGAGCCTATCACAGCCTGGCCAGACGGAGCCAGCTCCCGCCCTCTGTCTATTTATACCTGCCTTTCCTGTTCCTCCTTTGCTTGTGATTCTTCTCGTGTGGTTTCCTGGCCCAGCTACAGCTTCTATCTATTTGATCCTGCTCCATACTGACCCTGGCTTTCTGACTACTCTCCTGCTCTGCGTTTGGTACCTCGTGCACTCCTGGTTTGACTCGGCTCGTTCACCACTCTTGTTTCTCACGGTGTTGCCGTGGGCAACTGCCCCTTTCCCTTTGCTTTGTGTTCCCTTGTCTGTTTGTCTCGTGCACTTACTGAGCGTAGGGACCGCCGCCCAGTTGTACCCCGTCACCTAGGGCGGGTCGTTGCAAGTAGGCAGGGACAGAGTGGCGGGTAGATTAGGGCTCACTTGTCCGTTTCCCTACCCCGTCATTACAATTAGGGTATGTTCACACGCACTGTTTTCAGACGTAATTCGGGCGTTTTACGCCTCAAATTACACCTGAAAAAAAAACCGTTCCATTACGCCTACAAACATCTGCCCATTGCTTGCAATGGGTTTTACGGTGTTCTGTTCCCACGAGGTGTAATTTTATGCGTCGCTGTCAAAATACGGCGTGTAAAAAGACGCCTGCGAAAAAGGAGTGCAGGACACTTTTTGGGACATTTTTGGAGCCGTTTTTCTTTGACTCCATTGAAAAGTTCCAATAACGGACGTAAATTACGCCACGAAAAACGCGAGTTGTTTAAAAAACGTCTGAAAATCAGAAGCTGTTTTTGCTTGAAAACAGCTCCATATTTTCAGAAGTTTTAGGTCACATACCCTCAGAGATAGACCATGTACAAGAGCTGCAGCTGGGCAATCCCTTTCATCCTGGCAACCTCATCTTTCCCCCACGCTCCATCTATAGTTTTCACATTAAGTCACCATTTGTAATTGCCTTGCTCCTTAATAAGTCCTCATGCACACGACCGTAGCCGTGTGCACGGTCCATGATTACGGCACGGATGGGCTGCAGAGTGTAATCCGCAGGCCGTCCGCAATTACGGACCATGCACACACGAGATGTGCATTGACCTCAAGGAGCCCGGACTGCAGTAGCGGTCCCTATAATGACATGTCCTATTTTTTCTTGCAGTCTTGGCTCCGGGCAATGCACGGACCATGGAAACTATGGTCGTGTGCATTGACCAATAGGTTATAATGTGCCCTATACTATGCGCAATTGTGGATAGTATGTGGACGCAAATGCACGGTCGTGAGCATGAGGCCTAAATGTCTCATGCCAGATATGCTGGACTAATATTCTTCATTCTTCATTTTCATCATACACTGCGGTTGGCAGATTTTCAATACATGTAGAATTAGCTCTGGATCTTTCAATTTCGGCTCCTCTTATCTTTAATTCTTCTTGTTTGCTCCTTTACCACTTAAAACAACTAATAAAAGCGGCACGAGTCATTTTGAAGCCGGAGCTGGATAACGCTCAATCGCTTGATCAAATCTCATGGTAATATTTGGATTAAAGACAAGGAAATTAAAAAAGATTGAAATGGTTAAGGAAGTCTGCCAGCTCTAATATCTGAGACTAGTAATGCTAATCAGCTGGAGAAGTTAATTGCATTTTGAGGAGGAGTGTGATGGAAATGTCTGGAGTAGATGAAGTTCAGACTTAATCAGAGAAACATTAATTTTGATCAATTTTCTCAGTAAGTTAGGCTACATTCAAAAGGAAATGGCATGTAATAATACGGGGGAGAGTGGGCACGTTAAATGCCTGCAAAAACGAAAAAGCAATTTGAGAAGGAGACAAATGGAACAAATAGTCATAGACTGATAAGCTGGGAATGGGCTTAAACTTTGGGGGGAATAAAGAGAAATGACCGTAATGTTAGCCATATTTTTTAACAATTTTATATACATAGAGGTGTTATTTTTATTAAAGGTAAGGGTAGGTTTACACGGGCTATTTTCAGACGTTTTTCAGGCCGTAAACGCCCCGAAAAGCGACTAAAAATGCTTGTACTGAACGCCTCCAAACATCTGCCCATTGATTTCAATGGGAAAAACGGCGTCCCATTAAAAAGAAGTGCATGTCACTTCTTGAGCCGTTTTTGGATCCGTTTTTCATTGGCTCAATAGAAAAACAGCTCCAAAAAACGCAAGTTGCTTAAAAAATGGCTGAAAATAAGAGGCTGTTTTCCCTTGAAAACAGCTACGTATTCTCAGCTGTTTTTTGTAAAGCGTGTGAACATATCCTCATACTCAGATGTCCATATGCCTTATTAGGGTGTATGGACATTAATGAGGGAGGAACACTGCTGAGGCTATTTCTTTGGCGGACGAGGGCCAGCTATATATTTTATCTGAATGGCCGTCATATGATACTATATTTCCCCTAGAATAACATGACGGCTGGATCACCAGAACTCTCCGCAGTTCTATTGAACAGAGCTTAGATCACCATAGAACCCTAAATTCGGATAAGTAGTACCACTTGGGGCTTTGGGTTTTGTAACCATAAGGGTATGTTCACACACTAAAGTAAAAACGGCTGTAAAATAGGGAGCTGTTTTCAAGGGAAAACAGTCTGATTTTCAGCTGTTTTTAAAGCATCAAACGTTTTTTGATGCGGTTTTTGGAGCTGTTTTTCTATTGACAGGGCGTTTTTTCAAACGACCGTGTAAAAAAATGCCCCATCTGAACAAAACAACATTTTTCATATTGAAATCAGATGGCAGATGTTTGTAGGCGTTCAGCTTCCGTTTTTTCAGGCGTTTTTTAAGGTGTTTACGCCCCAAAAAACACCTGAAAACACTGCGTGTGAACATACCCTAATAAGAACCTGTTAAACCGGCTTTATCTAGTAAAGAGAGTGCTGTAGTTTACCTGCGGTTCTGTTGATATTGCCAAATAGCACACTACCCCGTTATATGGCATGTGGAGAGGTATTTTTTCGTTGGAGGCATGTGGAGGTACAGTATGGACAACATTGATTCCTAATAAGGCCATGTGTAAGTGGCCCTAAATATACAGTGCTGGGAGCTAGCACTCAACTGCCATAGGTTGTGCTCTCATGATTGCCCTCGGAGATTTGCTGTGATTGACATTATCCACCCTGGGGCAATGGTCCGGTTCAGAGAAAACTGAAATCCAGTGGGGGTGACTGTGATTCAGGGTTTGGAGAAAGCTCTGATCCTGACCCTTTGAGCTGTGTGATTTTGTAAGCAATCGGGCTCTCCTTGGCCCCCGATCATTAGCCCCACAATAGGAAACGCCAGGGCTGACAAATTTAAGGGACAGTCCTGGGACTAACATAGGCCCCCAGGGCTATTTTGAGAGAATCCCTGTTAAGGCAAACCTAAGAGATGACTGCATTGGAATACATGATTCTTTCAATGCATTAAAATAATAAAAACAGAAAATGTAAAAGTCCCATTGTGAGACAAAAACAAACAAACAAACAAACAAACAAACAAACAAACAAGCAAACAAAGAGTTTAATAAAATAATTGGGTAAAAAATAATGAACACATGAAAAAAAAAATCATAAAACATTAAAAAACTTACACATATTTGGGATCTCCTTAATCATTACAGCCTGTACACTTCATTTAAGATTTTGCTATTTTATATGTATCGAAAAGTTGTAAAAAAATATAAACATCTACATCCCGAAACGCAAAAACAACGTCAATAGCGACAGCGACATCTAATGTGTTTGACAGAGGGCGGAAGCTCCCTCTGTCACCCCATCGGCGCCCCCGCAAAGAAATCGCGGGGCGCCGTCGGGTTTCCATGGCAGCCGGGGGCCTAACAAAGGCCCTGAGAGATGTCTTCAGCAAATGCCTGCTAGGCCATGCAGGTGTGACTAAAAAAAAAATGTAAAGCAGTTAAATAAAGTTTGTGGGAAAAAAATTTTTTTACAGTCAAAATCAAATAAAACTGCAAAGGATCTGCCAGACACAGCTTCTGTGTCGACACCCATGGTTAATCAGTCTGCACCTGCTCCTAGGTCTGATAGAGTGACTCGATCTGCTACCACTCAGGCTAGTAGGCTCAGGAGTGGGAGAACCTATCACAGCCTGGCCAGACGGAGCTAGCTCCCGCCCTCGGTCTATTTATACCTTCATTTCCTGCTTGTCTTTGCCTGTGATTCCTTCCTTTTTCCTGGCTCTGCTGATCCTGCTATTATTATTGACCTTGCTTCATTTTGACCCTGGCTTTACTGACTACGCTCCCGCTCTGCGTTTGGTACCTCGTACACTCCTGGTTTGAATCGGCTCGTTCACTACTCCTGTTGCTCACGGTGTTGCCGTGGGCAACTGCCCCATTTCCCTTAGCTTCTGTGTACCCTTGTCTGTTTGTCTGTCATGCACATATTGAGTGTAGGGACCGTCGCCCGGTTGTAAGCCGTCGCCTAGGACGGGCCGTGCAAGTAGGCAGGGACTGAGTGGCGGGTAAATTAGGGCTCATCTGTCTGTCTCCCTACCCCGACATTACATAATCACAGGCCCATATACCTTTTCTACCCTGGTCCCTGACACAACTATGGACCCCCTTAAGACCCTGGCTCAGTAAACGCAGGGCTTCTCCCTACAGGTCCAAGCCCTGGCTCAGAGGGGCAACCAGCGTGATGCTACCCTGGTAGTGCCCCCCACCTCACCTCTTGAACCCCACCTCAAGTTGCCTGACCGGTTCTCAGGGGACCGGAAGACTTTTTTCTCCTTTCGGGAGAGTTGTAGGCTCTATTTCCGTCTAAGGCCCCACTCTTCATGTTCTGAGAGCCAGCGAGTGGGTATAATTATGTCCCGGCTCCAGGACGGGCCCCAAGAATGGGCCTCCACCTTGGCTCCTGACGCCCCTGAACTTTCTTCTGTTGATCTTTTTTTTTCTGTTCTCGGGCTCATATATGACGAGACTGAAAAGACTACCTTTGCCGAGAGTCAGCTGGTGACCTTACGTCAGGGTAAGAGACCCGTTGAGGAGTACTGTTCTGACTTTAGGAAGTGGTGTGTAGCGTCTCGGCGGAATGACCCTGCCTTGAGGTGCCAGTTTAGATTGGGTCTGTCGAACGCCCTGAAAGACCTGTTAGTTAGTTATCCCTCTTCAGACTCTCTAGATCAGGTTATGGCTTTAGAGGTACATCTTGACCGACATCTCAGGGAACGACGACTTGAAAGTTTTTGTGCTTTCTCCTTTGGCTCCCCCATGATGGCTCCCGAGGTTCCGTTGCTTCGTTCTTGCACGGAAAACTCGAATGAACCAATGCAACTCGGGGCCTCCGTGTCTCCCCAACAACGTAGAGAGCTCCGCAGGAAGAATGGTCTCTGCTTCTACTGTGGGGATGACAAGCATCAAGTGAACAACTGTCCTAGGCGTAAGAATAAGCAGCCGGAAGAACTTCCGTGACTAAGTGACCATCGGGGAGGTCACTTAGGCGCACAGGTATTTCCTGTAAATATGAAAGCTAATAAGATCTTGCTTCCCTTTCAGGTTTCTTTTGAGGGTAGGTCTGCTACCGGCAGTGCCTTCGTGGATTCAGGGTCTTCTGATAATATTATGTCTGTGAAATTTGCTATGTCTCTAGCTATGCCATTGATTGATTTGCCTAAACCTGTCCTGGTAGTGGGTATCTACTCCACTCCACTTGCTAATGGTTATTTTACGCAGCATACCCCTGTTTTTGAACTCATTGTTGGCTCCATGCATTTGGAGCAATACTCTGTACTGGTGATGCAGGGATTATCGTCCGATTTGGTTTTAGGCCTTCCCTGGTTGCAGATGCATAATCCCACGTTTAACTGGAATACTGGGGATCTTACCAAATGGGGTAATGAATGCATGACGTCATGTTTTTCTGTTAATTTTATTTCTCTCCCTGAGGAGGTGAACACTCTACCTGAGTTTATTCAGGACTTCGCTGATGTTTTTTCTAAAAAGGCCTCTGAAGTGTTACCTCCTCATAGAGAATACGATTGCGCAATCGATTTGGTACCAGGAGCTAAGCTCCCTAAGAGTAGGATATTTAATCTCTCTTGTCCCTAACGTGAAGCCATGAGAGTATATCCAGGAATGCCTGGCCAAGGGTTACATTCGCCCCTCTACTTCTCCGGTAGGTGCTGGCTTCTTCTTCGTAGGGAAGAAGGATGGTGGTCTTAGGCCATGCATTGACTACCGTAACTTGAATAAGGTCACTGTGAGGAACCAGTATCCCCTTCCTTTGATTCCTGATCTCTTGAATCAGGTTCAGGGGGCCCAATGGTTCTCTAAGTTTGATCTTCGGGGGGCTTATAACCTTATCCGCATGAGAGAGGGAGATGAGTGGAAGACTGCGTTTAACACGCCCGAAGGTCATTTCGAATACCTTGTCATGCACTTTGGCTTGTGTAATTCTCCCGCGGTCTTCCAGAATTTCATAAATGAGATTTTAAGAGACTACCTGGGGGTATTTCTTGTAGTGTACCTTGATGACATACTTGTGTTTTCCAAGGACTTGTCCTCCCACATTGAGCATGTCAGGAAGGTGCTCCAGGCCCTTCGGGAAAACAAACTCTTTGCTATGTTGTGTGTTTGGGATGCAGGAGATACCATTTTTGGGTAAAATCCTCACTTCTAAGGAATTCTGCATGGACCCTGCCAAGGTTCAGGCTGTGGTTGAATAGGTCCAACCTGCCTCGGTCATCGCTAAGCCTCTTACGGATCTTACTCGCAAAGGTGCTGATCTCCTCCACTGGCCTCCAGAGGCGGTACAGGCTTTTGAGGTCCTTAAGAAGTTCTTTATCTCGGCCCCAGTGCTGATTCAGCCTAACCAAATGGAGCAATTCATCGTGGAGGTTGACGCCTCCGAGGTGGGAGTGGGTTCTGTTTTGTCCCAGGGTACCAGGTCCCTCACCCATCTCCGTCCCTGTGCCTACTTCTTAAGGAAGTTCTCGCCCACTAAGAGTAACTATAACATTGGCAACCACGAACTCTTAGCCATTAAATGGGCATTTAAAGAGTGGCGCCACTTCCTGGAGGGGGCTAGGCACCAGGTAACGGTCCGTACCGACCACAAGAATCTGGTTTTCCTAGAATCTGCCCGGAGGCTAAACCCGAGAGAAGCTCGATGGGCGTTGTTTTTTACTAGATTCAACTTTTTGGTCACCTATAGGGCTGGGTCTAAAAATATTAAAGCTGATGCACTGTCGCGTAGCTTCATGGCAAGCCCTCCTTCGGAGGAAGATCATGCTTGTGTTTTGCCCCCAGGTATAATAATTTCCTCTGTTGATTCTGACTGTTGATTCTGACAAGCTGTTTGTTCCTCTGCAATTCCGGCTAAGGGAACTCAGGGAAAATCATGACTCTGCACTATCTGGCCATCCAGGCATCCTGGGTACTAAGCACCTCATTGTCAGAAACTATTGGTGGCCTGCGTTGCCTAAAGACGTTAAGGCCTACGTCGCCGCTTGTGAAATTTGTGCTAGGTCCAAGACTCCCAGTTCCCGACCAGTGGGCTTACTATGTTCTTTGCCCATTCCCCAGAGACCTTGGACCCATATCTCCATGGATTTTATCACCGATCTGCCTCCATCTCAAGGCAAGTCGGTGGTGTGGGTTGTAGTAGACTGCTTCAGTAAGATGTGCCACTTTGTGCCCCTCAAGAAACTACCCAATGCTAAGACGTTAGCTACCTTGTTTGTCAAACACATCCTGCGTCTCCATGGGGTTCCTGTCAATATTGTTTCTGACAGAGGGGTACAATTTGTTTCATTGATTTGGAGAGCTTTCTGTAAAAAGTTGGAGATTGATCTGTCCTTCTCCTCGGCCTTCTATCCTGAAACTAATGGCCAAACCAAGAGGACTAATCAGTCTCTAGAACAATATTTAAGGTGTTTTATCTCTGACTATCAATATGATTGGGTCTCCTTCATTTCCCTCACCGAATTTTCCCTTAATGACCGGGTCAGTAACTCGTCAGGGGTCTCCCCCTTTTTCTGTAATTTTGGGTTTAATCCACGGTTCTCCTCCGTTTCACCTGGGGGATCCAAAAATACTGAGGTAGATGTCGTTCATCGGGAACTGTGCACAGTCTGGGCCCAGGTTCAGAAGAACCTACAGGCGTCCCAGAGCATACAAAAGACTCAGGTAGATAGAAGACGTTCTGCTAACCCCTTGTTTGTGGTCGGGGATCTGGTGTGGCTGTCTTCAAAAAATGTGCGCCTTAAAGTCCCGTCCAAAAACTTTGCTCCCCGGTATATAGGACCGTACAAGGTCATTGAGGTCCTTAACCCTGTCTCCTTCCGACTGGAGTTACCCCCGTCTTTTCGAATACACAACGTGTTTCATGCCTCCCTCCTGAAACGCTGCTCCCCGTCCTTGGCTCCCTCGAGGAAACCTCCGGTCCCTGTTCTAACCCCTGAAGGGGTAGAATTCAAGGTGGTCAAGATTGTGGACAGCAGAATGGTCCAAGGCTCCCTCCAGTACCTGGTCCATTGGAGAGGACACGGGCCTGAGGAGAGGACTTGGGTACCCGCCCGGGATGTTCACGCTGGGGTATTGCTCCGGAGGTTCCATCTTTGGTTCCCCAATAAGCCAGGTCCACCTAGAAAGGGTCCAGTGGCCCCTCATAAAAGGGGGGGTACTGTAAAGGATCTGCCAGACACAGCTTCTGTGTCGACGCCCGTGGTTAATCAGTCTGCACCTGCTCCTAGGTCTGATAGAGTGACTCGATCTGCTACCACTCAGGCTGGTAGGCTCAGGAGTGGGAGAACCTATCACAGCCTGGCCAGACAGTTCTAGCTCCCGCCCTCGGTCTATTTATACCTTCATTTCCTGCTTGTCTTTGCCTGTGATTCTTTCCTGTTTCCTGGCTCTGCTGGTCCTGCTATTATTATTGACCTTGCTTCATTTTGACCCTGGCTTTTCTGACTACTCTCCTGCTCTGCGTTTGGTACCTCGTACACTCCTGGTTTGACTCGGCTCGTTCACTACTCCTGTTGCTCACGGTGTTGCCTTGGGCAACTGCCCTATTTCCCTTAGCTTCTGTGTACCCTTGTCTGTTTGTCTGTCGTGCACATATTGAGCGTAGGGACCATCGCCCAGTTGTACGCCGTCGCCTAGGATGGGCCGTGCAAGTGGGCAGGGACTGAGTGGCGGGTAGATTTGGGCTCACCTGTCTCCCTAACCCGACATTACAAAAACTACTACTTTTTTTTGCCCAAAAAGTGGTTTTATTTAGTAAGTGCCAAAACAAATAACACATACACATATATGGTATCCCCGCGATCGTAACAACTTGAACAATAAAATGAACACATTAATTAAACTGCCGGATGAACGGAGTCCAAAAAAAAAAAAAAAACGAAAAAAAAAACAACAGCAAAATTCTCGCTTTTCTCCTATTCCCCCCCCATAAAAAATTAAATAAAAGTTAATCTATAAGTCCTATGTACCCCAAAATAGTATTAATAAAAACTACACCTTGGCCAGCAAGAATCAAGCCCACATACGGCCACATCGACGGATAAAGAAAAAAGTTACGGCTCTTGGAATGCGGCGATGCAAAAACAAGTAATTTTTCTCTAAATGTGTTTTTATTGTGCAAACGTAGGAAAACATATAAAACCTTTACATATTTGGTATCCCCGCAATCGTGCCGACCCATAGAATAAAGTTAACATGTTATTTACGCTGCATAGTAAACGGCGTAAATTTACAACGTGAAAATCAATGCTGGAATATCTGCTTATTTTCAATTCTCTCCTAAAATAAAGTTAATAAAAGTTAATTGATATATTATAAGCATCTAAAAATGGTGCAAATACAAAATACATCTCATCCCGCAAAAAACAAGCCCTTATACGGCTATAACGACGGAATAAAAAAAAGTTACAACTCTTAGAATTTGACCGTGAAAAAACAAAAAAATAATCCTTGGTCATTAACTTGCAAAATGGCGCGGTCATTAAGGGGTTAAGGAAGTTTTTATGTTTTTATTTTTCATATTCCAGCCACTGCTTGGTATCATCATATATTTATAAAGCAAAATGTATTTGCGTAAATGTTGTCTTCCCCACTTGAGTCTGCTATTGCATAATTTTTGCTTAATTACTGTTGAGAGGTATAATCAGATTGATGCTGTATCTTTGCCTAACTTGTATTTTCCACGTATGTGTATTTAACAGATGGTGAACATTGAAACAGATGGAACTCTTTGTGTCGGCACATTTGTAAATTTGATTATTTGATGCATAAATTTAAAAGATAAGATCTCATATAACACTAATTTGTCCAATAATCTTTGTGGTATTCATTAGAGTGATTTTAAAGCGCCTCACTATCTTTACATTTATTAAATGAGTGATTAGATGTAATATTCTTATGTAACATGACAAAAATATTCATAAAATTGCACTTTCAAGTTCGAATATAAAATAAATTGAGATTGTTTTGCATTGTTTTTTTGTGAAAATGTATATGAATATTTAGTAAAATATTGGGAGTCAGATTCAAAGAAAGTATTCTATACACTAAAATAGTGTATACTGTAAGGACACAGAAAAAAATTGTTAGTCCAGTATTAGCAGACCTGAGAGGAGCTGTATTTGAAAATGTTCTAAGTTATTATAGGAGGGTAATAGAAAATAATCGAAAATACAAACCAATACGTGAATTGTTCTGTTACTACAGCTCTTTCTCTCTCTCTCTTTCTCTCTCTCTTTCTCTCTCTCTCTCTCTCTCTTTCTCTCTTTCTCTCTTTCTCTCTTTTTCTCTTTTTCTCTTTTTCTCTTTTTAAAAAAAAACATATCTCATCACATAACACAACACCATATGGAAAAACAGTATTGGTAATGAGTGCAGAGCTAACAGGCAAAAAATGCTCAGTCTGGTAATTGAAGTGACTATTTCAGCTCTCCTGTGCGGTGTAGTAAAGCGGATCTGTCAGCTCTCCTGTGTGGTGTAGTATAGAGGAACTGTTAGCCCTTATTCACACGACAGGGTTTCCCGGCCGGTTGACGGCCGTTCATAAATCGGCCGTCACCCGGCTGCATTAGGAACAATAGACCCCTAATGGGGCTATTCACACGACTGATTTTTTGACGGCCCGGGAAACCTGGCCGTCAAAAAATGGGACATGCCCTATTTTCAGCCGTTTACCCGGCCGCCCGGCTCCCATTGAAGTCTATGGGGCCGGGTAATACACGGCCATCACCGGAATGTGTCCCGAGTGATGGCCATGTATTCCGTCACTCGCGCTCTCTCTCCTCCTCCTCCTCACAGTGCAGAGTGCATGTGAGGAGGAGGAGGAGGGTCTTTTTACGCTCCCTGTAGAAGTCGGAATCTCCAATCCCCGGCCGGGGAATGGGGATTCCGCTACAGGAGAAGTGAGTGACTACACTGTCCATATATGGACACAGCGACGTCACTCACTTCTGAAGCGGAATCCCCGACACCTTGGCCGGGGATTCCGCTACAGGAGAAGTGAGTGACTACGCTGTCCATATATGGACACAGCGACGTCACTCACTTCTGAAGCGGAATCCCCGACACCTTGGCCGGGGATTCCGCTACAGGAGAAGTGAGTGACTGCGCTGTCCATATATGGACACAGCGACGTCACTCACTTCAGAAGCGGAATCCCCGACACCTTAGCTGGGGATTCCGCTACAGGAGAAGTCAGTGACTAAACTGTCCATATATTGAAGTCAGTGACCTCTCCTGGAAGGGGGGGGTGGGTGCAACCTACAGGGGGCTGTGTGACATTACTTACAGGGGGCAGGGTGGCATTACCTACATGTGGCAGGGTGGCATTACCTACAGGGGGCAGGGTGGCATTGACAACAGGGGGCTGGGGGGCATTACCAACAGAGGGCTGTGTGGCATTACATACAGGGGGCAGGCTGGCATTGCCAACAGGGGGCTGGGTGGCATTACCAACAGGGGGCTGGGTGGCATTACCAACAGGGGGCTGGGTGGCATTACCAACAGGGGGCTGGGTGGCATTACCAACAGGGGGCTGGGTGGCATTGCCTACAGGGGGCTGGGTGGCATTGCCTACCGGGGGCGGTGTGGCATTGCCTACAGGGGGCAGGGTGGCATTACATACAGGGGGCTGGGTGGCATTACCTGCAGGGGGCTGGGTGGCATTACCTGCAGGGGGCTGGGTGGCATTACCAACAGGGGGCTGGGTGGCATTACCTACAGGGTGCTGTGTGGCATTATCTACAGAGGGCTGTGTGTGGCAACAAATTTAAATGAAATTCATTCGATTTTAAAATGGACAGGGAAATAAACGGATGCAAAACGGGTCAAAATCGGCCGTTAAAAACGGCAACACGGCCCGGAATGGAATTGCAACGGATGGAAAACGGATGCAAACCGGCTGGGAAAAACTGCCCAAATCGGCCGATTTTATCGGCCGACACTCAGACCCTGTCGTGTGAATGAGGCGTTAGCTCTCCTGTCTGTTTTTGTAAATACTTGTATTACTGAATAAATAACAATCCGGGAGCCTTTTTTCTTAGGACTTTGCATTCTGCCGTCCCTCTATTATTCCTCTTGGAAATGTATTAATAAATTGACAACTGGTTGTTGCCATATTCATTGTCAAAGGTGCATTTCCCTACACATTCTGATACTGTCTAATTAATACTGACAGTTATATCGGAGCTTAGTGGGTTTGATCTTGGGTGACTATAGATGAATACACATGATGTCTAAACCTCTGTTTCAATGATGGCGCTAATTGAAATAGTTTATTTCTCCCTGTTTTTCTTCTTCAGCTACTTTATATAAACAGCTCATAATTACCTTAGATTAGAAATCATCCAGCATGAACAGACGTATCTTCCCTTCCTCCTGCTCTGAAAGAAACAGCTTAAAGTTATTTGGGAAAGTTTTTGTAAACAAGCTGGATATGTTTTATACCATAATCTGCCAACGTTTAGTAATTACTATGTATTATGCTAATTTGTTCCATTTTAATTATTAGCAAAGCTTCAAAAAGAAGAGGCGACTGACTTAAATCCCCGGAAAAATGCTTTTTGGACAGATTGATTAGGAGAACAAAAACTTGAAATAAATGAAGTTATGTCATTTCGAAAATGTATCAGTTTTCTTATTCAGGATCTAAAAAAAAACATTAGACTATACAATGATGTCACTCTATTTTGTAAACGTATAAAAGTCCAGATGGTATAGAATTGAGAGGTTTGCATTGAATTAGGAAACAACGGATTTCTTCCAGTAACAGCGCCACTCTTGTCCATAGGCTGAATCGGGTATTACAGTTCAGCCCAATTCAAGTGAAAGATAGAAAGCTGCCATGCAGTGCATTTAACACCTCAGTAGCATAGGCCATACATAGAGTTTGTGCCGAAAATGCATGGCGCAAACATGGGGTTGGATATTTTACAGATGACACAAAATGGTAGAATTTTAATCAATTGGTCTTAAAATTGGTAAGGCAATTATGATTTTCTTTTTTGTACAATTATTAAATAGTCAAAGAAACATCCCAGTTAACACTGATAGACTGTGTTATGACCTGAAGGGGCGGAGCATGACACATGGATTATTTTTTTTAAATTCCTTCAATTCCCGTCTAATGCACACCCCTTTTTGGTCTGGATTGTTCCTTCAATCCCTTTTAAATCGACATTTAATTTAGGGCTTTTTCAGACGAACGAAAATAGCGTGACAGAGATTTTTTTAATGGCCGTCACACGGTTGCATGTATTTCAATGGGGCTGTTCACACGGCCGTTGTTTTAACGGACCGTGTAAAGGGCACATGAAAAAATAGGACGTCCTATTTTTGTCAGTTTTCATAGATCCCTCAATAGACTCAAGTCTACGACAGATCCGCTAAAACTGATCTTGCACGGATGCAACTCGAACATAAAAACGTCTTACCTGTACATCGTAGTCAGGAGGGGAGTAGTATGGCTCAGGCTCACAGGCTGAGTCCACTCATTACCGAGCGGGGGCCAATTCTATAATACAGATGACACTTCACTAACGGATGAGCTCAGAGATAAATCCAATCCGAGCCGTTTAATCACTTAGATGCCATGGTCAGGGCTTAATGCAAGATGGCAAAAAGCACAATACACTGCAATACATAAGTAAGTGGTCAAACAACTTTTTTATTTTTACGGCGTTCACAGTTTAGTTTTTCATTACTTTAGAGGAAAAAGTTTTTTGTTTTTTTTCATTATAATATTTTTATTTTCACTACTTTATTTAACACAATCTATTGGTCCCCAAGGGACTTGAACCAGTGATTGTTAGGGCCAGTTCACACAGAGTTTTTTTTTACATGTTTTTTGATGTGGAAACTGCGTCGGAAAACGCTCTAAGAAACGGCTGAAAATGAATACCATTGATTTCAAAACCGGCTCGTGGGAAAAAGAAGGGACATGCCCTGTCTTCGGGCGTTTACGCCTCTGATCTCCCATTGACATCAATGGGAGGCAGAGAAAGCGTATTTCGCCGCAAAAAAACGCAGCGAAAATCGGCGTGCAGGCAGAGGAAAATCCACCGCAAAATTCTAAACGGAATTTTGAGGCAGATTTTCTGGCTGCAAAAAACTCAGTGTGAACCCAGCATATGATTGTGATTTTTAAAGGCAGGGCTTAACAGAGGCAGAGTGAAGGCAGACCTGGGGTCATCCATTAGGCCCCTGGGCTGCCATGACAACCATCGCACTCCACGACCACATTATGGGGGTGACGATGAGCTGTCAGAGGGGGCCGACAGCGATCGCTGTTCCTGGCCATAAAACACAGCTTACAACAGCAGCATACATACATTCCCCCCCCCCCCGTACCACGACGTGCTATTACGTCATGGTGTGCAAAGTATTTAAACAATGAAAAAACAAACTTAATTGGTATTGCTGCATGCGTAAATGTCAGAACTGCTAAAATGTCATTTATCCTGCACGATAAACATTGTAAAAAATGCTTTCTACGGTAAATATACGGGAAGGTGTCCGTGGGCAATAGAAATAAATGGATCCATACTTTGATCCGCAAATATGGATTCGTAATTGCGGATCAAAATTACGGTTGTTTGCATTGGGCCTTATTAAAAACTACAGCTCTCACACAGCTCCATCAATGGAAAAATAAAGAAGTTATGGGTTTCAGAATATGGCGACATCCGCCCGGCCCACTACCTGGAATCATAGTTGTGAGGCACCGTGCCTCTGCTCAGCCGGTAGTGCTGGCTGAACAAAGACACTGAATACCAGAGGAAGTGAAAAATGTACTCTGGGTGCAGTCACGTGACCGCACATTAGAAATAAGTAACGGTACAAGATGTAAACATGCATTATATTACAGAATTAAGTGTACATGTCACATTAAGTTAAAATATAAATAAAATGTATTCCTGGCCAACCCCTTTAATAAATTTGGCGCATCTCTGGCTGTACATACGTAAGAAGGGAAAATGTCTGTTAGCTAGGAGCTAGGGAAGATTTTTTTGTGTCATTTACGCCAGTTTCTGGCATATATTATAGTGAATCTGTGGGACCACGGATGACCGCGCTCCTTCTCTTATGCCCCGCTCAATTTTTGAAAAGTGGCAGAGACGGCTTATAAATGTAAAAGTCCCAAAATTATTTTTTGAGCAAATAGCAACTTTTCTACGCTAGAAAACTGGCAAAAAGTGCATAATAAGTCCCCCCATTGTCTTTATTTTGTAAAAGTAGTAAAAAAAAAAAAAAAACTATACAAATTTGATATTGCCGAAATAATAATAACTCGCAGAATAAAATTACATGTCATTTTTACCCCATGGTAATAGCAAAACCATCAAAACAATGTAGGAACTACTATTTTTCTTTTCATTTCACCCCACAAAATAATTTGTATGCGTTTCCGAGTACATTATATGATACATAAAAAAAAAAACATACGACTTTGCCGACAAAAAAGTAAAAAAGTTACGGAATTAAAATCAAAAAGTCAAAAATGTCTCAGACGGGAAGGAGTTGAGTTGGAAAAATAGACATAAGATGATTAGAGTTGTATGAAACAAGAAGGTAGAAGGAGTATTGTATTGGCAGAGAAAGTTAACAGACGCCGCTGCATGTTGCCGTCTCATTCCATTTTATCCATTTTGATTCATGAATCTATGATGTTCGATATAATAACATGATGGGTGGATAACGGATGTCTATATGTCCTGTGGGTGACCTTATTTTCAAAGACGTTTTAGGGCACTTCACTTACTGACTAGTGACAGGGACATGTAAGATTTTTACCCCTTGCCAAGTTCAATCACCCACCCGTCACCCAGCTGAAGGCACGAGAAACCCTCCCTGTACTAAGTGTCATATTAACTTAGCGCCGGGTAGGCGGAATGAAAGCTTTCCTTTAGTGAGTCTTTGTGGTTTGAGTGATATGATGTATTCCCCGTGTAATTACAGCTTCTTATAAATCATGCCAAGCCGCATTGTGAGAGAACAAGCCCGTCGCCTTCATTTTCTCCATCTACAGAGTGTCAGCTCTGTGTCTGGACTCAACAATGATAAGCACTTCTCTTTCAGTAGTAAGGAAACAAGGGGAGGAATCCTCCAGCTCACCTGACACAATATTGAGTGTCGCTGTCAGCGCCTGGATCTTTTCGTGTCGGCACACGATGCAGGAACAGAGGTAACAAGGAAGTTGAGTCCAGCGCTTAGGTGAAGGTAAAATGGAAAGATTTTCCAAGTTTAATTAAATTTTCATTAAAAGTCCAATAAGGTATGGTCCTGGTGTGTGGGTAATGGGAGAATATGATCCTGTAAGACGTTGTATGGTCCTTAGACGTTGCTATCGTCCGAAACGCGTAGGCTTTACAGGATCATATTCTCCCATTACCCACACACCAGGACCATACCTTATTGGACTTTTAATGAAAATTTAATTAAACTTGGAAAATCTTTCCATTTTACCTTCACCTAAGCGCTGGACTCAACTTCCTTGTTACCTCACTTCTCTTTCACATATACTTCTGTAGTCTTAGGGCTCATTCACACGAACGTGAAACTCGTCCGCGTGACGGCCGTTAAAACAACGGCTGTCACACAGACTCATGCATTCCAATGGAGCCGTTCACACGACCGTTGTGTCACGCATCCCTCCATAGATTGTAGTCTGTGGGGGATCCGTGACATTGCGGCCCGCACAGGTCCACCTCGGACGTAGAAAACGGTAGTTCATGTGAATGTAGCCTTACAACATATTTCCAAATGTTTGTAAATACATCTTGTTCACACGGGCTATTTTATGCCATTTTTCAGGCTGTAAACGCCCTGAAAAACGGCTAAAAATGTGGGGGCTGAACGTCTCCAAACATCTGCCCACTGATTTCAACGGGAAATACGGCGTTCCGTTCCCACGGGGTGTTTTTTTCGCGGCTGTTTTTAAAAATGGCCGCGTAAAAAAACGCCTCGTAAAAAGAAGTGCATGTCACTTCTTGAGCAATTTTTGGAGCCGTTCATTGGCTCAAGAGAAAAACAGCTCCAAAAACGGCTGTAAAAAACGCCGCAAAAAAACACAAGTTGCTTAAAAAACGGCTGAAAATCAGGTGCTGTTTTCCCTTGAAAACAGCTCCGTATTTACAGCCGTTTTTTGTTAAGCGTGTGAACATAGCCTAAGTGGCATTTCCACAGGTAGAGTGGCCTGAGGGATTGACACATATTTCTGTGGCCAGTAATGGTGCTGATATATGTTTTTCATTGCTGTTTTTACCCCCAGGAGGTAACCCCTTCAGGACACGGACATGTTTTGGTTTTTCATTTTTTGTTTTTCACTCCCCGCCTTCCAAGAGCCATAACTTTAATATTTTACCATAGCCATACGAGGGCTTATTTTTTATAAGATTTGTAGTCTCTATTGGCGCTATTTAAAGTACCATTAAAGTACTGGGAAAATGAAAAAATAATATTTGTTGGGTGGAATTGGAAAAAAACTGTGATTCTTCTATTGTTTGTTTGGGTTTTGTTTTTACGGCTTTCACCCTGCGTTAAAAACAACAACTTTATTCTGCGGCTCAGTTCGATTATGGTAAGGCCTCATTCACACGGCAGGGTTTCCCGGCCGGGTGCCGGCCGTTCATAAATCGGCCGGCACCCGGCTGCATTAGGAATGATAGACCCCTAATGGGGCTATTCACACGACCGATTTTTTGACGGCCGGAAAATCCGGCCGTCAAAAAATAGGACATGCTCTATCTTTGCCCGGACACCCGGCCGCCCGGCTCCCATACAAGTCTATGGGGCCGGGTATTACACGGCCATCACCGGAATGTGTTCCGAGTGATGGCCGGGTTTCCCGGCGCTTGCGCTCTATCTCCTCCTCCTCACAGCGCAGAGTGCATGTGAGGAGGAGGAGTTGATGCCATTCTGACGAATGGCATCGCTGTACACTGTGTTGCAGGGCCGGGGTGTACAGCAGGTGGAGGGAGCGCTGCGCTGGCTCCCTTCCCCTGCTTGTTAAAAGCACCCTGGCTCGGCGACACCTTCGATGGCGCCGCTAGTAGTAGTAGCAGCAGCTGCTGCGGCTGCTACTACTGTAGCGACGCCACTATAGCAGAGCGGGGAGGTATCTCCCCGCTCTGCTATGTGCTAGCCGCACTTTAGCTCCTTGAAGGAGCGGAATCCCCGTGTTTTCGGGGATTCCGCTCCTGGACAGAGCGCTTGATGTCTCTGTCCATATCTGGGCAGTGACATCAGGGGAAACTCCTGAAGCGGAATCCCCGAACACATGGGGATTCCCCTTCAGGAGCTGCCGCTGATGTCACTGTCCGGATCTGCCCGACCCGGCACGGATGCATAACTTTATGCAAACCGGCCGGGCAAAATGGCCGATTTTACCGGCCGACACTCGGGCTCGGGAACGACCCGGTCGTGTGAATCCCGCCTTATTCCAAATTTATATAGGTTTTTTATATCTTACTTCTTTTACAAAGAAAACACTATTTGTTAAAAAAAAAAATGCTTTGTTTCACCACAATCTGAGAGCCATTACTTTTTTATTTTTTTTTATCGATTGAGCGATGTGAGGTCTTATTTTTTGTGAGACGATCTGAAGATTACCATTTTTTTGGTACATACAGTACAACTTTTTGATTGCTTTTTATTACTTTTTTTGAGAGCTAAGGTGACCAAAAAACAGCGATTTTGGTGTTTTAATGTTTTATTTAACAGAGACCAAGGGAAGGCAGAGAGAAGGCAGACCTGGGAGGCCTTTATTATGCCCCTGGGCTGTCATGACAATCATCGGCACCCTGTGATCGCTTCACGGGGGAGCTGATAGGCTGTCGGAGGGGGCTACCCCCTCTTTCTAACAGCATTTAAGGGGTTAAAAGGCCAGGAACAGGAGAATCGCTGTAGTAGCAGCTTCCACACGTACTGTAAGTGTAGTTTTTTTGGGCAGAGAAGCTCTTTAACTACAATTATATCCTTGTTACTGCGTGGTATACAGTACAGACACATACATTTCTATGGGCTACGGACACTTTTCTGTATTTTTACAGATGGGTGTCCGTGCCGTAGAAATGATAGTAAATCTCCTTTTTTTGTCCGTAATTACGGCACGGACTCCCCATAGAAGTCTATGGGCGCCTCCTTAATTATGGATGGCTATGGTTTGTGCATCCACAGCCGTCCATAATTACAGAAGCGTTGCTATGTGACGCCAGGGGATTACCCACGATTCCTCCCTCTTTTTTTATGGATCCATAAATGCACTACGGACCGTATTTACAGACACCGTTCCGTATATGCGGATGATTTACGGATGACCATAAATGACTATGCATCCGTATTTACGGACAGTATTTAGGCCCCATGCACATGGCCGTGCCCGTAATCATGACCCGTGATTGTGGGCAAGGCCGACTGCCGACAGCCGAGGTCAGACACCCGCATTTTCTAAAGTATGGGAGCAGGTCCGTAAAAAGCAAAAGATAGGACATGTTCTATCTTTCTACGGCCCGGACACCTTCCCATAAATAAAAGAGAAGGTGTTTATGGAGAATAGAAGTGAATGGGTCCGTAATCGCGGACCGTAATTACGGTCTACGATTATGGATGATTTTTACGGGTGTGTGCATGAGACCTTATAATGTATATATAATGTATATTGGAATTGTGCTTCTGCTGAAATCATGTGGCTCCAGAATGGCCCTACTCCCACGGAGACCGCTGCCAATTATCTGTACTATGCCATTCCAGTTCTGTTCTGATTTATTTCATAACATATATGTTTTTCAAATAAATTATATAATATTGGATGCATGTTCTTACCCCTAGGGGGAGCTAACTGCATATGGATTTATACAGTTTACATTGAACTTTAAATCTAAATTTTAACATTGGAATACCTGCCTCTGCTCACTTGATTTCATTCTGTACTTTGGAGTCATGTGTATCATTTTCATACAGGGACACTCCAATCGTGAAAGGGCAGGTGTCTCTAATAAAGTGGCCATTTAGTGTAGATATGTGTATATCATTTCCCATTATACTAAATATAACGCCCTCTGTAGATGCTGCCACCGTGCCCTCTGTAGATGCTGCCACTGTGCCCTCTGTAGATGCTGCCACCGTGCCCTCTGTAGATGCTGCCACAGCGCCCTCTGTAGATGCTGCCACAGGGCCCTCTGTAGATGCTGCCACAGCGCCCTCTGTAGATGCTGCCACAGCGCCCTCGGTAGATGCTGCCACAGCGCCCTCTGTAGATGCTGCCACAGCGCCCTCTGTTGATGCTGCCACAGCGCCCTCTGTAGATTCTGCGACAGCGCCCTCTGTTATTGCTGCCACAGCGCCCTCTATAGATGCTGCCGCACACACCCCAAGTAGATAGCTCCATTGGCGCTCCCTCTAGAAGTGGAATCCCCAGCCAGAGCGTTGCCGACACTTTTGGCTGGGGATTCCTCTGCTGTTGGAGCCCCTGACGTCACTGTCCATACACTGTGACGTCAGGGGATTCTCCTGGACGTGCATGTGATATCAGTGGCAACCCCAGAGCAGGAGTCCAGGGCAGAGTACTAGTAGGCTCTTCCTGGGACTCCAGCTATGTTCCTGAGATCACTGGGACTCCTGCTCTGGGGAAGCCCCTGACATCACTGTCGATGTATGGACAGCGATGTCAGGGGATTCCCCAGAGTCCCGGAGCAGAACCTATACTAGCGCTCTGCACGGGACTCCGCTCTTGGGAAGACCCTGACAACACTGTCCATATATGGACAGAGATGTCAGGGAATTTCACAGAGTACCACACACAGACGTATCCAGGACATGGGCTAAAACTGTCACGTTCCTTGTGTCAAACCACTCATGACCCAGAGACAATGTCAGAAGCGTTTTACCTGGGCTAAGGAGAAAAAGGACTGGTCTGTTGCTCAGTGTCCAAAGTCATGTTTTCAGATGAAAGTAAATTTTGCATTTAAATTAGAAATCTCCGTCCCAGAGTTTGGAAGAAGAGTGGAGAGGCATCAATCAAAGTGGCTTGCGGTCCAGTGTGAAGTTTCCACAGTGAGTGATGGTTTGGGGGCTTTGTCATCTGCTGGTGTTGGTCCACTGTGTTACATCAAGTCCAGAGTCAGCGCAACGTCTACCAGGACATTTTCAATCCCTTCCTGCTTCCCTCTACTGACACGCTTTATGGTGATGCTGATTTCATTTTCCAGCAGGACTTTGCACCTGCCCACACTGCCAAAAGCACCAATACCTGGTGTAACAACCACAGTATCACTGTGCTTTATTGGCCACCAAACTCGCATGACCTAAACCCCACTGGCGTAGCTATAGGGGTTGTAGCGGTCGCAGTTGCGACCGGGCCCCTAAGCCTGGGGGGCCCACGGGCCCCCGTTGCCAAACGTAGATTAACAGATTTTTAAAAACAATTATGTGCGGTGAGGATGGGCCCTCACGTGATATCGCGATCACATGGTGCATGGAACGCCCCTCACGTGATGTACCATGTGACATCACGTGAGGGGCGTTCCATGCATTCAGGAAGAGGACGCAGCGTGGTGCGGACGGAGGAGAGAGCCTGGACGCAAGTTGGAGCCGATCACCAGAAAACAGGTGAGGAGGTCATTGTGTGTATATGTAATGTATTGTATCGTGCAGTATCGTGCTGTATCGTGCTTTCTGCGTTTAAAATTGTGGTTCATGTGCCAAGTACTGTATCTGTGCAGGACACAGATACAATTTAATGCAATGCTGGAGCAAGGAGCTGACGGCCCCTTGCTCCAGAATTCACTGTGCCCGTGAGCCATGAACGCCGCAGCAATGATGGCCATTATACTGTGTGGTGGCAGCTATGGGGCATTATACTGTGTGGTGGCAGCTATGGGGGCATTATACTGCGTGGTGGCAGCTATGGGCCATTATACTGTGTGAAGGCAGCTATGGGCCATTATACTGTGTGCAGGCAGCTATGGGCCATTATACTGTGTGGGGGCAGCTATGGGAGCATTATATTGTGTGGGGGCATTATACTATGGGGGCTGTTGGGCAAGGCGTATGGGCATAGGCAGGGGGTCTGATGATGATGATGGTGGTGTTGGGGAGTGGTAGGGTGGCCCAAGCTGAATTCTTGCACCCGGGCCCATGAGCCTTTAGCTACGCCCCTGCTAAACCCCATAGAGAATCTATGGGGTATTGTCAAGAGGAAGATGAAACCCCGGACCCAACATTGTAGATGAGCTGAAGGCCACTATCAAAGCAACCTGGGCTTCCATAACACCTCAGCAGTGCCACAGGCTGATCGCCTCCATGCCACGCCGCATTGATAACACCTCAGCAGTGCCACCGGCTGATCGCCTCCATGCCACACTGCATTGATAACACCACAGCAGTGCCACAGGCTGATCGCCCCCATGCCACGCTGCATTGATAACACCTCAGCAGTGCCACAGGCTGATCGCCTCCATGCCACGCCGCATTGATAACACCTCAGCAGTGCCACCGGCTGATCGCCTCCATGCCACACTGCATTGATAACACCACAGCAGTGCCACAGGCTGATCGCCTCCATGCCACGCCACATTGATAACACCTCAGCAGTGCCACCGGCTGATCGCCTCCATGCCACACTGCATTGATAACACCACAGCAGTGCCACAGGCTGATCGCCCCCATGCCACGCTGCATTGATAACACCTCAGCAGTGCCACAGGCTGATCGCCTCCATGCCACGCCGCATTGATAACACTTCAGCAGTGCCACAGGCTGATCGCCTCCATGCCACGCTGCATTGATGCAGTAATTCATGCAGAGTCGGATCCCCGACCAAGTATTGAGGGCAGATACTGTACAGACTTTTAAGTAGGACAATATTTGGGTTTTAAAAATAATTTTTGAAATTTGGCTTATATAATATTCTAATTTTCTGAGACACTAAATTTTGGGTTTTCATTAACTGTTCCCATAATCATCAACAATAAAAGAAAAAAAAATGCTGGAAATAGATCCCTCTGTGTGTAATGAATCTATATAATATATGAGAGACACTTTTTGAATTGAATTACTGAAATAAAATAACGTTTTGATGATATTCTAATTAATTTAGAAGGACTAGTATACATCCCACAATTCCTGACAACCTGAACTGACACAGTTAAAATAACTTCTTCCCACATAATATATGAAAGACATGGAGATTTATGTAATTCTCTTGGGAATTTGGTTTAGACCCTTGGCACTCTAGTAGAAGGGTATTGAAAATCACTCTCTAGAGGAAATCTAAATATATATTCCAAGTTCAATGAAGAAACTAGGACACAAATACCTAATATTTCATGTTAACATATATATTATATATAGTCACACAGTACAGTTGCATTAAAATGTCTTATGTAATAATATGTAGGATTTTTCTATTTGTGTTGTAGATTTTTTGTATAATCAGATCAGTGCGTGTTGTTTATATGAACTGTTATTGTATTGATGCACTTTCTGATAATTATATACTCACTGCCTTACTGGCTTCACCCCAAGGTCTTCTGTTGACTACACGTATAGTATAACCTTGCTTTGTGTTTCATTTTTAGCATTGTTGCCTCACCTTGGGTTTTTGTGAGTTTATTCCAATAAAAGACAAACTTAATGTTCACGATGTCGTGAGCCTTGAGAGATCAATGTGATGTTAAATACAGTAAGCACTTAAAGCAAAAATTATTTAAATAGCTCACTGGCATTTAACAAAGAGAAGAAGCCCTGTTTGGTGTCTGCGCTCTTGATGATGAATTAATAATAGGGGGCCACCTTTTAGGACTTATAGTTTTTCATTGATATTGAACTTAATGGGTCTTTTGTGTGATGTACGGACATTTTGTGTCTTACAGAGTGAGAGCTGATTTTTGCATTGGCTCTCCATTCTGGCCTAATAGGGGGTTCCTAATAGGGCATATGTAAAGGGTTGGCTTTAAGGATAGTTGGTGTAGATCAATTTATTTATGTCCCATTGGCCAACTCTGTATCCAAGACCATTGGTATATAAAGAAGCCTAGATGGATCCATAAATTAATCTATCCATGATCAAAAAAGCACAGACTAGAGCACTCCACAGTATTGAATTTGCAGTATTCTTTTATTCAGAGTAAGGCAAAATAATAGTGTAACGTTTCAGCCGTAGTTGGCCTTCATCAAACACTGCAACAACATGCAGCAAAATATGGTGAATAGGTTACAATAACAAACTGAATATGATCACACATCAATTTAATAAATCTATATAAGCATGAATGGAGATATACTGATGTCTTTTTAGAATAGAATACATATGTTGAACTGACAATCTACGGATGTTGCCATCTTTATCTTGACTCTGATAACTTGCTGCAGCGTGATATCACACAACAAAAGCCATTGAAAAGTCATTGAAAAAGTCAAGATAAAGGATCTAGCCACTGGGTATTTAATGCGTTAAAAGTCAAGATAAAGACGGCTACATCTGTATATGTGTGTGTATGTGTGTATATGTGTATATATATATATATATATATATATATATATATATATATATATATCTTACAAATAGGTGGGCCACATCAAGGTGAGGCTTTGTTCACATCAGGTCCTGTTAGTGCGTTCCGTCAGGGGAACCCATGAACGGAAAAAAAAACGGAAACCATAGCTTTCCGTTAGCATTACTGGTGATTTCACGGATAATGCTTCCGTTGCTAATGGTTTCCGTCTGTCTCCGTTCCATAAGGTTTCCGTTTTGTTTTTTTTACAAAATCAAATTTTAGCCGCTGCAGAGGCTAACACTAACACACATTATTCTCCGGCACCCACCACAACCAGGGGTACCAGGAAGAGCTGGGTACGATCCAGTTCCCGATCATCTGTAATGCTAGCCTGGTAATGCTATGCTGCTGCTGCTGTGTTGTATCTGACTGGTTATGAAAAATGCGGGAGGGGGGGGGGGGTCATTTTTTAAAATTGTTTATTAAATAAATAAATAAATAAATAAAATGATGTGGAGTCCCCCCAGTTTTCATAACCAGCCAGATACAATACAGCAGCAGCCTAGCATTACCAGGGTGGGAAGGGCCACTGTTTTTGTCCTTTCCCAACCTAATGATACCAGCCTGAGGCTGCCCCAGTGCCCGACCATCACTGCAGATGGTTGGGTAATTAATCGTACCCGGCTCTTCCCGGTACTCCTGGGGGCAGTGACTACCAGGATAATAATGGGGGTTAATAAAACTAAGCCCCGCCTTACTATGGCGGTAGTAATAAAGTTTAAATACAAAGATATAGAAGAAATATTTAATTGAAATAAACAACCCACACAAACCTCATTAACAATTTTATTGAAAATAAAAAAAGCTGTCATCGAAGTAGTCCTCGAATCCGACTGAACCTGTAAAAAAAACACAAACAGAAAAAAAAAACATTAGTAACACATGTGGTAGACAGTATCACACATGCGCCCTGTAACTAAGCCTTTTAGACCATGTATCTAAGCCTACCAGAATGTAGGCTTAGATACAGGGACCCAGCAGACACCCCTGATGCTGATGAAAGTTATTGTGTGCCATACCACTCCCTACTCTATGTTGTGCCAGAACAATCCTTTTCTCTCTGCTACTTAAAAGACTGTTCCTTTTTTATTTATATGGTTGTGTTCAGATGGCACTGGTTTCTTTGGGTGCTCGAGGTAGGGTCCCAACCCGGGTATAGGTTAAGAATTTGTAGTCGGCACCCCTTGCTTGTGTTACAAAATATATCTTTATTGGATAGGATGCCAGAGGCTACATGTGCGACATCGACGTTTCGGTCGATAAGACCTTCGTCGGGCACTGAGCCGTGCTGGCGACTGGATCGATGCAAAATATAATGCATATGTAGCGCTGCTATGTTGAGTACTCGGCAGCTTACCGCTCTAGATGGGCGCCCATCTAGAGCGGTAAGTCGCCGAGTAATACAGACCCCCTAAATACAGGCCCCTTAAACTACTACAGACCCCAGACCAGACCACCTAAATGCAGACCCCCTAAATACAGACCACAGACCAGACCACCTAAATGCAGACCCCCTAAATATGATCCCGTTATATTTACCTAACACCTCACCTCACGGTCTTCTCTTTTGCTGCTGTTGTAGAAGCTGTGGTCATGTGACCAGCACGTCTCTAATCAGTAACAAGAACTGCAGACATAAAGTCATGTGACCTTTATGTCTGCAGGTCCTTTACAGGATATACACATTGCCGTTTTGTCGCGGTTTTTGCCGCAATTCCCGGCAAAACCGCATAGTACTTGGGGCGGCCATGAGACCCCCGGGAGCCTCGGACTCCTGGGAGCCTCAGGCTTCGGGCGGCTGCCCAAGACGCTCAATGATTATCTGCCATTGCCCTATTGTGTGCCAGACTATTCCTTCCCTAACTCTTCTATTTACCAGACCACTCCTTATTTAGCCCTATTGTGTGCATGACTACTCCTTTCCTCTCTGCTACTTTTCCAACTGTTCCCTGTTTAACTATACTATGTGCCAGAACACTCCTTACTCAGATCTCTTGTGCACAGACCAGCTTTTCCTTAGCTCTTTTGTGTGCCAGACCACTCCTTCTTCAGCTCTCTTGTGTGCCAGACCACTCCTTCCTTAGCTGTATTGTGTGCCAGACCACTTCTTCCTCAACTCTCTTGTGTGCCAGACCACTCCTTTCCAAGCTCTCTTGTGTGTCAGACAACTCCTTCTTTAACTTTTCTAGGTACCAGAAAACTCCTTTTTCAGCTCTCTTGTGTGCCAGACCACTCCTTCCTCAGCTGTCTTGTGTACCAAACCAATCCTTCTTCAGCTCTCTTGTGTGCCAGACCACTCCTTCCTGAGGCCTCTTGTGTGCTAGACCACTCCTTCTCTAACTCTTATTGGTACCAGACCACTCCTTCTCTAACTCTTCTTGGTACCAGACCACTACTTCCTCAGCACTCTTGTGTGTCAGACCACTCCTTCCTCAGCTCTCTTGTGTGCCAGGCCACTCCTTTCCCAGCTCTCATGTATGCCAGACCACTCCTTCCTCAGATCTCTTGTGTGCCAGACCACTCCTTCTCTAACTCTTCTTGGTACCAGACCACTCCTTCTCTAACTCTTCTTGGTACCAGACAACTCCTTCTCTAACTCTTCTTGGTACCAGACCACTCCTTTCCCAATTTTTCTGTAATAGATCACTCCTTCTTAGGCTATAATATGGTCCAACTCACTTCTTTGCTCTCTGCTACTTCCTGAGCTCTCCCTTCCTAGCTCTCTATGTGCCAGGTCAACTCTTATTTACTACTTGTTTGAGCTTTACCTACTGTATAGTTATATCCCAGTATTGATAAGACCATTATCTAAATTGGGTAGCAAGTATTAAAATAACGAAGTCTTATTAAAATAATTAGTTTTCCATTATGAATATCAGTCACTAGCAAAGCGAGTTCTGCTTCATGAAATAGAAAATACAATATAATCCACATCAAAGAACGTAAAAGCCTTGAAAAATCATTAAAAAATTGTGTTCAGTTCTATTACATCACTATTGTGAAAAGTGTATGTACTCATGTGCTCATGTTATCGCTGTATTAGGGAAATAAGCAACACTGTGTTGTACTGCGTTTTCATGTAAACTACAGTCTATAAATTAAACCGTGAGATTAGAACTGAAAGGGAGAGAAAGAAAAACAGCAATACAATTTTTACGCTCACAATAGACCTTGTACAACTCTACATTTGCCACCTAGTGGTGGCATAAGGCATTGCAGTTTTAAGTGATGCCTTGATATAAATAGTATTTTTATTTAAGGGGTACATATCATCAGAAAATTATATAACATGTATATCAAGTTAATATAATGATATCGTGTGGTGTGGTGTGGTGTTTTATTTATTTTTTTACGTGAAAACATTTTTGGGAATTATTTCAGTTTTCATACAGGTCACAGGAGCATACACACAAAAAGCTACAATTTCAAAATGTCTGCAGCTCACTTGCCAGCTCTGCTGTGTAGACTGGGAGAGGTTCAGCAGAGGGCAGGAGATTTCATCACAGCTTCATTGTACAGCTGGAGGCCTAGGTAAAGCAGGATAGAAAACACTATACACTATACACGCACATAAGGCTCTGTGTGCAACTCCTCTGTCAATCCTTGGTCTCTGAAGGAGGGGCTGTAATTATTACAGCTGACAATCTGCTCTATCGGATCGGGCAACCCTGGTATCTATAGTGATTGCAACATTTAAGCCAATAGACACAGGTTACCTCTTTGTCATCCTATCGGCCCCCCTGCAACCGCATTATGGGGTGGAGGCCTAAAAAAGTCCCCACATCTGCCTTGTTGGTCTTCCATATAATATGGTTAAAAAAAATAGTTCCATTATTGATGCTTTTACCGATGGAAAAATAAAAAAAGTTAAGGCTCTTGGAAGACAGGGATGAGGAAAAAAGTGGAAAACAAAAATCTGACTGCAGCGGGAAGAGGTTCAAGGCTGTTCTCTGGTTCAGGGCATATGGACAGGGTTTGTCCTGATAGGACAACCCCTTCAAAGATGTATTTAAGATGACTCAACAGATTCCAGCGCATTACTCCTTCTACAATATAGGATTCTATCCTTTTAGGCCCAATGAGAGGAGCTGACACCACAGAGTCCTTTGTTCATTGGAGACGGTTCAGGACTTAGCAGCCCTGGGGGGGGGGGGGGGGGATATGAAAAGTGTACAAATGTATTAATAGCCTATACAAAAAAATATGATATTAACTAAAGCTGTTTAATATAAAGTCCCCTCAAGATAAAAAAGGAGCCACCCATTCCAGCTTGAGAATAAAAGGTTCAATCTCCAGAGGCAGAAAGGCTTCTTTACTGTAAGAGCAGTGAAGCTGTGGAGAAGTCACATTAGGAACTGGTTTTAGCAGAAACCTCGGATCACTTTGAAAAAGGTTCAGATGATTTATTGAAACAAACAACATGAACGCTTATGTAAATGTATAGAATCCTTGTTTGAATGTTGATTTAGTCTGATCGCCATATGGAGTTGGGGATATATTTTTTTCCTTTTATGGCAGATTATCACAGAACTGTATGCAAAAGGCTGGACAGAGGCACACGGTGTCCCTGTGACTCCGCACTATGGTCCCACTGAATTGTGCCCTATATGTTGCCATATTATGGAGATATTTTCTCCTACATAACTACTATTGAAGAATAACATCATAATATGGCATGTGATAAAGCATGACCCCAATTTTTTTTTCCTAGGTGTCATACAGAATCCAAACAAAAAAACTGTATGAAATCAGAGGCATACAAATGTACAGTTAGACCCTATAGAAGTCTACGAGTGACATTTTTTCCTCTAAAAATATTTTTTTTAATGCTTTTTTTGCGATGAACTCCTGTTAATATGTCTATATATGACTCACTGTCGTCAATATCGTCTACAGTATTAGTACAGATGAATTTGCACGTCTCCTGTCCTGCGTTCTCCACATCAGAGGCTTTCTCTCCCTTTACCTTCCAGTTTTCTCCAGAGATACTAAAGTAGTTATGCCATCTGTCCAAGATGGAAAAGAAAATGACAAACATTGTTAGAATTGACATCTATCTCTGTACCTGCTCTAAGCTGAATGAGAAAAAATATCATGTCACCAAATTATTTAACCTATGTGCTGCAAGCGATGTGTACAAATACTGAATAGACTGAAATGAAGGTTGAACTTACAATATTTCCCCCGGGATTTGGCTTGTCTGTTTTACTTTTCAATAGACAGTTACATTTTAAGCCACAAAGACAAAAACATGGTTGAGCTGCCGAAATTCTGAGCTCTACAGGTCCGGGAAATGACTTAAAGGGTTATTTCCATCTCATAAAGTGATGGCATATCGATAGAATATGTCAGCACTTTCTGATCGGTGGGGGTCCCAGAGGACTGATCATAAAGAAACCGCAGCACCGCTTTAGTGTTGCGTCCGCTTCAAAGTTTTTACCTGACCACCGCAGCTCTGGTTCAGCCCTTCATTCATTGGATAGTAGGGGGTCCCAGAGGTCAGCTACCTATCATAAAGTGATGTCCTAGCTATATACCATCACTTTATGAGATGAGAATAACCTTTTAATAGCGTTAGGGTTAGAGTTTTATAGAGTAATCTGTTAAATGGAAACCTGGGTCATTGGAACGATCAACACACAAGCCAGAAATGCAAATAGACGGCATTTATAATGGGGATTAAAGATGGAAGAATCAATTTGATAGGTTGGACATTCTCTGAGAATGAGAGTGAGAGAGAAAGAGAGAGACAGAAAGAGAGACAATATATTGGACTCAACCTTAATATATGTTATACCCGATGTATGATAGACTGATAATCCCCTTACGCTAATAACGGTTTTGGATTCAACCTTAATATATGTTATACTCTTTGCTCCCAACATTTCAACTGTTTACTACGGCAATGCTATGTTTTTGGCCAATAAAGCTTCTTTGAAATTTAATTAGATAGCTATGAGATTGATAACATAAATATATGAGATGATAGGTAGATTTTTTTTGTGTGCTAGATAGATAGATAGATATAGATAGATAGATAGATAGATAGATAGATAGATAGATAGATAGATAGATAGATAGATAGATAGATAGATAGATAGATAGATAGATAGGTAGGTAGGTAGGTAGGTAGATAGATATGTGATAGCTAGATAGATAGTCGTCCAAAGACAGGCAGCACTCTGCCTGGGAATTTGGCTCTGGGGTTACTCCTGGCATAACAAGCCATATATGGATAGTGATGTCAGGGGCTTCCCCAGAGCTGGAGTACCGGCGCAGAGGCTTTACTAGCGCTCTGCCCGGAACTTCAGCTCTGCTCCGGACATCAACATCCATATATGGACAGTGATGTAGGAGCAGAGCAGGAGTCCCAGGCAGAGTGCTAGTACTACTCTGCCTGGGTCTATGGCTCTGGGGTTGACCCTGACAACACTCTCCATATATGGACAGTGACGTTAGGGGTTCCTCCAGAAGCGGAATCCCCAGCCAGAGCATCGGCAATGCTCTACCTGGGGATTCCGCTCCTAGAGGGAACCCCAAATCGCTAGCTACAGGGGGGTGGCTGTGTTGCACTACTTGGGAGGAGGGGGCTGTGTGGCACTACCTGGGAGGTGGGGGCTGTGTGGCACTACCTGGTAGGTGGGGGCTGTGTGGCACTACCTGGAAGGGGGGATGTGTGGCACTACCTGGGGGCTGTATGGCACTACCAGGGATGGGTCTGTGTGGCACTATCTACAGCGGGCACTACATTTATGGGGGTAAAAACTGGGGGCCTAACTTCTATATGGGGGCATAAACAGGGCCTAACGTCTATATGGGGGCACAAAGTGAAGTTTTCTGCCATTTTACTGCCAATGTGAGTTCCCCGCAAAGGGACCTACTAAGTTTGGGTTGCCCAAGGGCCCACAAAAACCTGGAGCCGGCCCTGCATGGCACAAATGACACTTGGCACAGATAATGAACTCGACTCCGAAACTGTACTCTGCACTGGAACAAACACAATTACTGGATACGGAATACGGAAACACAGGATACAACTAAGGGACTATTTGCAATAACGAACATAGGCAGACACAACAACGCTCAGGCAAGAAGAAGAGGGCAGAGTCCTTTTTATAATTCAAGGTGTGTTGGGATTGGATAGGGAGCTTTTTACAGGTGCGCTGGCTCTTTAAGGCTGGGAACAAGCGAGCGCACCCCAAGAAGAACAGTGGAGCAGTGAGGCCGCATGTGCTGACGTCTACGCGGAGGGAGGTGCCGGCTGGAGTTAATTGGTCTGCGGTCGCGGCCATTGGCGGGTAGGTGATTCCGCTGGTCCACGACCGCGGTCATTACATATATGAGATAAAGGGGCATTGCTAGGGTCTTATAAGATCAGGTGCACAAGCCCCGAGAAATATATTTTCCACTCCCCGAAATTTTATTTTTTTTTCTACATACATATCGGAGATATCTATAAGACTAAACCTCCTACAGCTACACCGCTGGATAGAATTGGATATATTGTCTCAGCAGACAGTATCAGACATGATAGGCTTAGGGTATGTTCACACGCAGAGTTTTCAGGCGTATTTTTGGCGCAAATGCCTCGAAAGATGCCTGAAAAAGCAGTAGCTAAACGTCTACAAACATCTGCCCAATGAATTCAATAGGAAAAACGGCATTTCGTTCAGAGGGGCATTTTTTTACACTGCCATTTTAAAAACGGCACGTAGAAAAAATCCAGAGGAAAAAGAAGCATGTTACTTCTTGAGCCGTTTTTGGAGTTGTTTTTCATTGTATCAATGGATAAACATCTCCAAAAACGTCTAGAAAAATGCCTCAAAAAACATATTCATGTTCAAAAACGCCTGAAAATCAGAGGCTGTTTTCTCTGAAAACAGCTTTGTAAATGTTCATCCGTTTTTACTTGTGCGTATGAACATACCCTTAGATACATGGCCCCAGCAGACAGTATCACATGCAGTATGATAGGCTTAGATAAATGGCCCAGCAGACATAATCACACATGATAGACTTAGATACAGGGTCCCAGCAGTAAGTATCCTTGTACTAACATATGTCCACCCCCAAAACAAATATGTGTTTGCGTGTGTGTGTGTGTGTGTGTGTGTGTGTGTGTGTATGTATAGCATGTCTGAAGCACTCTGACCCTATAACAGTGGCTCAGCAGACAGTATCACACATGATAGGCTTAGATATAGGGCCCAGGTCGCTGACATTGCGGCTCCAGCACTGAACCCAGGAAAGGTAAGTATAAGAATTGCATTGCTATTTTATGTGTTTTTTTTGTGTTTGTTTTTTTTACAGGTTCGGATGTTGGAATACTTCGGATTTGGGGACTACTTCGATGACAGCTTTTTTTATTCTCAATAAAATGGTTAATGAGGTTTGTGTGTTGTTTTTTTATTTCAATAAAATATTTTTTCTATGACCTTGTATTTTTTTACATTTTATTACTACCACCTTAGTATTGGCCGCTGGCTGATTGACAGTGTCCATTACTAAGGCGGGGCTTAATGTTAGCCGGTAAAACCTTATCACTAACTCCCATTATTACCCCGTTCTCACCGCCACCAGGGGTACCGGGAAGAGCCCAACTGTCATGCTGGGTGCGTGGACCCACTGGGCCATACTGCCTTGACGGTATAGCAGCTGGTCAACAGGGTAGAAGTCAAAGTCAATAGTTTGGATAGGTGTACCTGTGGTAACCTCTGACATTAGCGAAGACATGCTCGGATGGGACCTTGGCAGCAGGATGACACCAGGCAGACACCAGGCGTGGTGTAACCAGGAGGGCGTGGTACACAGCACAACCCGACTCCAACTCTAAACGGCACTTGAACCACAATAGCACTGGACACAGGATACAGGTAGGAGGAACGGGAACACCATTTGCAGAGAAGAACATAGGCAAACAACAACAACGCTCAGGCAATGCAGGAAGGGGCAGGGCCCTACTTATAGTCCAGAATGCTCATGGGCTAATTTAGGTATCAAATACAGGTGCGCCGCTGGCCCTTTAAGACCAGGCACGAGCGTGCGCGCGCACCCTATGGGACACAGCAGAGTGAAGCGGAAGTGAGCGCTGGCGTCTCCTGAGGAGATACGGGCCAGCGCTCACTGATACATGGCTGCGGTCGTCAGGAGGTGAGTAAACCTGACAGCCCGCGGCCCTGGGTGTTACACCAACCAGTACCCAACCATCTGCAGTGACGGGAAGGTACTGCAGCTGCCGCAGGCTATTAATATCATGCTGGGAAAGCCCAAAAACAGTGTCCTTTCCCATTTTGGTAATGCTAGCCTGCTGCTGTGCTGTATTTGGCTGGTTATGAAAAATGGGGGTGACAGCACGTAGTATTTTCAAATTATTTATTTATAATAAAAAAACTTGGGATCCCCCACATTTTCATAACCAGACAGATACAACATAGCAGCAACAGCAGGCTAGCATTACCAGGGTGGGATGGGCCACTGTTTTTGGCCTTTCCCCTCCTAATTATACCAGCCTGCGTCCGCCCCAGTGCCCGACCAACACTATAGATGGTCGGACCACAATCAAAAGAAAGAGACAGCACTCTAGTATAGTAGAAAAATCCAAAATGTAATCACCCAACATACAGGCAACATTTCACCTTTCCATTGAAGGCATTGTCAAGCTATTTCTACTATACTGGAGTGCTGCTTCTTTCATTGGATTGTGGTCTGATGTTTGCATGAGTTTTTTCGTCAAGGTTCCTCTGAGAATAGCACCCACCATTTTTGGTTTATGCTACAGTGCAGCTCCTATATCTCGTTTGTTACTACAGATGGTCGGTACTGGATAGTACCCGGCTCTTCTCGGTACACCTGGTGGCAATGGGTACCAGGGTAATAATGGGGGTTAGTGTTCCTTCCCTTTTCAAATCCCTTGTTTGAACTTGATGGACATGTGTCTTTTTTTTAACCGTACTAACTATGTAACTAAGTGTTAGCCTCTGCACCGGCTAACACTAAGCCCCACCTTAGTAATGGACGTTGTCAATCAGCCAGTGGCCATTACTAAGGCAGTAGTAATAAAGTTTAAAAGAAAATGCTAACGATATAGAAAAATATATTTTATTGACATAAAAAAAAAACATAACCCTCGTTAACCATATAATTGAAAATAAAAAAGTAGTCCTCGAATCCGAAGTAGTCCAACATCCAAACCTGTAAAAAAACACAAACACACAACAAAAAAACAGATTAGTAACACACATGGTAGGCTTAGATACAGGGCCCATGTGTGATACTGTCTGTTCAAACATGTATCTAAGCCTTTCACAAGGTAGGCTTAGATACAGGGCCCATCAAACAAGATCGCACCTTACAGTACTTACTCAGTACTTACTTACTTAAAGGGGTTTTCCCACCAGGGACATTTATGACATATCCACTGGATATGTCATAAATGTCAGATAGATGCGGGATCCACCTCTGGGACCCACACCCATCTCCACAAAGGGGCCCCCTAAATTCAGTTCTACCTCTCTATGTACCAGCTAATTTCCGACCATAGGGAAGAAAACAGCGTAGCTCGCTGAACGGCGTCGTTTCCGTAACTCCAATAGAAGCATGTGAGTTGCGCTGTTTCCGTAACTACTATTCAGTTCTATGGGACTTACGGAAACAGTGTAGCTCTTCTTCATAGTTGGAAATCACAATTTTCAGCCGCAACACAGAGAGGAAGAACATGGTTTAGGCGGCCCCGTTCTAGAGGTAGATCTGGGACCCTGGGGTGGCTAGTGATGCCCCTGATGAGATAGATGATAGATAGATAGATAGATAGATAGATAGATAGATAGATAGATAGATAGATAGATAGATAGATAGATAGATAGATAGATAGATAGATAGATAGATAGATAGATAGATAGATAAGTATTAGATAGATATGAGCAATAATCAAAGGAGCAAACATTAGTGCTCAGCACAGGTTTTAGTATTAACCCTATGTTGACAGTCTAATAAGCTAAGAATATTCAAAAATTGACATCCTACGTATTTCTATTGTCTATGAATGAATCAAATCACAATGGTTTTCTTTTTCCAAGCCGTATGTTAGTAAAAATATTCTAGCATTTTGACATCTTCAGGCAATTTGAAGTCATATCCGTAATACAAGTCTTGTGATATGAATTAAAGTGGAATGAGGTTTTTCTTGATGTGTTTTGTCTCTATAACGTATCAGAATATAGTAGATCATTTCATAATGTCTCACTAAATACACTCAAGAGGTTAAAAGAAACACTTCATTCCTTTTCATTATTCTCCTCTATTCTCCAGATCTCGCCTTTCTGTCTGAATTCCTCAGGCATTGGGCGGCTTCAAACTGATTCTGACTTTTGATTGTAGGTTTCTGTAGATCTTGCAGACTTTTTGGGACAAAATGCCACGACCTCTGAAGTATCTCTAGAGATCTGGAAAGGAAATGTTGAGATTTCAGCAGCTGAAGACTCGTAATGAAAGAAGAAACTTTGATTACAATATAAAGTACCAGAGCGTGATTCTGAACGAAGAAGAAAGCAATTATAGGATTTATAGATCCTCTTCCAATAAATCTTCCAACAAAAATGGTTAGAGATGACAGGTGAATAATAAAAAAAATGACAAAAAAAAAAAGTTACCACAATTTTTTTTTTCACCCCTTCCCTAATTTTTTGGGTACTAGTCACACAGGCATCAGCTCGTCTTCTCCTATACTTCTATAAGTGATCTGTTTTGTGTAATCTGTTCCCGTGTTACCAACAATTCTACTTAAAGGAATGCTCCAGGTAAAAGTTATACACTATGTTATGCCTAGTGCTGAGGGCAGGACAAGCTCCCTTGGTGCCCAAGACAGGAATTTTAAAATTCCCCACCTCCCCAAACTTTGGTCCCTGAAGTTTACCATGATACATGAACTAAAGGGAAACACTTATCGGATCCTGGAACCCATAATATTATCAACTTTTTGGACAACTGGTTGCACAAAGAAATGGAAAGAGCATACAGATGTAGCCACCTTTATCTTGACTCTGATAACTTGCTGCAGCGTGATATTACACAACAAAAGCCATTGAAAAGTCATTGAAAAAATCAAGTTAAGGCTTCTTGACACTGTGTATTCAATGTACTAAAAGTCAAGATAAAGATGGCTACATCTGTATATTTTAATTAATTAATTAATTACTCAAAGCCCCCTCCCACTAAAAATGTCCCCTTAGGCAGGGACCTGCTCCTCCTTCCCCTGAGGTCTGAGGGATGGAGCATGACACAAGGAATCAGATAACAGCAGGGGCGTAACTAAGAAATACTGGGCCCCATAGCAAACGTTTTGCTGGGGCCCCCCTAGGTGCCACACACAGCTCCCTTTAAAGATAGTGTTCTCTGTAGATACTGCCCTCCTGTAGATTGTGCCATACTGCCCCCTGTAGACAGTGCTATACAGCACCCCTGTAGACAGTGTCACACCCCACTTGTAGCTAGCGCTCCCCTGTAGATATCGCCATAAAGCCCCTCTGTAGTTAGCGCCATACGGCTCCCCCTGTATATATAGTGCCACACAGCCTCCCTCCTTTCTATATTATGCCACACAGCCCCCCCTGTAGATTGCACCACACACAGCCGCCCTGTGGATTGCACCACACACAGCCCCCCTGTAGATTGCACCACACACAGCCCCCTGTAGATAGCGCCACACAACCCTCCCACTTGTAAATAGTGCCATACAGCCTCCCTAGTAGATAGTGCCACACAGCTCCTCCCTTAGTAGTGCCACACAGCCCCCCTTGTGTATAATGCCACACAGCCCCCCCTCATATATAGTGCCACACAGCCCCACTCCCTTGTAGCTAGTGCCACACAGCCCCCTGTAGATAGCGCCAGACACAGAGCACTGTAAATTGCGCCACACAAAGCTCCTTGTAGATAGTGCCACAAACAGCCCCCAGTAGATAGTGCCACACACAGTCCCCTGTAGATAGTGCCACACTCAGACCCCTGAAGATTGTGCCACACAGCCCCCCTTTTAAAGTGCCATACAGCCCCCTAGTAGATATTGCCAGACAGCATCCCTAGTAGATAGTGCCACACAGCCCCCTTGGTAGTGCCACAGAGCCCCTTGGATATAGTGCCATCCTGCTCCCCCCTTGTATATAGTGTCACCATGCTCCCCCTCGTATATAGTGCCACCCTGCTCCCCCCTTGTATATAGTGCCTCCCTGCTCCCCCCTGTATTTAGTACTCCCCTGCTCCCTCTTGTATATAGTGCCTCCCTGCTCCCCCCTGTATATAGTGCTACCCTGCTCCCCCTTGTATATAGTGCCACCCTGCTCCCCCTTGTGTATAATGCCACCCTGCTTCCCCCACTTGTATATAGTGCCACCCTGCTCTCCCCCTTGTATATTGTCACACAGCATCCCCAAAGAATAAATATAATGTACTTACCTTGCCCCGTTCCCGCGACGAATGGAGCGCTTCACATCCTCTGGGCGGGAAGCATACGCAGACCAGCGTGATGCAGTGATGTCATCAGGCTGGCCTGCGCAAGGTGTCTTCCCAGCGCCTTATAGGCTGCAGGCCTAACGTTGCCTGCAACCTATGATATTTATTTGTATCTGTGTCTTGAGGACGCAGATACAAATGAATGTGGCTGTCGCTAGCACCGGGGCCCCCTCCGCTGCTAGCGACGCCACCGGGCATGGGGGGCGCCTGTGTTGGCAGGCGGCACAGGCCCCTTCATGCCGTGGGCCCCGTAGCAGCTGCTACGGCTGCTACAGCAGTAGTTACGCCACTGGATAACACCAAAGATAGAATCTCAGTGTCATGCTCCGCCCCCATTGATCTCACACTATGCATAGGGCAGTATATACTTTTAATTTAAGTGTTCCTTTAATTTTATTAGATTAACCCTTTCGCTGCTAAGTATTTAAAACACCAAGACTTTTAACAAGTGCCACAACTAGAATATAAGGGCTAGATATTAGTATTATATTTAGCACCGAAAAAAAAAAAAAAAGAATTATGAGAAGTAGAAGATGATTAAATAAGAAGTTCTTTAAGAGCCCGTCTTGCAGTTCACTTTTGTTTCAAAATGTGCAGCATCTCAGTCTACCAGCTGTAATAAAACAAAAAATGTTGGTTGCACAGTTTTCCACAAGGCTGAGCAGGGAATTGTGCTGCGAGTCAGACTAAAACCACAACTTACACAAGTGACAAAAATTGTCAGTTCATTTTTATAGACGTGGATAGACAACTGTACATGATATTTTAATGTTGACTATATATATATATATATATATATATATATATATATATATACTAGTCCGCCTCAATTAATAAGAATATCATCAGAAAGTTAGTTTATTTCAGTAATTAAATTCAAAAAGTGAAACTCATGTATTATATAGATTTATTACACACAGTGTGATCTATTTCCAGTATTTTTTCCTTTTAGTGTTGATGATTAGGGCTAACAGTTAATGAAAACCCAAAATTTAGTCTCTCAGAAAATTAGAATATTGGGTAGAAGTTGCAGATTGTAGACTCATGGTGTGACACTCTATTCAGCTAATCAACACAAAACACCTGCAGGTTTCCTAAGCCTTTAAAATGTCCAACAGTCATTGGCATCCTCCACAAGGAGTGGAAGTCACAAAAGGACATTGCTAAAGAAGCTTAACAGAGTTCAATGTATAAACTGTATGCAGTAAATTTCTTTACTCCTCCTAGTGGTGACTGCAGGCATCCAGACTTTTCTCATTTAGCTCTGTCTATGCTGGAGTTCTGCAGCACTGACCACAATGAACATAAAAAAGTACATACATACAAAATAAATAAATTGGACCTGTTAAGATTTAAAACAAAATAAAATGGTGTTCAAGAGTGAATATTTGCTTTAAAGTGAAGCAAAAGTTTTATCTATCCAGTGAGATATGTCAGAACACAGTATGTGATCATTAAAGGATTTTTCCCATCTCTGACATTTATGGCATATCCACAGCGAGCTATTCTGTTTTTGTAGATGCGTAGATGCCGAGTTCTGGAAATTCACTCTGCTACATTATTTCTGTAGCTTCCACTCGCTTGCAGTCGGACCTGGGTCCTGGTGCCTAAGGGGTCCAAAAGGCCGGTTGCCACACAAAAATGTGTTATAAATGGCCCTGGAGCTTCAAGTTAAACCTCTGCAAATGTATATGGCTTTTACCCTTGTGCAAACTGCTAGTGATACTATTTTTTTCCCTGGTATTAAGTCCTAGCAGTTCTCTGACTTCCCTGGTGGCACTAGTGCACAAAAGTATCTGTAGCTGCCAACATGCCGAAGACCTGAATGTTTAATTGGCTTCCGAGCCATTGGTTGGAAACACTACTCTAGATGTTAGCAAATATCGAAAAATTTGCCTTCAAATCAATTAAATGAATAAGGATTTTATTCTGCAGGAACCGATATGATTAACCTGTGAATAATTCCAAATATTCAACCAATTTCCTAATGATTGGAATAGTGATTGGATTATCTGCGGAGCCACATGCAGAGGTTCCATGGGTCACATATGGCTCCCGCACCCCTGATTGTGAAACACTACTCTAGAGATTTGCAAAAATTAAAAAATGTGCCCCCTCTCAATTCATTGAATTACGTTTTTGAAATTATTTTACAGTCATTTATAACTTAGATTTATAAAGGTGACTACGCCATGAAATTGCTGACCTTCAAGCTGTAGTCATTTCCCAACAAACAGGGATCTCAAGCTAAATTGTAGGGTGAGCGTGACCAGGGGCTCCAGGTTAATCTAATTCCTCAGGAACCAATACCATTCATCTGTGATTAAAGGGTAACTAAAATGTAAAAAAAATTCTGACAGGTCATAGTGACATGTCGGAAGTTTTGATTGGTAGGGGTACGAGCACTGAGACCCCCACGATCGCTAAGACAGTGCTCGTGTGAGCGCTGAGCCGCTTGGTTCCTGATCCGGTTCTCTTGGAAAGCCGAACAGAGACGATCAGAAACTAAACTGCTCAGCGCTCACATGAGCGATTCTGCCGCTTCGTTTTAGGGATCGGTGGGGTATCAATGCTCGGACCCCCACTGATCAAAACTTCTGACATGTCACTATGACGTCAGAAGTTTTTTGAAAGTTTAGCTACCCTTTAATCCAAACCAATCCTCCATTTACCTTATGATGGGAATGATGATTGGATTAGCTATGATCTCTTAGGCACCTAAAAGATCTGGATTTCTCTTTTGCATAGAACAACTAGAAGAACAGCAGCGGATCCATATGTTAAACAGACATATCATCTTAACGCTGCCGAACCCATGAATTGAAATATCTGAAATAAGTACATTTTTGACACATTTCTTTAAAACAATCTCCATGAGTGACTGTCTAGAAAATGAAGAATAATTTGAAAGAAATTTGCAATAATAACTGAACGGCATTAATCCTATGGCTGATGTGTCATTCGTCAGGTTTATAGCTGTACATGCTGCATATTTTTGAATATAGGTATCTATCAATTTTTACATACAAAGCCGTCTTCAATACAGACAATGAAAAACACTGGAAAGTTTCTTCAAAAGTGACAGAAGTATGCTGCTTAAAGCTGTGAGAAAATAGACACATCAAGCGGAATGCTTAATGCTCATGCCGAGATGTAATACTTATGTCAGCATATTAGGAAAATCATAATGAAATACTGACACATTCTGAAAAGTGAGGCTATAATTGGAGAACTCCGGCTGAGACCTTTAGTAATAGCATATTAAGAGGAAAGAATGTAAGCGATCTCTTGACTGGAGCAGATGAGCAAATACAGTACAATGCTTTTAGAGATTGCTCGTCCAGGTGGCACCAAGGAAGAGAGAACAAAAATTAAAACACCCAAAGAGAGTGGTAAAAAAAATAATTGCGCTCATCTTTATCCAATCAAAAATAACAAAAAAAAGTGAGCCTATGGTTTTATAGCCACTTTAAATAGATAGTCCAGTGGGGAACATGCTTGACCGCGACTCCTCCTGCCAGCAGTCTTGCGGCTGGGGGGAACAGGTGACACAAGACCCCTTTACTGGCAATCGGTGGGGGTCCCATCAGCCGGACCTCCACTGATCTAGCAGTTATGATGCATCCAGTGGATAGGTGATCATTTGTTGTTACTGGAATACACTTTAAAGTCATTTTTTCACCAATAGAAATTATGGCATATGATCGCCTCCTTATTGGTGGGATTCCAACTGCCGGGACCTTCAAGTGCTACAGCTTCTTTGTGTTTTTTTTTTTTTGGTGCTCCTTTCTACCCATTGTACAGAGAATAAAACACAGCCCCATTCACTTAAATAGAGTTGTGTTACAGTTTCCTTCATAGTGGTTGAATAGTAGAGCCACCGTGCCAGGAAAAAGTTGAAGGGACCTTGGCCCCTTTCATTTTCGGGATTAGCGAGGTTCTTAGAGGTCAGAATCCCATAAACCACAATGCCATGAAATATCCGATTGATATGCCATAATATTACAAGACAAGAATTCCTCTTTAAATATATTATTGAATAACATTATAAGTAATTAACATGATGCTTATTGTGGCCTTATTTTCTTTACAAGAGGGTTTCCTAAAATAAGCCAAGGGGGCTGCAGTAAAATCAAATTCCATAACTTTAACCTGCAAAAGCTATGATAAGAATACAAAGGCTAATTAGTTCAGTCTCTAGTCTTTTAATAAGCCTTTTCATAATTAGCAAAGACTAATTATAGGAATCAATCCTTCTTTCAGTGACTCAAATAATAATAATTACATTATAGGGGTTGTCTGGTTTTGAAAACCCATTTTCAAATGCCCTATTAGGGAATTTAAGCTCCTCATCTATTTGACTGATCAAAGAGGATCTTATAAAGAGCGTCTCTCACTCTGGAGGACTTAACACGTCAGTGCACTACACAGACAACCGATTGATTTCAAAAGGCCCCGTGTAATGCTTCATTTCTCCAGAGGAGATGCTACAGGAAAAATAAACATTTGTTGCAATATTATTTGACTGGAAGCATTTTGTAGCATTTTACTGCTATTATTTAGATTTTCTTCTGGACTTCTACAACCTTAAAAAAGCCTTGACTGGTTCCATCCCCTTTGATATTGAAAATTAATTTCTAGAAAACAAGGCGGTAGAGAATTAGTTAAGGGTCAAAGAAATGGAAGAAGGAAACAGGAGGCCCTTCACTTCTGGGTAGCAAAACTCGACACCATAAAATGATGCTCATTTTGAACTTTACTTCTCTTTTATGTACGCCACTGAATTTCACCTTAATTACTTAAAGAATCACTCCACTTTTATTTTTTATTGCAGTCTCCATTTATACATTGGTGTTTCAGTGGGGTGCTGTGTGAAAAAATACTTACCGATCCCCACATCTTGTCTTTTTTCGGTCCGGTTCTGGCTGTGGCCTCTTCTTTCAGACCTGGTCTGGAATCGCTGCTATTCAGAAAACCGGAAGTGGCCTCTTTCTGGCTCCCATAGAAATGCATTGAGAGCCTAATTTCCGGTTTAATCAAAAGCACAGTGACTCCAGACAAGTCAGAGGGAAGATCACGTGAGCGGCGCTGGACTCGAAAAAAATACAAGATGTGGAGATCGGTATGTATTTGTACATTATATTTTTTAATATCACTTTACAATAGTTTATGATACAGATGTGTTCTTCCTTAACTTTCCTCTTATCTGAACATATCCTGAGATGGGTAGCGCGGTATTACCAGCTTTGAAAAAAAACATGATTTTGCAATGTCAATGCTATGTGTCTATGTGTGGCCACCAAGTGGTTGTGATGTGAATTGCAGCCTGTCAAAGGTTTTGCTAGCATGTCGCGATATTGAATTGGTTTCATGAGAAACTGGAGTTCTTAAAGGGATTTTCTGAGATCCCCCAAAAATAAAAATCGATGAAAATCAATTTCGCCCACTGTAGGCAACTTGATGACCATGTTTCTATTAAAAAAAAAAAAAAAAAACCATTACTACCACGACTTGTTGGCATGGCTTTGGGGGATGTTTTTATTTACTTCCGCTTCCTTGCATGCTCTGAGCAGCGCGCATTGGGTTACTTCCTGTAGTTCCTGTGTATATTTTCGCTCCTGCTTGTTACCACCCGTCCTTAGAGACTGATGAAAGGCGAGAGTAGGGAAATGGAGCGCTTTTGAAACCATAAGTTAGTTAAAGAGTTAGTGTGGAGAAGAGCCCTAGATATAGTTATCATTAAAAATGCTAATTTTGGAAAACTCCTTTAACCAAATTAATGCAAATCCAGGAGTGGACACATTTGTACCCTGTATAAATCCATGTATTGCAGGCGAAATCTCTACTTTTAACAGTATCAAACCAATAAAATATATATTTTAGTATGACTATTTAAAAATAGATGGTGGGTCAAAACAATAATAAATCTAAAAAATATAGACCAATAGTAGCCAATAGCACCCAGATAGACCGCTGCAGCCAAAGGGTGTATCAATACTAAATATAGGTTAATACAAGAGATTGACAGAGACAATAATACATAATGTCAGAAGCTAAAGCAAAAAAGGAGTTTGTGAAACATACTACAGGGCTCAAGTTCAGACGCTCTTCCTAATGTGACCCTACCTTTATACCCTTAGAAATACAAAGTAATTGCCCAGCAATGTCCATCCTCTCACAGAAAACTACCCCTACCGGAACCATAGCGTGCCCTATTAACACACAATAAACAATACCAACAGTGTCTCCACGTGTTTCCCATTTTTTTGGTTTGTCGAGGGACAATAAATCAGCAGGTAGCAAACATGGGAAGAGTTCAGGAAAGCCGGCAGTATACAAGATGCATGTACAGCGCTCTGGTCGGTGTGCCTATATCCATATCCACTACATACATATATATAAAAGTGGAGAACTTTCCCCGAAAGCATGTTATATCATGTTTGCTTCCCTGTTTTTTTTTGTTTTTGTTTTTTTTTTATCTCCGGCAGAACATTAAGTAACAGCTAGGAAGGGATATTGAATTGCAGTTCTCTTGACATACAGGAAATTAAATGATAGAAATCATGGCAGTTTTCCTTCAATCAAGTCAGAGAAGGAGAAAACAAGGCGTGCTGCAGAGTGGAGCAGAAATCTCTTTTCCCTGTGCTCATTTATTTTATTTGAGTTAAGGGAACAATTCTAATTGAAAAATACCAATGAGAAATCACTAGTTTACTACAGGGGGAATGTATTCAGCCGTAACCACACAATTTAAGATACAGAAAGGACTGTTAATAGGATACAAGATGTTTACATTCAACGAGGCTGCTGACCTAAAGGCTTCTCTGTTGAGGATGCACTACAAATCCCTGCATGTCCTCAGCATCCCCTATGCATTGTGTCACCAGGTCCCTAAGAATGAGCATAGGTAGACTCAATGTCGATCGTCTCAGCTTGTTCCTTTCCTATTTTTTTTGATTCTGTATGATGTGGAAGAACCTGGCAAAGCCTCGGGGAAAGTAAAGATTTAAATTCTCTCTGAAGTGTTTTCCGTTTTCTTCCCTTAAACAATAAATACACAGAGCAGAGCATCAGCCGGCTAAATGCACCTTCCCAAGACTTTTATGGAGCTAATGAGCCCATCTACTTACCTTTGAGGTGAAACTAATTTAAAAAGAAATGTTTCAGGCTAAAGTAAGTTTTCGAAGCAGTATCTGGGTTAAGGAGTGTTATTGATCAATGTAAAATAAACATAGTTTACCATGGTAGAGAACCGACTAATGGATAGGAAGTGGAGATGTTATTAATAAATCATTTGGGTAAACAAGTAAGAAGGGTGAACCTATGGACTGCTCATGTAGCCTTTTTGGTTTTCTGTTTCTTCTTGAAATGGACTGTTAAGATGTCTACTGTATGAGTGTATATATATATATATATATATATGTTGTGTTGCACTGTATATAATGTTTTATTTTGTAGGTCGGTTGGATGACAGAAGAAAAAGTACCATACGGCACCATCGTGTATGTGACGCTGTCACTGTACGAAGAAATTAGTGGCTTCTGGGGGACTGAGTGGTACAGGGGAAGGGTTAGGCTGTGGAAGAGCCTGGTGCCGTATGAGAACAGGGTGTAACGAGGCTGATGTGCTGCGCCATAAAGCAAACAGCTGGGACAGTGTGAGCCCATATAAGGCAAAGGTACCTTATCTTCTGGGTCACACCACTACACTACGGAAATATGGGTAAGCATACCATGGAGGTTATGTCAGGTCATTTAGATACCCACTACATTGATCATGCTTATTGGGTGTAAGCTCTCACTCTATCGCTTACTTCACCTGACATATATTTTACATTTTGCATATCTCCCTGGTTTGGGATAAAACATAATTGTTTATTTGTATACTATTTATTGTCTACATATATTTCTGATAAAGTGTATCATACTTTGATCCAATCATAAAGACTTGTTTTAGATTCTCATGTTTTGACTTATAATAAAGATTTTCTACTTTTTCAAACTTCTTTTGATATCTATGGACTTCTTTTTCTCTTGTTTATATATATGATTTGGAGTCTTTATCTTCAACAAATGTAGTGGGTGGTTGTGATTCTTTCTTCCCACCCTGACATTCATGTGTCCTGTGAGACTTTTTTTATCTAATAATATATAGTTGAGGTTGAGAGTGTTGTCTCTGTGAGCCGAATAGACCTGAAGAAGTAAGATTTCGTATTTGTTCAGTGTTCCTTTTATTTGGTTATCTTCTTCGTTAAGAAATTGCGCCACCTCGTGTGTACTGAATCCAACAAGATTATACACCTCATTTGAAGATTGTAACCCCCACAGTGGGCCACAGCATTTTCAGTAAAGTTGATCTGGTTGAATTTTATTTGGTCTGCGATTGTCTTCTTTTTTTTGTTCAATATATTTTTATTGAGAAAAGTTTTATAACATGTGGGCTTGACATGTAGCCCGGCATAGAATATATAACATAAGAGTATGCGGCACGCAGGCCTTAAAGGAGACATAAAAACATGTGGCAAGTACAATTGTAAACATGTTTGAAAGCTTCTTGAACCTGGCCCCATGTGGCTTTATTAGAGGTCTGTCTGCCTTCCATGTCATACCTGTTCAGGCATACCCGCATTATCTAACGGGGGCAGTTCTTTTGTTTTTGACAACTAATAAACAGTAACACAAATAAACCAACGAAATAAAATAAAATAACATAAAACAGGTGACCACCATGAGAGCTTAGTGAAGTAAATATATGCATTAGTAAGCTCCTCTTCTGCATATGAGAAAGTTACCCTTGCACACAATAGGTCAGATCAGGTCAAGAGGGAGGGTATCATAATATGACTATAAACAGGACTCTTAGTAAAATCTACCCAATTCTTCCACGTATTTAGAAATTTCACATGTGTGCCACTCTCCCACCCCGCTAGTTCTTCCATTCTGAAGATTTGTCTAGTTTTTTCTAGCCATTGAGATATTGTAGGCGGAGACTTAGAGTTCCAGTTCATAGGGATGAGAAGTTTAGCTGCTGTCAGCAAGTGGGTTGCTAGAGAATGCTTAGATGGTCTAAACGAGCTGTTAGGTAGCCATAACAGCACCAATTCGGGGGTAAGGCATATGTTCGCCCCACATATTACATTAATAAGTCTCCCAACTTCAGCCCAAAATCTCTGCAGGACTGAACAGTGGTACCAAATATGTGAGATAGACCCCACCTCCACTCCACACCTCCAACATAATTCATCCGCATTAAGCCTCCATTTATTAAGTAACTGAGGGGTTCTATACCATCTCGTCAATGTCTTAAAAGAATTCTCTTGGGTCTTAACACAACGGGAAAAGCCCTGCGAGTTGGACAAGACCACGGAGACTTCCGAAGGGGTAAAGGTGACAGATAGCTCCTTTTCCCATGCTATCATGTACCCAGGTTTATCCGGAGCTGCTAACTGAAGAAGTTTAGTATATATTTTAGAGATGAGACCTTTAGGTAGATTGGGAAATATCAAATAATGTTCTAGCCAATTAATATCCCTTAGTGGTTGTGAAAACCTATCGCAAAATTCTCTACATACCTTATTGAAAGCAAATTCATGTATAAACGAGATGGGGGTGGGGACTAGTGGGGTTAGTATGTCCGCTAGATTCGGTAGGGCAGATACATTTTGTAACGTAGGGTATATTGAAATTCGCTGTAGATGGGACCAAGGAAAATGAATCGGAGTGACATCTGCTTTCAGGAAGGCAGGAAGGACCCCCAGCGGCATGAGAGGAGAGGGTCCTGTATCTGGCATCAATTTTGTGAAGAAGTGCTGCCCCACTTCCACCGTGCCCCTCAAAGTGTCACTCATCTGACCTGTCTTCATCAGAACTGAGGACCACAGGTGTATGATCCCCTCCTCCCCAAGAATGTGTCGTTCGATATGGGTATGTGGCCCCACCATCTGCTGTGGGTGAACTAGCGACAACCACCTAGCCAGATGGATGGCTCTGTAATATGTTTGAACATCTGGTAATCCGCATCCCCCCTGTTTTCTGCCAAGTCGCATTTGAGCATATGCCAGCCTAGGACGGGCAGCATTCCAAACAAACTTTGAGAACAAGCGGTGTATTTGAGTAAAAAAGGATCTCGGGAGCCATATAGGAACAGTCTGTAACACATATAGGATTTGCGGCATTATATAGCATTTGAGAATATTCTTTCTTCCCATCCAAGAGACATACGGGATTTTCAATCCCGCTAACCGCGAACTGATTTTCTTATATAGTGTTTTATAGTTATACTCAAACAACTTAGAAGGGTCTGAAGAGATGCGGACCCCCAGGTATGTTATGTCTGTTGAGTTCCATGTGAAGGGTGTGGACAGTTTAAGACGTTGGATTTTTGACTTTGGCGCCGTGATGTTTAGGGCCACTGATTTCCCTAAATTAATCTTAAAATTAGAAGCTTTTCCAAATTCCTCCAGAATCGCAAGGATTGCTGGAAAAGCCTGGAATGGGTTTGATATAAATAGAAGGAGGTCGTCTGCAAACGCTGCCGTTGAATGCGTTACGTCCCCAATCTTAAGGCCCTGCACTTCTCGGGACTGAATGAATTTCTGGATTAGGGGTTCTATGGTCAGTACAAATAGAGATGGGGACAACGGGCAGCCCTGTCGTGTTCCGTTATAAATATCAAAGGGTGATGAAAGGGCCCCATTTATTTTGATCCTAGCGGACGGCTGATGGTAAAGCGTGAGAATGGCTCTGACAAAGGTGGGGGGAAACCCAAATCTAGTGAGAGTTGCTATCATAAAGTCCCAAGCCACGCGGTCGAACGCCTTTTCTGCATCCGTACTTAGGAGGACTAGTGGGATCTTGTGTTTTTGTGCCCAGAAGATCGCGTTAATTACCCTGGTAGTGTTAAATCTCCCCTCTCTTTGTGGAACAAATCCAGTCTGTTCGGGATTAATTAATTTAGGAAGTAATGAATTTATGCGGTGTGCCAATAACTTCGCCCACCATTTTACATCTGTGTTCAGAAGGGAGATTGGCCTGTAGCTGCTACAAATCATAGGGTCCTTACCTTCTTTTGGGATAACTGTGATATGTGCATCAAGCATTCGTTTGGAGAGAGCCTCCCCCTCCAGCAAAGAATTGCTCAGCTTCACAAAATGTGGCAACAAGGTTGCAGCAAATGTTTTATAATAAAATATTGGGAATCCATCGGGTCCAGGACTCTTACCACTAGGTATAGAGGCCAGCACTTCTCTAACTTCTTGTTCTGAAAAAGGGGCTATCAACCTTTCCAAATCACCCTCCCCAATTTTAGGTAAGGAGATTGAATCAAGGAAAGAAGCAATAGTGGCAGCACGATCTCCTATATGTGATGTTGGCCCACCTGTCTCCAGGTTATAAAGAGAGGAGTAAAATTTGTGAAACTCAGCCGCAATCTCTTCAGTGGACTGGACTACCTCACCTTTTTCTGTTTTCAGTTTGGCAATATAGGATTTCTCGTTTTGTTTTTTAAGAAGTCCTGACATAATTTTTGACCCTTTATCTCCGTGAGCATAATATTTAAATTTACATCGCTGGAGAGCTTTGGCTGCTTTGACATTCAGGAGATCCCTGAGATCATTTTTCAGTTTCACGAGTTCAGATTGAGATTTCTGTATGGACGATTGTTTTCTAAGTGTTTCTAAAGCTGAAATTCTGTTCAACAGGGAGTTTACTGTGGCCTCTCTAGCTTTTTTAGTTCTAGAGCCTAGTGCAATAAACTCGCCTCTGATACAGGCTTTGTGAGCCTCCCATACGATCGATACAGGGGTCCCCGGAATGTCATTAAAGCGAAAATACTCCTGGAGTTTACTTTCTATTCTCAAGATATCCTCTGGCGAGCCCAGTAACGTTTCATTTAAAGACCAATTCAGAGTTTTCCTGGGAAGGGACGAAATGGATAAGGACATAGAGACTAGTGCGTGGTCGGATATCAGTATGGACCCTATGTCTAATGCAGTAACTTCACCTAAGTGCCTATCAGAGATATACATGCGGTCTAATCTGTGGTAGGTTCTATGTACTGTGGAGTAGTATGTGAAATCCTTCGTGTCAGGATGTGTTGCTCTCCAAGCATCGACTAGCGATAGGTCAGCCAATGCCCTCTTCATTGTCCTAAGTGCATTGGTGGGTACAGCCGAAGATTTAGAGGTAGTATCCAACCTATAATCCAGCACACAGTTGAAGTCCCCTCCCAGGACCAGGATTCCTTCTTTAAAAGTTTGTATTTTATTTAACGTGCTAGCTAACCACTTAGCTTGATTTCTATTAGGGGCATAAATATTTGCTAAAGTAATCATAGTATTCCCTATGGTACCTTTAATGAAAACATATCTAGCAGCTGGGTCGATTTGCTGGGCCAATAAGGTAAATGGAACTGATCTACTAATAGCAATGCTAACTCCCCGTGATGCTGAGGAGTGTGTGCTATGGAACCACTGTGAGAATGAGGTGTGAGTGAGAGAGGGAGTGTGTGTGTGTCGGAAATGGGTTTCTTGCAGAAACAGGATGTCTGAACGTGCTTTCTTGGTTATGGCAAATACTTGGCTGCGTTTTTGAGGGGTATTAAGCCCTCTTGCATTTAATGAGACAATATTAACTTCAGCCATATGTACTTACGTCTAGTGGAGGGACGAAAATGTATAAGAGCCCACCATGTGTCACCTTAACTCCAAACTTAACACAAGTTGTATGAATAAACAAAACATTACAAATGTTGTAATCTTTTCTACATAAGAACCATGTAGAAAGGTCTAGGATCAAACAGGTCCCTGATCCCATGGGAATGAGAATAGTTCTGGATACGATTAAGCATAAAACCGTATACAGATACACAATACAAAATGGGTTTAGCCATTTCAATATGAAAGAAGACAGGAACATAAAAAAGAACCAATAGAAATGAAAGAGACGCACTCTTTGTTAGTAGCTACACATATCAGATAGTACCATTTTTAGCAGAATTCTGAAAGGATACACAAGAGGCTTGTTGTAAGCCACCAATTACACCACGACGATTCCTCTACTGCGAAAGGGAGAAGGTCCGCTCTTGGCTGATACCTCTACAAAGCCAATGTCCTGAATTCCAATTTCAGGTGGAGGTCCTCCTCGGGGACTTCACCTTGGTTTGTAGGTTCCACTTCTCTAGAGGTGGTAATTCCGGGAATGCCACAGGTAAATGAACCGGCAGCCACGATGGTATGTCCAGCGGGGTGACCCGAAGCACAGTCCAGATTTTGTGTAGATCGTCCGGTTGCTTTATCACTATGGGTTTACCATTGTCCATCACAGAAAGTCCAAAGGGATACAACCATCTGTAGGGAATGCGACGATCTCTCAAAATATCAGTAAGCGGTTTCAGTATTCGCCTTTTGTTTAGAGTGCTTGCCGCTACGTCTTGAAAGAACAGAATTTTGGAGTTGTCGTAGTAGATTCCTTGAGAGTCCCTGGCCCTCTGTAAAAGAGCAGCTGTGTCGACAAAACTCAAGAGCCCGCAAACCACATCTCTCGGAGGCTCTCCCGGGGCAGGCTTGGGCCTAAGAGCTCTGTGTATACGCTCGATAATCACTTGGGAGGCTCGATCCGCCCCCAGTAGATCTGCGAAAATTGAAGCGGCTGCTGCTCTCAAAGCCTCCGGAGCTACACTTTCCGGCATACCCCTTAGCCTAATATTCTTCCTCCTGTTGCGATTCTCCTGATCTTCAAGCTGAAGAAATGCAGAATTTAGATGTTCCTGTTGGGAGATAACCGTCTGTTGTGTCACTGCACTGTGGGACAATAAAGCAGTATGAGCATTTTCCAGTTCCTCCACTCTGTGGCCGATGTGTTTTACGTCTGTTTTGATATCAGAGAGTTCTTTCAGCACTGGAGATAAGGCTTGAGCTAAACATTTTTTGAGAAAAGCTCTAGAAATATGGCATGCATCCGATTCATCACATGCAGTAGGCTGAGCTGTAGTACTCTCTCTATCCGAATCCCCATCCTGTGACATTTCAGTGTCCTCCTCTTGTGTGGATAGGTGACTCCCAGTTAAAGAGGAAGCAGCGTGCTTTTTGTTAAAGAAACGATCAACTTCATGTTGATTTTTATGCTTTTTAGGCGTGTGGTGAGCAACATCTTTGAGCTTTTCTTTGCCAGTTTTCACCATCTTGTGTTAGTTTTGTGGTACTAAAGAAAAAATAGAGTGCGTGTCTCTTCAATGGTAGTTACATGTAGCTCATTAAGAACAGCGCTTACAGCTTCCTAACTGCCTCCCTAGCAATGGTGGAGGGAGGAGGAGGGGGTCGCCTAGCAAAAAAAAAAAATTTGTCGTGGGAGTCCAAGTGACTACACTGTATGTCAGATCAGTAATAAAGCTTGTTCACTAGGTAAATTCCCAGCGGAGAAAAAATTAGAGCAGTGCTCTCATAAGTAAGGTGATGATATGAAGTGAAGTAAAGCTTGGGGGTATAAGTGGCACTTTCTCTGAAGTCCTTGGGCGCTGGTCTGCAGGATTCAAGCCTGGGCCTAGTCTCCTCAGACCTCACAGTAAGGAACGGGCTGCCCCTGGGATTCAGGTCTGTAATCTTAATGCGGGTCTCTATAGCAGAACGGCACTTGTGTCTCCCAGGCAGCTGCAGCTGCTTAGTGTGCTTATTGTGTACCTGTTATTGCTCCTCTGGTCTCTTCGAACCTTCCCGCCGGCTGTCTCGCCCGAAATCTAGGTCCCGGATTGACACGAGGCAAGGCCTCAACCTGATCCTCTCCCTGAAGTCGCAACCAGACCACCGAAGATGGATCCTCAAATGCCTGGACGGCGCTGCGGCGGTAGCGAGGGAGTGTCAGCTCATTCAGAGCAGTATGTATCTGCAGCTCCTCCACTTCTATTCTCACCGCTCCTTCCCGCCGATCGTCTCGCTGGAAATCGAGGTCCCGGTCGACCGCGAGGCTAGGCCTCACTAGCTTGTTCCTCCGATATTTCGGCGGAATCGCCCAAAAAACCACTCCACCAGTGCCCAGTCGTCTCCGCAGCAGCAGGGAGAGGGGAAGAGGTAGTTTCGAGCACTTTCGTTCAGCAGATGGAGCAAATTAGGTCCTCTGTTGGCGGAGCTCACCAGAGTTGCGACCGTTCACTGCAGCGCCCAAGCCACGCCCCCCGATTGTCTTCTTTTTAACCCCTTAATGACAGGACCTGAAAAGACCTTAATGACCAAGCCAGATTTGTTAAATCTGGTATGTCTGACTTTATCAGAGAATAACTCTGCGAAAGTTTTGAATATCCAAGTAATTCTGACATTGTTTTTTCGTCACATGTTGTACTTTATTTTAGTGGTAAAAGTAGACTGATACGATTTGCGGAAATTAATGAAAAAATAGAAAAATGGAAGAAATTTTGTACAAATTATCATTTTTCCCTATTTTTAACTGCAATATGTCACATATGTACATACATACAGTACAATTTTTTTTATTAAATATATATTTCCATCGCTTTACTCTATTTTGGCAGCACTTTTGAAAAAAAAATTTAGAAGACTTACAAGTTTAGTAATGATTTTATAAATTTTGAAGTACATTTGGTTTTCCTGCACAAAGCCAGGTTTTCAGAGGCTCAGAGGCTCATAGGTGTCAGAATGGTGGAAACCCCCACAAGTGACACCATTTTGAAAACTACACCCCTTAAGGTATTTATTAAGGGGTGTTGTAAGTATTTTGACCCCACAGTTTTTTTTGTAAGAATTCATGCAAAGAAGGCATAAAAAAATATAATTTCACTTTTTTCATAAAAGTATCACTTTGAAGACCGATTTCTTTGTAAAGCGACCATGAGAATGAAGAAATGCACCCCAAAATCTATCACCCTGTTTCTCCTGTTTTCAAAAATGCCCACATTGTGACCCTAATGCGTTGCCTGGACACACGGCAGGGCCCGAAAGGAAGGGAGCAACCGGAGGCATTCAGGTCTCATTTTTGCTTGAAAATGTTTTAGGCCCCACTGTACATTTGGAGAGGTTTTGAACTGCCAGAACGATAGAAAGTCCCCATAAACGACCCCATTTAGAAAACTAGACACCTTAAGGTATTTATCTAGGGGTGTAGTGAGTATTTTGACCCCACAGTTTTTTTCTAAATTTAATGCATTGCAGGTGAAATGAAAAAAAACAAAACACTTTTTATATTAAAGTATCACTTTGAAGACCGATTTCTTTGTAAAGCGACCATCAGAATGAGGAAACACACCCCAAAATCTATCACCCTGTTTCTCCTGTTTTCAAAAATGCCCACATTGTGACCCTAATGCATTGCCTGGACACACGGCAGGGCCCGAAAGGAAGGGAGCAACCTGAGGCATTCAGGTCTCATATTTTGCTTGAAAATGTTTTAGGCCCCACTGTACATTTGGAGAGGTTTTGAACTACCAGAACGATAGAAACTCCCCATAAACGACCCCATTTAGAAAACTAGACCCCTTAAGGTATTTATCTAGGGCTGTAGTGAGTATTTTGACACCACAGTTTTTTGCTAAATTGAATGCATAGCAGGTGAAATAAAACCTGGACACACGGCAGGGCCCGAAAGGGAGGTAGCACCCGAAGACTTTCAGGACACACGAGCATGTATTCGGTCCATGCGGGCCGCGTGGTTTTCACGCGGCACGCATGGACCAATACAAGTCTATGGGGCAGTACAGACAGTCCGTGCTTTTTGCGCAGCGTTTGTCTGCTGCGCAAAAAGCGCGACAGGTTCAATAACTCTGCATATTTCGCACATCACGCACCGATTGAAGTCAATGGGTGCGTGAAATCCACGCAGGTTGCACGGAAGCACTTCCGTGCGAACCGACTGAAACAGCGCACCAGCTGTCAAAAGGATGAATGTAAAAAGAAAAGCACCACGTGCTTTTCTGTTTCCGAACATCCAAACGGAGTGTCTTTGAGATGAGCGAAGCCGGACAAGCGAACCGAACTTCACCGGGTTCGGCAGAACTCGTTTTGGCCGAACCCAGAAAAAAATTATCGGTACGCGACGTCAGGAGATAGTCACTGTCCATGGTGCTGAAAGAGTTAAACTGTTTCAGCACCATGGACAGTGACTTCCGATCCCAATATACATGAACCTGTAGAAAAAAAAACGAAGTTCTGACTTACCGATAACTCCCGGCTTCTACCTCCAGTCTGACCTCCCGGGATGACAATTCAGTCCAAGTGACAGCTCCAGCCAATCACAGGCCAAGCACAGGCTGCAGCGGTCACATGGACTGGCGCGTCATCCAGGGAGGTGGGGCCCGATGTCGAGAGGCGCGTCACCAAGGACGCGTCATCAAGGCAACGGCCGGGAAGTTCTCGATAAGTACGAACTTTTTCTTTTTTTTCAACAGGTTTTTCGATATTGTGTTCGGCATTCACTGTCGAGGGTGCTGAAAGAGTTAGCTCTTTCAGCACCTTGGACAGTGACGGGCGTCGACTAGCCTCATCTCTATGATGGCGGCTGCGCGAAAATCACGCACGGATGACACACGCAGCTGTCAAATGTTTTTTTGCGCGCGCAAAACGCTGCGTTGTTTGCGCGCGCAAAAACGCAACGTCCGTCTGTATCTGCCCTAAGTGTCAGGGATCTGTTGTAAAACGAATAAAAGACACAAATAAACATGATTCAGTGTCAAGTAGCTGCTGTAAAGCAAATTGTATCCCATTATAATTTAAAAGGAACAAAGACTTAAGAGGAAGAAATTCTGCTGTGGGTTAAATTACTCGTAAGCAAACCTTGAAATTCATAAATATTGCATATTGTATTGGATCTCATAAAGGAAAAAGGGGTTGTCAATAATTAAAGGTGCAGGATACAACCAATAGAGCTGACAGAATAACAGAGGTGTTGGTTGGGGGCACCCAGGAAATGGACTAAATATATAATATACTTTCACTTTACAATTGACTTAGATTTGCCCTTAAAGAAACCCTTCGGTCCCAGGGCAACATTCTAAATATAATGTGTTTATGGAGTAATATTACCTGGTGCCCTCTAGTTGTGTCCCTCTGCCGTGGATCCACCGCTTTAGGGTCCGCTCTGTGCTGTGCTAAAATAGCTGCAGCACTTCTTAGACTATGAATCTGAGACATTGCCACTGTTCTCAGATTGGCCAGAGCTGCTCACATGACTCGTCTGAGACACGCCGCAGCCACTTTGGGACAGCAAAGAGGGTACCCTAAAATGGTGGATCCACGGCAGAGAGGCACAACTAGAGGGCACCAGTTAATATTATTCCATATACCTCGTCATATTTATAAATTTGTCCTGAGACTGGAGGGTCGCTTTACCCTCATTGACTTGGAAAATGCCGTAAAAAAAAAGCTGTGAACAGACTCATTTCCAAAGAAAGTAAAGCAAACCCTAAAATGTTATTCAATTATATAAACAGTAAAAAGGTTTAAACTGAAAGTATTGGCCCTTTAAAAAGTAATGAGAGACAAATTGTGGAGGGGATGAGTAAAAATAAAATGTATTAACCGTTTTTCTCCAATTTGTTCTCAGAGGAAAATGAATTGTCAGGTTAAATGCAGAGGAATAAAGTAAATTCTCCACTAAACGTCACCTGTCTAACCCAAGAAGAAGTGTAAAGCCGCCCTAAAAAGATTAAAATAGACAAATCACCCGGTTCAGAAGACATACACCCCTGTGTTCTAAAGGAATTAAGTATAGTGATAGACAGACCATTATTTCTGATAGAAAACATCAGCATCGGGGATAGAAGAGCCCGGACAAAAACTGCTTTCAGAGGAAGCGCCTCCGGCTGTGGCGACTATGGGGGTCGGGTAGTTGAGGTGCTTGTTACAGGTCGGTCTCAGGGCATGGATGTGAGAATGTAAAAGGTGGCAGCGCACAGGTTACTGACTGGGGCAAGGGTGGCAGGCAGACTGACACTGGTGGCATTTCCAGATGCTAATTATGCTGGGTGCGCTGGCACTGGATAAGAAAAAACTTTTTGGTGGAAGGAAACTTGTGTAGTGTTAAATGGGGACAGAATCTGCTGTGAGAAGGTGGCGTGATCTTGTGAGATAAAATAGCTTGAGCCGATCTGACAGTGTCCGTATTGACAGAGCAGCTCCGGCTCACGCCCCTTTGACACTAGGCTGTGGAGACCGCCCAGTTGTCGATTCGTTTATATACTGGGCACCAAATCTAACAGGGTTACTAGCGAGGGAACGGGGACACGTTCAGGAACAAATACAATTTATTTGAAATCAGGGTTCAGGCCGTGACAAGTCCTCTTTAATAGAGTTTTATATATATTTATGCAGTGCAATTGATGTACCGATGTAGCCAACTTTATCTTGACGTTTAACACATTAAATACACAGTGACAAGGAACTTTAACTTTACTTTTTCAATGACTTTTTCAATGGCTTTTGTTGTGTGATATCACGCTACAGCAAGTTATCAGAGTCAAGATAAAGATGGCTCCATCCGTATGCAACAGCTTGCTGCAAACATACGGTAGGGTTGTCCACAGTCACTATTGATACACTAGTCATTGCTATATGATCCACCAGAGTTCTAAAACTCAACGTACAAAAGTAATGGCTATAAAAAAACTAAAAAAACACATTCGATGTAATTGTATGTAAATGTTAATTGGTGGCTTTCTATCAGAAAAATAACTCTCTGACTAATAAATGTAAATAAATCAGTACGGTTAAGTCTAAAAGTATCTGTACTGTGTGTTTGGAACTTTTCATTCCAAGAATATAACATTTTCTTCTATAAGGGATTTATATTCATTGGATTATAATTATTAAACTAGTATAAGCAAAAGTCATGGAGCTAACTATGCCAACCAATCAGACACTTGCTTGTTTTTTTCCAGGAACAGCGCCACTCCTAATCAGTGGCTGTATCTGTGCAGCTCAGCCTCATTCACTTGAATGCTGCACTACCAGACACAGCTCATGGGCAAGACTGGCGCTGTTTCTGGACTAAAAACAAAAAAACATCCTTTTTTATCATCTCAGTCAATATAGAAAAAAATAAAATATTAGTCACATCTTCAATCAGTTCCACATTTGCCATATTGAAAAATGTGATTGATAGGGGTCTCAAAATGTGGGGCAAAACAGCACTTCACCACCACAATCTCCCATTGGGTTTAGAGCATTTTAATGCCATGCCCGTAACAGCGCCATTCCTGTACAGTGGCTGTGTCTGGTATTGCAGCCCAAACAAATTTACCTCAATGCTGCAATACCAGATGCAGCCCATAGACAAAAGTGGCGCTGTTTCTAGAGACAAAAAAGCCTCGTTATTCTTATTTTACCCATTTAATTCAATCTGTTTCTACTAGAAACACTTAGCGTGCAGCAAAAGCCGCTGTACCATGTACCAGAAATTCTATTTTAAGCTTTTGGAAAGCGTTGTCTCAGCAGTGGGATTTGCGATTGAGACAGCTGCACATTATAGCTATTGCTCATGTATGAATCTGTTATCTGAGGAGTGTGACTAGCTTTATGACTGTACACTGGCTTCACATCAAATGCATTTCTTTTCCTTTTGTCTCGGACGATAATATTTCTTGATTATGAATTCTTTGCATGTTTTAGCAGTGCAAGCAGTTCAGATAATCGGTAAGGTCAATCTGTACTCCAACTTCTGAATTACTTATCAGGGCACTAAAAAGTCGCACGTTCAAAACTCCTTCTTCCGTTCTCTACTTCTGTTCCTAATACGAGTCGTGATCATATCCAGGGGTTTAAAACCATAAACTTATAATTTTAAGATTTATTTTTTTTTTCTTTTCAGGCTTTGTGACATATTGCCTGGTTAGCACGCTGGTTGAAAATACATATTTGTGACTATAAAAATCTTGCTGTGCAATATGTTGTAGGCAACACATTCTGCCCAATGCCAACACATTTCACAGCATGGCTCCTGGCTTCGGGAAGTTTATTTTCTTTTTATGGTGTATTTTGTATGGAAATTCAGGGTTTTAGTTTTAGAGGTTTTAGGATTTATTTAAATTTTAGACAAGACTTTCCAAAATTTTTCTATAATAGCCCTAAATTAAATACAAATCTAATTTTTTAAAATTAATTGTGCTGTTTATTTTATTTTTTTATTTTTTTTTAGCAAGTAATTATTAAAAAATCACCAAATACTAAAATTTCTGTTAAATCGGGATAAGGACTTCATAGAAGGGGGTAACCTGCTTGGTACTTTCCTCTTTTAGTCAAGTCGGAGAGCTGCTGTAAAGAGTGACTCAAACTAAAGTGGAAAATTGAATGGGTGCCCTGTAATACTACATTTCCTATATAGAAACAGCTAAAGGAAAGTTTTGCGTCCACCCACAGCTTTCCTCGACAATATCAGCTAACAGTTTACACTGCCAGATCTACAATGATCAGCTAAAGATGACAATAAAAATGATCCATTCAGATAGGGACCTTTTCTTTGATGGTTAAAATTGAAAACAGATTTAAAAGATTTCCTCTTTGGACATTCCCTTTTTTTGTTAGAAGGTTTCCCCAACAATAACCTGATCACAGGCTCTCCCATTGTTCGGACCCCCAGCGATCATCTGTAATCTGTGATGGAACCTGGCAGCAAGTGTGCAATTTCCCTACAGCGCCATCACAGGGGAAGTAAAGCATTACATGATGCTCATTGAAATCAATGGGCTGCCCATGTAATGTATGAACATGTTGGATTCCCCAACTTTTTGTAGTTGCTCTGGCTACTAAATAACACAGACTCCATTCTATTAACTCAAAATGACCTCATAGGGTACTGGAAAATGTTTTTGTTTTTTTTTAAACCAGACAACCGCTTGAAATGTAAAGTTTACAAAGAAAGAACATTCTGTGGCATGTCTATTGCTAAGAAAATTGGAAGCGACCCTAGATCCTACAATCAGTATATATGAATTATTAAATCCACCAAAAGCAAAATTTCAAGATGACCTAATATTTACACAATTTCCATGCCTGACATTTGTGCAGGACAAAAGGAACATGAGCCCTTCACTACATGGTAATATCCCGATGACTCATAGATAGTCCATACCGTATGTGACTATTATCCAAGCCTCGGCTAGTCCTTATTTTTGAGTATTTATCCTTTAGTGCTCATAGCATCTATGAGAACAACGCATTTTAGAAAAGAAACTGGAGAGGGATTACCAGCCATGAGTACTCAACTTAGGTAGTTTTTCCGAAAAAAAAAAGTAGCCCCTTTACTTTACATTTTCAATATTTTGATGTCTTTTCATCTCTAATTTTACGATTAAATTCATCTAGTTACTAGGTCGTCTAATTGTTAAATGGAGCACTAGATCATTGTATTTAGTTTAACGTTCTTCAGAAGTAGGATTGGACTCTAGAATGGTCTATTCTCTGGATTTTCAAACGTTTCAATGATTTTTGTGACTGTATCCATCCATTGGGTTGCTGGACATTTTATTCTGCATTTCTTCAGCTCTTCCAAACATAACTATCTTTTTCAAGTGACTCATGTCTATTTATAATCCACAATAAAATTGAAGTTTTTGCTTGCATTCACCATAAGATAGATGTAATTTGGATATTATGGTCAATTGTTCTGGACTTTTGTAAATGGACAACCTGACTGCAGCCCCACTAAGCCGTAGATGTCGACTATTTTCACATAATTCAACCTCTTAATATTTGATCTTTTAAATGTAATTCCTCCAGCCCTGTTTAATTCTTCAATGCCAACCCCTTACTTTAACACATCTCAAAAGAACAGTAATAAGTGTAATGTTAAAGTAGTCCGTATGCTCCTATGATTGTTGAAGGCAGTGACTGTCTTGAGGCAATCCAATAAATCAACTCTTCCTTGTTCATTGTCTGGTGCCTGTCCCTGGCATTGCTAATTTGCTGACATGGACCCTGAATTAAAACCTGGGCGACATCTGTACGGAGTTTTCTATTCTCATGATGTCTGTAGGAGTTTCTTCTAATTACTCAAGTTTCCTCCCATATTTATCTTTTAGACTAAGGGAATTTGTCATCAGAAAATGATCTATTGTTTAATTAAAGTTTTAGGATAAAGCAATTTTTTGGTGATTTATTTATTTTCTATGTTATTATCTATATTAAAAAAATAATCCTAAAATCTCGCAGTTTACACTCAGTCCACTAAGCCTTATAAGATACTGACCCTTCTTGTTCTGCAGAAATCACTCCTCCGCAGTGATCTCATTATAATCCAGGCAAGATCACACACACACACACACACACACACGCATATACACACACACACACACACACACACACACACACGTTTCGTTGGAGCCCTGACAGACACAAACGGAAACCAGAGGATGACTACGCTATTGATTCCGTCAAAATGATGGAACCCTTGCACAACGGAGACAAACGGAAACCATTGGCACCGGATCCGTCACCATTGACATCAATGGTGATGAAAACGGAAACCTCTGGTTTCCTTTTGTGTCAGTCAGGGCTCCGGTTCGACGGAAAGCTCAGACGGAACGTCAGAACGGAGCCCTAGCGCAGATGTTAACAAAGCCTAACACTGACAGGTAACATCTATATATAGATAACACAGGATCCACTATTCATAATAGGCTCACCCTTCCTGTTCTGTAGAGATAATTTCTCATCAGTAATCCCATTATCATCACAGGTAGGATTACACTGACAGGTAACACATATATATACAGGGCCACCCTTAAGAAAGATGTGCTCCATGTAAAATTTTCTTTCGGCACCCCACCCCAACATAAAAAAATGGCCCATATAAAAGTATAGTGCCCCCCACAGTATAATTCCCTTTATATTGTCCCCACACAGTTTAATGCCCTCTTTAGTGCCCCTACACAGTATAATGTCACCTAAGTACCCCCACACAGTATATTGCCCCCATACAGTATAATGCCCCTTTAGTGCCCCCCACACAGTATAATGCCACTTTAGTGCCCCCATTCAGTATAATGCCCCCATAGCTGCCCCATACAATATAATAATAATATTTAATAATATAATAAAGTATAAGCCCTTTAAGGAAGCAGTATTCTGTCCTCTAAGTGTGCCCACACAGTATAATGCCACCTAAGTGCCACACACAGTATATTGCCCCCTGTAGTCCCCCTACACAATATAATCTCCCCTTAGTGGTCCCCACACAGTATAATACCTCCTTAGCGTAATGTTTCCCCTCCATTGGGTGCCACACACAGCCCCCCTTTGTAGATAGTGCCCCCTGTAGATTCTGCCATAAAGCCCCCCACCTCACCCTTGTAAAAAGTGCCATACAGCCCCCACTTCCCCCTTGTAGACAGTGCTCCCCACTTTGTCCTTGTAGACAGTGCCCCAACTCCCTCTTGTAGACAGTGATATACAGCCCCCCACCTCCCCCTTGTAGACAGTGACATACAGCCCCCACTTCCCCTTGTAGACAGTGCCATACAGCTCCAACTTTCCCTTGTAGATAGTGCAATACAGCCCACCAAACAAATAAAACTAAAATATTTTACTCACCTAGGCCCTATGTTAGGGATCTGCCAGGTACTTCATCTAGGTATACTCCTGGGATTAATCAATCCACACCTGAGGCCAGACCTGTTCGACTGACACCATCTCCCACCAACCAGGGTGGCAGGCTCAGGAGTGGGAGAGCCTATCGCGGCCTGGTCTGTCGGAGTTAGCTCCGCCCCCTGTCCTTTATTACCTGCCCTGTTCTCTCCCTCAGTGCTTGTAATTCTTTTGGATTCCTGGCCCCACTGCTGCTTGCTCCAGCCTGCTTCTGCCGTGCTTCTGCCTTGCTGCAGTTCTGCTTGACCTGCTTGCTTTGCCCCTGGCTTGCTTCTGTCTCCTTGCCCGCTTGGGTGTACTCACTTCGTCCTGGTCCTGACTGTCCGTTCGCCGCTCCGTTTCCTCGTGGCGTTCCGTGGCTACTGCCCCTTCCCTTGCATGTTCCCTGTTTGTTTTCCTGTGCACTTAGACAGCGTAGGGACCGCCGCCCAGTTGTACCTCGTCGCCTAGGGCGGGTCGTTGCAAGTAGGCAGGGACAGGGCGGTGGGTAGATTAGGGCTCACCTTCCCTTCACCTCCTTCCTGCCATTGCATAATTACAAGCCCTTACCTAGTCTACCATTTCTCCTACGCTGACGCTATCATGGACCCCCTTGAGACCCTGACCCAGCAGATGCAGGGCCTCTCCCTGCAGGTCCAGGCCCTGGCCCAAAGGGTCAATCAGGGTGACGCTGCTTTAGTAGTACCCCTCACCTCACCAATAGAACCCGACCTCAAGTTACCTGACCGGTTCTCAGGGGACCGTAAGACGTTTTTCTCCTTCCGGGAGAGTTGCAGACTGTATTTCCGCCTAAAGCCCCACTCCTCAGGTTCCGAGAACCAGCGGGTGGGTATCATCATATCCCGACTCCAGGAAGGGCCCCAAGAGTGGGCCTTCTCCTTGGCTCCTGACGCCCCTGAACTTTCCTCTGTTGATCGTTTTTTCTCTGCCCTCGGACTCATTTACGACGAGACTGACAGGACTGCTTTAGCCGAGAGTCAGCTGGTGACCTTACGTCAGGGTAGGAGACCGGTTGAGGAATACTGTTCTGATTTTAGGAAGTGGTGCGTAGCTTCTCAGTGGAACGATCCGGCCCTAAGGTGCCAGTTTAGGTTAGGATTATCTGACGCCCTGAAGGATCTGCTGGTTAGCTACCCCTCGTCTGACTCCCTTGACCAGGTTATGGCCCTAGCAGTACGACTTGACCGACGTCTCAGGGAACGTCAGCTAGAACGCTTCAGTTTGCTCCCCTCTGACTTTTCTGCGATCCCCCCCGAGGTCCCGTCTCCTCGCCCCTCCACGGAGGACTCGGAGGTACCTATGCAACTCGGGGCCTCCATGTCCCCTCGACAACGTAGGGAGTTTCGCAGAATGAATGGTCTCTGCTTCTACTGTGGGGACGACAAGCATCTACTGAACACCTGTCCCAGGCTCAAGAATAAGAAGCCGGAAAACTTCCGCGCCTAAGTGATCATCGGGGAGGTCACTTGGGCGCACAGGTATTTCCCGTTAATGTGAAACGCAATAAAATTTTGCTTCCCTTTCAAGTCTCGTTTGCTGGCCGGGCTGCCACGGGCAGTGCTTTCGTGGATTCTGGCTCATCTGCTAATATCATGTCTGTGGAATTTGCTATGTCTCTAAAGATGCCTTGTATTGATTTACCTTATCCTATCTCTGTAGTAGGTATCGACTCAACTCCCCTTGCTAATGGTTATTTTACTCAGCATACTCCTGTTTTTGAACTCCTGGTTGGCTCCATGCATTTGGAGCAGTGCTCTGTACTGGTGATGCAGGGATTATCGTCTGATCTGGTTTTAGGCCTTCCCTGGTTGCAGTTGCATAATCCCACGTTTGATTGGAATACTGGGGATCTCACCAAATGGGGAAATGAATGTCTTATGTCATGTCTTTCTGTTAACTCTATTTCTCCCCGGGAGGAGGTAAACACGCTTCCTGAGTTTGTTCAGGACTTCGCCGATGTGTTTTCTAAGGAGGCCTCCGAGGTGTTGCCCCCCCCATAGAGATTACGATTGCGCTATCGATTTGGTGCCTGGTGCCAAGCTTCCTAAGGGTAGGATATTTAATCTCTCTTGTCCCGAACGTGAAGCCATGAGGGTGTATATCCAAGAATGCCTGGCCAAGGGTTTCATTCGCCCCTCGACTTCTCCTGTAGGTGCTGGCTTCTTCTTCGTGGGGAAGAAGGATGGTGGTCTTAGGCCGTGCATTGATTATCGTAACCTGAATAAGGTCACCGTAAGGAACCAGTACCCACTTCCTTTGATTCCGGATCTTTTTAATCAGGTTCAGGGAGCCCAATGGTTTTCTAAGTTCGATCTACGGGGGGCATATAACCTTATCCGCATCAAAGAGGGGGATGAGTGGAAAACTGCGTTCAACACACCCGAGGGTCATTTCGAATACCTGGTCATGCCCTTTGGGTTGTGTAATGCCCCTGCTGTCTTCCAGAATTTTATTAATGAAATCCTGAGAGAGTACCTGGGTAATTTTCTTGTTGTGTACCTTGATGACATACTGGTGTTTTCCAAGGACTGGTCCTCCCACGTGGAGCATGTCAGGAAGGTGCTCCAGGTCCTTCGGGAGAATAATCTGTTTGCTAAGACTGAAAAATGTGTCTTTGGGGTACAGGAGATACCATTTTTAGGGCAAATCCTCACTCCTCATGAATTCCGCATGGACCCTGCCAAAGTTCAGGCTGTGGCGGAATGGGTCCAACCTGCCTCCCTTAAGGCGTTACAGTGTTTTTTAGGGTTCGCCAACTATTACAGGAGATTTATTGCCAACTTCTCGGTCGTCGCTAAGCCTCTTACGGACCTTACCCGCAAGGGTGCTGATGTCCTCCATTGGCCCCCTGAGGCCGTCCAGGCCTTTGAGACCCTCAAGAAGTGCTTTATCTCGGCCCCCGTGCTGATTCAGCCCAACCAAGAGGAGCCATTTATTGTGGAGGTTGACGCTTCCGAGGTGGGAGTGGGGGCCGTCTTGTCCCAGGGTACCAGCTCCCTCACCCATCTCCGCCCCTGTGCTTACTTCTCTAGGAAGTTTTCGCCCACGGAGAGTAACTATGATATTGGCAACCGCGAACTTCTAGCCATTAAATGGGCTTTTGAGGAGTGGCGACACTTCCTGGAGGGGGCCAGACACCAGGTAACGGTCCTTACGGATCACAAGAATCTGGTTTTCCTAGAATCGGCCCGGAGGCTTAATCCTAGACAAGCTCGGTGGGCACTATTCTTTACCAGATTTAATTTCTTGGTTACCTATAGGGCTGGGTCCAAGAATATTAAGGCTGATGCTCTGTCACGTAGTTTCATGGCCAATCCTCCTTCTGAGAAGGATCCTGCTTGTATTTTACCCCTGGTATAATCGTCTCTGCCACGGATTCTGATTTAGCTTCTGATATCGCGGCTAATCAGGGTGCAGCTCCCGGGAACGTCCCTGGGGACAAGCTGTTTGTTCCCCTGCAATACCGGCTGAGGGTACTCAGGGAAAACCATGACTCCGCTCTATCTGGTCATCCTGGTATTTTGGGCACCAAACACCTCATTACCAGAAACTATTGGTGGCCTGGGTTGCCTAAAGACGTTAGGGCTTACGTCGCCGCTTGTGAGGTTTGCGCTAGGTCCAAAACCCCTAGGTCCCGACCTGCGGGCCTACTACGTTCCTTGCCCATTCCCCAGAGACCTTGGACCCATATCTCCATGGATTTTATCACCGATTTGCCTCCATCTCAGGGCAAGTCGGTGGTGTGGGTGGTAGTCGACCGCTTCAGCAAGATGTGCCACTTTGTGCCCCTTAAGAAGCTACCTAACGCCAAGACGTTAGCTTCTTTGTTTGTGAAACACATCCTGCGTCTCCATGGGGCCCCAGTCAATATCGTTTCTGACAGAGGGGTACAATTTGTTTCCTTATTTTGGAGAGCTTTTTGTAAAAAGTTGGAGATTGATCTGTCCTTCTCCTCCGCCTTCCATCCCGAAACTAATGGCCAAACGGAAAGGACCAACCAATCCCTGGAACAATATTTAAGGTGTTTCATCTCTGACTGTCAATTCGATTGGGTCTCATTCCTTCCCCTTGATGAATTTTCCTTGAATAACCGGGTCAGTAACTCGTCAGGGGTCTCCCCGTTTTTCTGTAATTTCGGGTTTAACCCAAGATTCTCCTCCGTCTCCCCTGGTTGTTCCAATAATCCTGAGGTAGAGGATGTTCATCGGGAACTGTGCACTGTCTGGGCCCAGGTTCAGAAGAACCTAGAGGCGTCCCAGAGCGCACAAAAGATTCAGGCGGATAGTAGACGTTCTGCTAACCCCCGGTTTGTCGTCGGGGATCTGGTCTGGTTGTCGTCCAGGAACTTGCGCCTTAAGGTCCCGTCCAGGAAGTTTGCTCCCCGATTTATTGGACCTTATAAGATCATTGAAGTCCTCAACCCTGTATCCTTCCGTCTGGAGCTCCCCCCATCATTTCGCATACATGACGTCTTCCATGCCTCCCTCCTTAAATGCTGCTCCCCGTCCTGGTCCCCCTCGAGGATACCTCCTGTTCCCGTTCTCACCCCTGAGGGGGTGGAATTCGAGGTGGCCAAGATTATGGACAGTAGGATGGTCCAGGGCTCCCTCCAGTACCTGGTCCATTGGAGAGGATACGGGCCGGAGGAGAGGACTTGGGTACCTGCCCGTGATGTTCACGCTGGGGTATTGATCAGGAGGTTCCACCTTCTCTTCCCCACTAAACCGGGTCCCCTTAGTAAGGGTCCGGTGGCCCCTCATAAAAGGGGGAGTACTGTTAGGGATCTGCCAGGTACTTCATCTAGGTATACTCCTGGGATTAATCAATCCACACCTGAGGCCAGACCTGTTCGACTGACACCATCTCCCACCAACCAGGGTGGCAGGCTCAGGAGTGGGAGAGCCTATCGCGGCCTGGTCTGTCGGAGTTAGCTCCGCCCCCTGTCCTTTATTACCTGCCCTGTTCTCTCCCTCAGTGCTTGTAATTCTTTTGGATTCCTGGCCCCACTGCTGCTTGCTCCAGCCTGCTTCTGCCGTGCTTCTGCCTTGCTGCAGTTCTGCTTGACCTGCTTGCTTTGCCCCTGGCTTGCTTCTGTCTCCTTGCCCGCTTGGGTGTACTCACTTCGTCCTGGTCCTGACTGTCCGTTCGCCGCTCCGTTTCCTCGTGGCGTTCCGTGGCTACTGCCCCTTCCCTTGCATGTTCCCTGTTTGTTTTCCTGTGCACTTAGACAGCGTAGGGACCGCCACCCAGTTGTACCTCGTCGCCTAGGGCGGGTCGTTGCAAGTAGGCAGGGACAGGGCGGTGGGTAGATTAGGGCTCACCTTCCCTTCACCTCCTTCCTGCCATTACACCCTAATCCTGCGATGAACGGAGCTGCCCCACAACGGAATCCTTGCGTAGACCGGTGTGATCCGGTGATGCCATCACGCCCGCCTGCGCAGGAATCGTGTTCCTGCACCTGATAGGGTGCAGGCCGAACGACCTGTAGCCTCGTAAAGGAGATAACTCCCTGCTCTGCCATAGTGTTCAATTGTATCAGCATACTAATGACGCGGATACTATTGAATCTGGTAGTCGATACCGCTGTAGCAGCCATATCATTTGATAGTTGCGCCACCGGGCATGGGGGGCCCATCCCAGCGGGTGGCACAGGCCACCTCATGCCGCGGGCTCGTAGCTATGGCTGCTACGCCACCACAGAGAAGGAGTTCCTGGGCAGAGTGGCCGTGCCCGGGCACTTCAGAAAAACAGGCAGGGAAGGGAGCCAGTGCAACGCCCCCTTCCACCTGCTGAAGTGATGCGCCCTGGTCACACACCCCAAAGGCCGGCCCTGTATATATATATATATATATATATATATATATATATATACACATATAACACAGAATCCACTATTCATAATAGACTGACCCTTCCTGTTCTGTAGAGATAACTTATCAGCAGTTATCTCATTATCATCGCAGGCAAGATTACACTGATAGGTAACATATATATATATATATATATATATATAAAACACACAGGATCCACCATTCATAATAGACTGTCCCTTCCTGTTCTGTAGAGATCACCTCTTAGCGGGATCCGGCATTGTCGATAAGTGATGGACGCAGCTCCCCTTTATCCCCTCCTGCACAGTGACCTCTGCACATTCACAGAGCATGCCTAGTAAACTGTGCTATAGAGGTCAAATTGTCCCCTCCTGTTTACTATCTACTATCTGGCTTACATTAGGAAAAAATACAGGTGATACATTATTTTAAGGCCTCATGCATATGGAGTCCTTATAATGGATCTGCATGGATAAACATATGGGTATAACAGATCTATAGGCATTCTGTGTGCCACCATATAATTCCCCAGAGAAGCACCATATTCCCTCTATGAGATGAGAAAGAAACCTTCTTGTTCCTCTGTATAAAATCGGAGGAACATGGAGGTACAGTATGGGCCCATAGCAATACACATGATATTACATGGTATGTATGAATGTGTACCATGTGTCTTCAGTGGATATGAAGAATAGGAATTGACATGGTGAATGAGTTTTGCATGGAGTGATCTTTATTTTACTTATAAAGTTTTTTTTATTGGAGAAAAAGTTCAAACCAAGTAAACAAACAAAAAACATATTATGATGTCACAACTGTAAATATTATACATATAATTCTGTTAATAATCATAGACATTGTGGTGTCAACAGTAATGAAGAGTACAGTTAACCGGGCGGAGGAAAAGTAGCAAAGTGCAGGTGGGAGGATAGGGAGGTAGAGAGAGGGTGACTTTTAGAGTGCCATATTATCTTTTGACAATGTTGGTTGGTTATATGAGTTTATTGTTGTCCTTATTGAAATATTTCGGTGAGAGTCCCTGAAGCCACAAAGGTATTTGGGTAGATGAGAGGAAAAAAAGTACATCATATATATACAGTAGTATTGTACACATTATGAGGGTATAGGAAACTGTATATTTAAGCCCCTCTAAAATGTCTTTATGCTTTTTTAGGGGTCCTAAATTTTAAGTGTGTGTATAGAAGTGAGCGAATTTCCCCAAATTATTTTCTGGTCCCATTTGGTCGAATCGGCCGTCCGATTCAATTTGGTCCAAATAAATTTGCCACTAATTGCAAGAGCCCCGATTGGCCTGAAAACTCATGTCTGAGTTTCTGATGTTTTCTAGGACAGTACTTAACCCCCTTTAAAGCTCTTTAAACCCAAGCCAGCAATAGTCATGTCAAGATAACACAAATATATATGGCTGACTGTAAGGGATAACCGCAGTACATTTTGTTACGACTGCCTGCAAGGCATCAAAAGCCCACAAGGGTTAGAAAACCTTTTTTTTTAAATACCCTCTATTTCACTTCTTTACATGAGTGTGACTTGTTAAAGACCATCTCCACCTGAACTCTAAAGAAATTACCAATAATTATAAGTCCTTGATTTTTTCTCTTTCAAGTTTTCAAAAAATAATTATTTTCTTTAAAGTTGTCCCGCGATTACAACATTTGTCTATATGCCCTATTAGGACACATGGAGGTCATAGAGAGGGTCCTTCCATCAGGAGCCCCCTCTACATGCCACTGTATGTGCCCCTCAGGCAAACCCAGTGCGTCCATGCATTACATGGATGGTGTAGCGTCCATGGCCGCGGGCCGTCGGGTTTACTTACCTCCCAACGCCCGCAGCCATGGATCTGTGAGTGCTGGTCTCCGTCTCCGTTCGGCTGTGTCCCGTAGGGTGCCCGGCCTTAAAGGGCCAGCGCGCGCAAATAGGAAATCGTCATCATCATCAGCTGCCACGATTTCCTTTTCTATAAGAAAGCCCCTGGCCTTCTAATCCTTGCCTGAGCGTTGTTCGTTTTCCCAGTCTGTCTTGCAAATGGTCCCTTAGTGTTTCCCGTTCCTGTTGTTACCCGTGCCTTGTTCCCCGTTCCTGTTTCCCGTGCTTTGCCTTAGTATCAAACCGTGCCACGTCCTGTGTCATCTGCCACGTCCAGAGGAATCTGCCACGTCCTGTGTCATCTGCCACATCCAGAGGAATCTGACACGTCCGGTGTCATCTGTCACGTCCTGTGTCATCTGCACGTCCGGAGGAATCCGCCACGTCCTGTGTCATCTGCCACGTCCGGAGGAATCCGCCACGTCCTGTGTCATCTGCCACGTCCGGAGGAATCCGCCACGTCCTGTGTCATCTGCCACGTCCGAAGGAATCCGCCACGTCTGGCGCAACTTGTGGCTCCTGTGTCGTCCGCCACGTTTGGCGCCATCTGCTGCACCCATCTCATCTGTGCCAGAGCTTCGGTCACCGTCTGGACTATCCAGGTACCCTTGTGCGGGACATTGTATTTCTGGGGTTTCCTGTGGTTTGGCCAGCTACCTTCCCGCTACGGCGGTAAGGCCTAGTGGGTCCACTAACCCGCTTCGTGACAGTACGCTCAGGCCATGGACCCCGCTGGTCAACCTGAGACTTTGACGACACAAGCCATGCTGGCTGAGATGGAGGATCTCCAGTCACGACAAGACCAGCTCCTCCTGTCGGTGAACGCCATAGCCAATCCGTTGCTCGCTCCAACCACAGTCGTCACCTCACCCGTCCCTGCGGTTCCTCCTGCTACACTTCCTGTTTGTGCCGGTACCAACCCCCTGTGTTTCTTGCCGCTACCTCCACGCTATGACGGAGATCCGAGGTCCTGCAGGGGATTTTTGAATCAGTGCCTGATCCATTTCAGACTACATGCCAGGTCCTTCTGTTTGGATGACGTCAGGATTGCCTTCATCATCTCTCTCCTTACTGGCAAAGCCCAGAGACCCGGGACTTGCAGTGCTTCTTATGGACCTTCCGCTCGATCTTTGAGGAACCTGGGAGAGGTTCTTCGGCTGCTGCATCCTTGCTAACCCTACACCAGGGAGACCTCTCCGTGGGCGAGTATGCCATCCAGTTCCGTATCCTGGCTGCTGAATTGACCTGGAACAATGAGGCTTTGGTGGCTACATTCTGGCAGGGACTGTCTTCAGGGATCAAGGACGAGCTGGCTGCTCGTGATCTGCCATCTATCCTGGACGATCTTATCCTACTCGCCTCCCGTGTCGACATGAGGATCCGGGAACGTTCCCAAGAGGTTCTCCGGGGGAGAGAACTTCCCAGGCTGGATTCTGCTGTCCCGCAATCCTCCTCAGTCGTCCCACCAGAGGATCCGATGCAGGGTAATTATGTCAAATTGTCTACCCAGGAGAAACAAAGCAGACGCACTTCTGGACTTTGTCTGTATTGCGGCCATGGAGGCCATATTGTGCGTCTGTGTCCCCAGAGGCCGGAGAGACCCCATTGCCTAGGATTGGTTGGAGAGACAACCCTAGGTGGAATGGAATCTAACAGAGCATTCACTTCCAAATTGACTATTCCTGTGACCCTGGTATCCGGCGAGAGGACGCATCAAGTTTCTGCCTATCTTGACTCTGGCTCTGCTGCAAACTTCATCCAGAAAGAGCTGGTGTATCATCTTCAGTTGCCCACAGTTCCCCTGGAGACATCTTTGGCTGTTGCCTCAGTTAATGGACTGCCTCTGCCTGATCCCATCATCTCTAAAACCAAGCCATTGAAGCTCCAGGTTGGAGTACTTCATTCTGAATTTATTTCTTTCCTTGTTTTGCCCAAGGTCATCAATCCTGTTCTGCTGGGCCTGCCTTGGCTTCGACTACATGCCCCAGTCCTGGACTGGAATTCTGGAGAGGTTCTCCAATGGGGCTCCAAGTGCCATGGTCGTTGTCTGTTGCAGATCCATCCTGTCAAGCCTCTTCTGCCACAGTCGTTGGCGGGACTGCCTCCCCATTTTGCTCAGTATGCAGATGTTTTCAGCAAAAAGGAGGCTGAGACGCTGCCTCCACATCGGACCTATGACTGCCCCATTGAACTGGTTCCTAATGCCTCTCTCCCCCGTGGACGGGTATATCCTCTCTCCTTGCCTGAGTCTCTATCCATGTTGGCCTATATCAAGGAGAATCTGGAGAGGGGTTTTATACGAAAATCTTCCTCCCCGGCCGGGGCTGGATTCTTCTTCGTTAAAAAGAAGGATGGATCCCTTCGTCCCTGCATTGACTACCGGGGCCTCAACCTGATCACATTCAAGAACAAATACCCATTGCCACTCATCTCTGAGCTGTTTGATCGCATACGAGGGGCCAAAAATTTTTCTAAGCTAGACCTGCGTGGGGCTTACAATCTAGTCCGGATTCGCCGGGGTGATGAATGGAAGACGGCATTTAACACCCGGGACGGGCACTACGAATACCTAGTGATGCCCTTCGGACTGTGTAACGCTCCCGCAGTGTTTCAGGAGTTTGTTAACGATATCTTCTGGGATCTACTCTATGTCTGTGTTATGGTTTATCTCGATGATATTTTGATTTTCTCCCCAGATCCGACGACTCATCGGATGAATTTCCGTCAGGTTCTACTACGATTGAGGGAGAATCATTTATACGCCAAGTTGGAGAAGTGCGTCTTTGAGAAGAGTTCTCTGCCCTTCCTGGGCTACATCATCTTGGATCAAGGCCTCAAGGTGGATCCTGAGAAAGTGAAGGCTGTCCTGGAGTGGCCACGTCCCCAAGGCTCAAGGGCTATACAGCGGTTCCTGGTATTCGACAATTTCTACCGGCAGTTTATTCATAACTTCTCTTCTCTGACGTCTCCCATCTCGACCCTTACCAAGAAAGGTGTGAACGCCAAAGTGTGGACTCCAGAGGCAGAGTCCGCATTTATTAGCCTCAAGAGAGCCTTCAGCCTCGATCCTCCATCATTTCTTCTGCTGAGCGCAATTACTCCATTGGAGATCGGGAGCTGCTGGCTATCAAATTGGCTCTGGAGGAGTGGAGACATCTTCTGGAGGGCGCTGCTCACCCCATCCTGATCTTCACCGACCACAATAATCTTACTTACCTTCAGTCCGCTCAAAGACTGAATCCTCGTCAAGCCAGGTGGTCGCTGTTCTTCACCCGTTTTCTGTTTGTGCTCCACTACCGTCAGGCGGACAAGAATGTGAGGGCCGATGCCCTGTCCAGATCGTTTGAGACGGAAGACACGGTGGAGTCCCTTCAGACCATCATAGACCCGTCCTGCATTGTCACTGCTACTCCTCTGCAGGTTAGAGACATCCCTCCTGGGAGGACTTTTATTCGGTTGGCAGACAGGAGAAGAATTCTCCGCTGGGGACATAGTTCTAAACTTGCTGGGCACGCTGGTGTCCGTAAAACCCGAGACCTCATTGCTCGTCACTTTTGGTGGCCCATGCTACCTAAGATGTTCTGGACTTTGTCTCTGCTTGCACGGTGTGTTTTCTCTAACAAAGTGACTCACTCCAAGTCTGCCGGCCTGCTTCAACCTCTGCCTGTACCCAATGCCCCCTGGCAGCACATTGCGATGGACTTCGTCACTGACCTTCCCCCCTCAGCAGGATGCAACACTGTCTGGGTGGTGGTGGACTGGTTCTCTAACATGGCTCATTTTATCCCGCTGACCGGCCTACCTTCTGCTCCTCGTCTGGCGAGTCTCTTCATTCTACAGATCTTTCGCTTGCATGGCTTGCCTCGTCACATCGTGTCAGATCGGGGTGTTCAGTTACCTCTAAGTTCTGGAGAGCCCTCTGTAAACTCCTGGATGTGAGTTTGGACTTTTCCTCTGCCTATCACCCCCAGTCCAATGGGCAAGTTGAGAGGATCAACCAGATCATGGAAATTTATCTCCGCCACTTCATCTCTTCACAGCACGATAACTGGGTACAGCTTCTTCCATGGGCCAAGTTTTCTTACAACAACCACACAAGTGAGTCCACCACTTCCACTCTGTTTCACATTGTGTACAGTCAACATCCCAGAGTCCCTCGTCCTGTATCAACTTCATCTCAGGTACCCGCTGCTGACTCTGCATATGGGGACTTCCTGCAAATCTGGCAACAGACCCGGTCCTCTATTTTGCTGGCGGTAGATCGCATGAAGCGAAAGGCAGATTCCTGGGACTAAAGTCTGGCTGTCCTCTCAGAACATTCGCTTGAGGGTGTCTTCATACAAGTTTGCTCAAAGGTTTCTTGGTCCTTTCGAGATCCTGCAACTAATCAACCCTGTCTCCTATAAGCTGCGCCTGCCTCCTACCCTCAGAATCCCTAACTCCTTCCATGTGTCCCTCCTGAAACCAGTGGTCCTGAACCGCTACAGCTAGACTTCTAGTTCCACTAACCCGCTTCGTGACAGTTGGTGTAAAGGATCTGCCAGGCACAGCTTCGGGGTTAACTCCCTTAATTAATCAGTCAGCACCTGAATCTACATCCCTGAGACTGACTCCAGCTTCCACCACTCAGGCTGGCAGGCTTAGGAGTGGGAGAGCCTATCGCAGCCTGGCCAGACTCAGCTAGCTCCCGCCCTCTGTCTATTTATACCTGCATTTCCTGTTCCTCCTTGCTTGTTATTCTTTTTCGTGTGGTTTCCTGGCCCAGCTACAGCTCCTTCTATTTTGTTCCTGCTCCATACAGACCCTGGCTTACTGACTACTCTTCTGCTCTTCGTTTGGTACCTCGCACACTCCTGGCTTGACTCGGCTCGTTCGCCACTCTGGTTGCTCACGGTGTTGCCGTGGGCAACTGCCCCTTTCCCTTGCTTTTATTCCCTTGTATGTTTGTCGTGTTTGTCGTGCACTTACTGAGTGCAGGGACCGCCGCCCAGTTGTACCCCGTCGCCTAGGGCGGGTCGTTGCAAGTAGGCAGGGACAGAGTGGCGGGTAGATTAGGGCTCACTTGTCCGTTTCCCTACCCCCCGGTCATTACAGTTGGCCATGAATTTGATTGGAGAAGGGTTCCCCTAGCAATAACAACTTATCGCTGGGGGTTAGACGAGCCGGATACAGACTTACCATAACAAGACTTTGTGGAAAATAGGTGACAATTTCTTTAAGAAATGTTGTCGTATTTGGAAAATTGAGAGAAGAAGCAGGTTTCAAGGAACATTCCAGAAAAATTGAGCTAAGTAAATTGGGAAGGGCCAGTCGAAGTGTGTGGCTTGAGATTGCTAGGTCTGTTCTTTCCTGCTGCCTTCAGGCAAGCAATAGAGATGATCCCTACACTGGATCAGACCTTACTATCTACAGCCACAGGCCAGACTACATTATAATACCACTCCAGGCAAAGTTGATACTGTAATACTATGTTATACCTAGTTCAAGGCCTTCAAGGAGGAAGTGCATGACAGAGGGATTCAAAATAGACCAAAGATAGAATTACTTAGTCATGCACCTCTTCCTCGGGACCTGCACTAAGCATAACATAGTGTGTGTCTTTTGATTGGAGTGTTTCTTTAAAAAAGAAACACTGGACATCATTTTAAAAAACTTGAGGTAAAAAAATTCTCAAAAACATACTGTCAATTTTTATTCTAGGTAGAAAAACGGTTTCAGATTCAGATGCGGATTTGAAAAACAAAGATGCAAATTTTATGGCATTGGAATACAACAATACAGCATTTGTCGCATGTCATGCCTCGGGACAGGAGCATTGACTCATTGCGTCACTATTAAATTTAGCTAGGGATAAACCGTGGGATGGAGTCTAAGGGATTTTGAAATCTTTACCTTAAAATGCCCCTCACGGGGGTATGGACTTTGTACAGAGAATCCCCAGGTCATGTCCCCTGAGCTTATTTCCAACACTTTTAGGGTGGACAACAATACGTCTCAATGATCTATTAGTGCACGTCTCAGGGGAACTCTCTTTGGTCGTTCCTAATGTTCTAGTCAAGAAATAAGGACAGCACTCCAAGTATTTTTATTTATTTAATTAGTGGTACATTTATCTGATATAGCACGCTGCCAATATACGAAGTACACAAAAGTAAGCAATTTTTCGCATGTACTGACACCCTTCTGCAGGCATTTGTGGTTATGGAGGTGCTTGGAGCAGCGGGTACACGTCCCTGGAGTAGTCTTCAAAAGCAATCTTTGTCAGCTTGCGGATGGTATTTCCAAAGCCATAAACCAGAAGCAACATGCATAAGTGGGGTCATACAAATTCAAGGTCAGGACTGCCAGAGGTCATGCAGTACGATAAGACAGATACCGGGCCGTGAGCGATCCCATGGCAGGAAACAGACCGGGTTATATCCAAAATAGCAAACAACAAACTTCTTCACAAATGGAGAGGATCCAAAAAAAAAACTTTTGCTCAGACAGGATGTAACGGTTCTAAGCAGCTTTATATAATCAGAGGTGAACAGCCACAGACTGAGCCCTGACCACCTAACTTAGGCCTGTCCCTTTAAGATGTATCAGACCTTGTGCAACGCTATGGAGTGATGGTGAGACAAAGAGGGGTTTGTCGGCTGCACAGGTATTCACAGTTTTTCGGCATTCCTGCATTAATTTGACCAAAAATTAGTTAATTTAATTATTGAATAAGATAACCTAATAATAAATGTGTTTGTTGGAGAAATCCTTAAGAATTATCATTTACAGCAAAACCGTCACATGCAACTATCCGCATGCCACATGTTATAGAGCAAGAGGAGCTGAGCAGATTGACATAAAGGTGGGAGAAGATTCAGTATAATTTGTAATGTATCGAGTAAAATCCCTGCCCCATGCACACGACCGTAGAATTTGTCCGTGATTACGGACCGTAATTACGGTCCGCACTTACGAACCAATTCACTTCTATTGACCACGGACACCTTCCCGTATATGTGCGGGAAGGTGTCCGGGCCATAGAAAGCCTCCGCAAAAGATGGGACATGTCCTATCTTTTGCTTTTTACATACCATGCCACGGGCCGAAAATGCGGGTGTTCAGCCGTGACCGTAATCGCGGACCATGATTATGGGCACGGCCATGTGCATGAGGCCTTACTGTGGGCTTCTAAATCCAGTGGGTGGTGCTACTCAGTGATTGACAGTCTTCCCTATATGACTGTGCATGGAGAGATAACCATCAATCACTGCTCCCACTGAACTCCTAGAAGGAATTTATCAACCCTTCTATTTCTGGCGTAGAAAAGTTGCAAAATGACCCACTTTTTGCCCTTTTTTTCGCCACCCTCACCTCTTTTGTGGAAAGGAGGTGTAGCCTCATGGAAGCGGGCCGTGGCCAAAGTGGCCCGACATATTTATCACGATTTATTAGCTGCAGTAGATTTCACTCTATGGGACCCCTACATAGCCATCCCCCAATTAGACTACCCCTGTCCCTTACGTTGGACAGTTAGATAAATAAAAAATAAAAAATAAAAAATAATAAGAATAAAAAGTAATTTAAAAAAATATTCTCACCACTCATCTTCTCTCCCTCGGCTCCCTCATCACTCCAGTGCCGCTCATACAAGAACATGACGCCGGGCAACGTAGGTACGTTGTATTTCACGCAGCACTGATTACTTTAAAGGGCTTTGTCACATATGAAAGCCGTTGGAGTGATGAGGAAGCCGGAGCGGAGAGTATGTGGTTTTTTCTTCTTTTTTTTTTTTTGTTGAAAAGTGGGGAATGTATGACGCATGGCCGCGGTCGTTGCGCAATAGTATTGAACCACGCCCGGCTGAAAGATGTGACACACTTATTAAGAAGCTTTTGCCTCTTAATAAATGTGTAACTGTTTACCCCAACATTTTAGTCTATTAAGACTGGCGTATGAAACGCCACTCTTAATAAATACCCCCATAGATGCCAAAATTAGATTGACTTTGGTGAATGATACTACCATGTCTGGACATAATTGCCATAGTAAGTTCCTTGAAGGGGTTTTTCCATCTTAGACATTTAAGACATGTCCACGGGATATGTCCTAGATGTCCGAGAGACGATGTCCACCCTCTGGGACCCTCACCTATCTCCCGAATGAGGGTCCCCCGACCCTGTCCCAACTGGAAATGAATCAATTTCCTAATGGAGTTTGTTCTATCATGTCTGGAAATATCCTGATCGTCCTAAATCAAACAAGATGAAAAAAATGAATAGCCGTCCAGACTGTAATGGCTGCTGCCACTTCTCTCCTCCACTCCACGCTGTTGGCGGCCTACCCCACCGCTGCTCACCTTCTGACTCTCTTGTTGCTGCCTCTAGTGCACACGTGCTTCTACTCTTATAGGACCAGTAAGCGCCAAATTCCATCCAGCTTTTCTGGGTATAGAAAGGTTCCTCCTACTTTCCTCCAGGGCTGAGCAATTATGTTCGCTAGTTCAGCTCCCTTGTGTTTTCCATTGAATTTACTGTTACTGACCCTGCCCTGACCATTGACTTTACTTACCGTGAGTGAACGCCTGCCCTGACCATTGACTTTGCTTACCGTGAGTGAACGCCTGCCCTGACCATTGACTTTGCTTACCGTGAGTGAACGCCTGCCCTGACCATTGACTTTGCTTACCATGAGTGAACGCCTGCCCTGACCATTGACTTTGCTTACCGTGAGTGAACGCCTGCCCTGACCATTGACTTTGCTTACCGTGAGTGAACGCCTGCCCTGACCATTGACTTTGCTTACCGTGAGTGAACGCCTGCCCTGACCTTTGCTACTCCGAACCCTGCATCATTGTCTGTTGTTATTGCACCTCGCCTGTCCTCATTGGCTGTTGCAAATGGAGACTACAGTGGGGGTAGCGACCTGGGGACTCCGCTCAGCAGTTTAGCCCCATGTCAAATCAGTTGGCAACACAGTGTGCCCACACAATCCTCTGTAGACCCCGTGACACAGTTGTTCAGGCAAATCTCATGATTTCAAATTAGATTTCCATTCTCCCATTGTTTAACCTATTTAAAGGGAACCGGTCAGTGGTTTTGAGACCTCAAAACTGCTGACAGGGTGATATAGAGGAGGGGGAGGGAATTTTAGACTTTCCCTTTTTCCTCAGTAATTTTTTCACATCTTTTTTCTACGGATGTTTAATTTCCCGGTACGGCCAGAGACTACTAAAGCCATCACTCAGATCAGTTGGGCGGGGTTTGCTGCCTGCAGTGCAGAAATACTTGCAGATCAAGGCCCGCCTCAGTGGCACTTGCGATCGGCACGCCTGTTGAATTAAACATAATTTTCTTCGTTATGCAACTTGCATGACCGAGAGAAAAGGTATGTTTAAAATGATACCTCAAAACTGCTGACAGGTTCCCTTTAAGAGAATGGAGATTTACTGTATTGATTGGTGAAGAAAGAATGTTTTAGACTTGTTCCTCTGCCTCCTCCAGTCTGTTACAGATGAATGAACAAGACGCGGTGTGAAGCAATACAGATAGAGGCAGCTTCATTGTACCAACATGTAAATGACTTCTCACAGTGGTCATTGTCATTTTTATTTTTCAAGTTTCATTTTAAAGGAATTCTTTCCGCCCGGAGCTTGCGGACTGGCAATACTTTTCAACTTTACATATTAATGGGAATGTGAAATAATCTTCTTAAATGTTCGATCACTTTTAACTGTGTTTTAACATTGTTTTTACAGTGTCTTTTAAAAATAATTCATCTTGTGTGGAACAGGTACAATGAAAACAATGACAAACTCTGCATTTTATTCTGTTTCTTTTCATCGCTTGTTGAAGTAATTGGTTTAAAGTTTACACACCAAAAAATTGGGGTTAAAGTGGTTTTATGATATTAGAAACAGCACCACTTTTATTTATATGCTGTTCCTGGTATTGTATCAGTTCCATTCAAGTGAATGCTGCAATACCAGACATGACCCATGGGCAAAAGTGGCGCTGTTTCTGGGAAATAAACATACCCTTTTTTCCAATCTCATACAAACGCTTTGACCTTATTTTATATGTTTTTTAACCTATTTAAAAATCTATATTGAAACATAATTTTTTTTTCTAATCTGTTTTAAATTACACCAGACATTTGGACAGACACTATCTGGCTAACAGTATGTGACCCCTGCTTAAATTTGGTTAAGGACTCAAATTTCTCATGAAACATATTCAATACAATATTGCGACACATGCTAGCAAAACCCTTGACATGCTGCAACCCACATCACAACCACTGGGTGGCCACACACAGAGTCATACGGCATATACATCTCGTGACAGAGTATCACAAAATCATATTGTTTTTTTAAAGCTATCATCTCGCGCCACACATCTCAGGATATGTTGAGATATGAAAAAAGGTAAGGAAGGATACATCTGTATGTCCGTATACCTATATGACCACGTTGGACATCACATTCCAAAACCATGAACGTTAACCCCTCACTGACATTTGATGTAGTTGTACTTCATAGTATGGAGCTGGCTAACCGCGAATGTCAGCGGTATAGTACAACTGTATAATTCTAATGATGGATGTTTAACCACTTAGATGCTGTGGTCAATAGCGGCCACGGCATCTAGGCCATTATAAAGAGGGGGAAGCCCATCTGTAACCCCAACGGTCCCCAGTGCAGCACAATCTTAGTATGAGGATGGTTGTCAGAGTAGCCTGGGGGCCTAATAATGGTCCAAGGTCTGCCAATTTGGGGCTCAATAGAAGCCAATAAAAATTACAATACAATATATAAGTATTGCAGTGTATTATACCAGCGATATAATAAATACGTGTTCTAGCGGGACTAGATTTAAAAAATTGTGAAAGTTTTTAACAATATACCTTAAAGTAAGGTAAAAATATAAAAAAATTGTCTAAACTATAGCAATATCACACTGTATATCCTGCAGGGTAAACTACTAAAAAATTATATAAAACACCAGAATCGCTGTCTCTGTTGGGCACTTCCTGCAGGTGGGGCCATAGAAGGTCACAGAATCTCTATGGGTTAATCCACACGGATCGGTCCTGATCCGGCCACGATGCGGCCAACAACGCCTGCACCATGTTATGTGCAGCTGTCAAATAGACTGTTAATGGCCGCGCGTTATTGTGGGTAAAACGCCCTTTTACATGCAAAATCGAGTGGTTAGTAATTAATACACCTTTTATGGCCACACAAGTTTGCAGGTAAAGGGCCATTTTACCCGCAATAACGCACGGCCATTGACAGGATAATTGACAGCCGTGCCGTACATGGTGTCGGGACGGTTATTGGCCGCATCGCAGCCGGGTCAGGGCCACTCTGTTTGGACTCACCCTTAGTTGTATGCCACAGGCTCCCAGTCCTACAGCAGTGAAGCAGAAGCAGGCTCAGAGGTTACAATGCTATTAGCTGGGTGCGGGGCACCACAAAAATTATTTTAAAAAACATAAAAGTTACAAAAAAATATCTGGTTTTGTGAGGACGGTTTCCCTTTAATGAGTTTACCAAAACATTTAGAGGCTCTGGGATCATATTGTCTGTATAATTTCTTTATTAATTGATATAGGAATGATTTTTCTTTATTATTTTTTTACATTTCCGGGAAGAACATTATGATGACTTTGCACTAGAAGGACTGAAAGTTTATCCCTTCGCCACCTTTAAGAATATGAATAAAACTTTCCCTGGATTCATGTGTAAATGAGGTCAATATGGTTTTGAGCCTCTGTGTTCTACTTACCTCTTTTTTCAGTGCACATTATAAAGAATATAATAAGAAATCATTGCAAATTTTCCTTAAATGCGGCCCCTTCAGACGAACCTGCATTTTCCCTGACCTAGAGGTCAACAGTCTGCAGGAGTCAGATATAATACAGCTTTATTAATAATTGAGTCATAAAACTCACTTGGGCAAAAACGATTCATTACCAAAAATAATGAAAGCTGGAACTAGAATAGTGAGTGCCGGTGGTCGACTAACCCCCCCCCCCCCAGCCGTACAATAGGATGCAGGAGATTTCTCTGTGAATTATTAATCCACTCCTTTCTTCCAGATTCCTACCCCGGACAATGAATTCTCCTTTTTCCTATGAATGGATATTAAATCCTTTAAAACCGAATCTGTTAAAGATGTGGTTGCTTGGGTGAAGGAAAATATTTATTCCTCAAGTATTTATTTGTGCATTCTATGTTCCGGAATAATTTCACAGATGTAGCAGAGCTGAGTATGAATTTAAAGGGCTTGTATAGGTTTGGAAAACATGGTTGCTTTCTTACAGAAACAGCGCTACATCTTCCTATAGGTTGTGTGTGGTATTGCAGCAAAGCGTCTTTTTTTAGTAATAGGGATTGAGCTGCAATACCACACACAACCTGTGGATAGGGGTTGTGCTGTTTTGTTTTTTTTAATATTTTTTTTAAAGAAGCCATGTTGTAACGCGACGGCTCAATGAATTGCGAGAATTAAAGGATACACATAATGACACTGATAAAAGATATTTGTTTCACTTAAACTTATGGCAATTAGCTTCCTAAAAAACTTCAGATCACTACACAAACAGCGGTGGAGCTCTGCGTCGGTGTCTGCCCGCTGGGGTCGAGAGTCTGTTGTAATCTTTAGTACCGTAAGCGCTGGCCAATATATCTTAGAGCAAAAGATCGGCAAAATATACAGATGTAGCTAATTTATCTTGACTCTGATAACTTGCTGCAGCGTGATATCATACAACAAAAACCACTGAGAAGTCATTGAAAAAGTCAAGTTAAAGTTTCTTGTCACTGTGTATTTAATGCGTTAAAAGTCAAGATAAAGATGGCTACATCTGTATATCCTAGACAAGTTGTATCATTAGCCATTTGCTCCATCAACTCTTGACCTACAGTATATGTTTCCTGTGTATATAGGGAATATTCCAGCTCACTGAGCCCTCATAATAGAATTACACTTCCTGTCACTTTTCATTGTGTGCTGTATACACTTTGTAAACAGAATCACACTATTGACAATAATTGATGGAGACAGATCCTCCGCCCGCTCCCTACACAATCGTCATGGCACATTCTCACTATACTCTCCCATAGAAGTCAATGAGTCTTATCTAAAGGTGATACAATTTTAGAGTTAAATACAGTTAATTATTTGAGTTATCAAAGTGCACCAAAGAATTTGTTACATGTCAAATTCAGCTCTGCTTCATCCATCATAGTTACATAGTTACATAGTTACATAGTTACATAGTTAGTACGGTTGAAAAAAAGACACATGTCCATCATAACTTTACTATTGCTAATGTTAAACTACTATAGATAATGCATGTACGCAGGGGCAGACACAGATAGCAGAGGGCAATGTACACGTATAGAACATGCGTGCCTGGTCTAAAACAGTTGACTACATAGCACCTCCCTCATGACTCTTACATGGCACCTCCCTCATGACTCTTACATAGCACCTCCCTCATGACTTTTACATAGCACCTTCCTCATGACTCTTACATAGCACCTCCCTCATGACTCTTACATAGCACCTCCCTCATAACTTTTACATAGCACCTCCCTCATGACTCTTACATAGCACCTCCCTCATGACTTTTACATAGCACCTCCCTCATGACTCTTACATAGCACCTCCCTCATGACTCTTACATAGCACCTCCCTCATGACTTTTACATAGCACCTCCCTCATGACTCTTACATAGCACCTCCCTCATGACTTTTACATAGCACCTCCCTCATGACTCTTACATAGCACCTCCCTCATGACTCTCTAACAAATTACTCACGGATAAGCCAATTTATCTTGTGAATTGCAATCAATAAAAGTCAGCGAATCATGAAATTATTTAGCTCATTCCTGCAAAGCCATCTAATAGACAGTAGGAAGGCTGTTCACACATCACTGTAAAAAAAATCAGCAGATTAAGCGTGATTTTCCAAAAATTATAGCAAAAAACGAGCATTGAACACAGTCACAGTGGGCACTTTTATCTACAGGACCACTATCCAGCTGCTCTGTGTGTAATAATGGTTGTGGATGGGTACACAATAACATGTGATATGTATTTGTAAAATCTGTGTCAATCAATCAATCAATCAATCAATTTACTTCATATTTCTACCACTAGGAGGCACTTTTATCACATCTTCTTCAGTGAAAGTAAGGAGAAAGTCACACCAAGTGGTCAGGTAAGGTATTGCAAGTAACATTAAAACATATTGTGAATCATCCTTATTACTTAAAAAAAGTTTTCTGTAATTGATGCATTAATGACACAATATGAGGAGACAGTGTTGACAATTTGACACATAGCAGAGATCCCAAACCTGTGTACAAAATATGTAACTGCACTATGGCACACAATATATGATGACTTCATTATGGAATATATAACCTATTAAGGCTGGGTTCACACCTGTGTCAGTGATTCCGTTGTCCTGCTCCGCCAGAGGAGCAGAACAACGAAAATACCGGAAGCACCATTGTAGGTTCAGTTGCAGTATGGACATCACCGGTGACTAATGGAACCCATTGGCTTTAGTTGGTACCGCTGGGTTTCTATCAGGGTGTCCGTGGTATTACCAGAAACAATAGCATGCTGCACTATTGCTTCCGGTATTTTCGGCCGGATCTCTGATGCCGATGTGAACGAGGTCTAACAATGTAACAATTATATTCAATTAAAGTGTAGCTAAACGTTTGACAAACTTCTGACATGTCATAGTGACATGCAGGGGCATAGCTAGGGGGGGGCAGGCGGGGCCTTTTCCGCCGGGCGCAACTAGGTGGTAAGGAAGGGGGGGCGCCGTGGCAGAGCAGCTGATCGCTGCTGATAGACGCCCTGTATGTCGGACACCAGCAGCAGCGATCAGCGTTAGGAAGAGCCAGGAGTTCATGCGGCGGCATTCTGACTGGGGTCTGTGATGGCCCGGGAGTGGACCAGTCCAGTCACATGACCTGTCACCTGACCTCACTGGTCCACTTCCGGGCTGTCACCGACCCTAGTCAGAAGGAACTCCACCGCTGCCTGCGCCGCATGACCTCCTCGGCTCCTTAGGTGAGTCACGTCAGGCAGAGCAGAGAGTGGTAGGTAGGCTACCTCTCTCCGCTCTGTTTACAGTCTGGTGCTATTTACAAGGGGGGTGGCGGTCTGTGTGTGGCACTATCTACAAGGGGGGAGTGTGACGCTATTTACAAGGGGGGGGAGTGTGCCGCTATCTACAAGTGGGGCAACGGGCTGTGTGTGGCACTATCTACAAAGAAGGTTGGTGCTGTTTAGAAGGGGCTGTGTATGGCGCTATCTACAAGGGGCTGTGTTTGGCACTATTTACAAGGGGGGCTGTGTGGCGCTGTTTGGCGCTATTTACAAGAGGGGTCAGTGTGGCGCTATTTTACAAGGGGGGTCAGTGTGGCGCTACTTACAAGGGGGTCAGTATGGCGCTATTTACAAGGGGGTCAGTGTGGTGCTTTTTACAAGGGGATCAGTGTGGTGCTATTTACAAGGAGAAGCTGTGTGGTGCTATATACAAGTGGGGCTGTGTGGCATTATCTACAAGGGGGGCTGTGTGGCACTATCTACAAGTGGGGGCTTTTTGTGGCACTATCTACAAGGGGGGCTGTGTGACGTTATCTACAACAGGGGGCTGTGTGGCACTATCTACAACCGGGGGCTGTGTGGCACTATCTACAACCGGGGGGCTTTGTGGCGTTAACTACAAGGGGGGGCTGTGTGTGGAGCTATCTACAGCGGGCTGTGTGGCGTTATATACAAGAGGGGGGCTGTGTGTGGCACTATCTACAGGCAGCTGTGTGTGGCGCTATCTACAGGGGGCTGTGTGGCGTTATATGCAAGAGGGGGCTGTGTCTGGCGCTATCTACAAGGGGTCTGTGTATGGCACTATCTACAGGCATCTGTGTGTGGCACTATCTACAAGGGGCTGTGTGTGGCGCTATCTACAAGGGGCTGTGTGTGGCCTCTTTAATTTATTTTCTTCTAATTTATTGGTATGGTAACTCCCTTATATAACTATATCGCTTGTAAAATTTACAAATAGTTTTATGCTCGAGTTAAATTAAAAAAATTGTGAAGAAAAAAAAATTACACCTCATTGATTGGTAGAGCAAGCAAACACGGCGAGGGGGAAGCAAATGTCGGGAAAGAAGTTGGGGGGGGCGCCAATCTGAATCTTTCCCCCTGGTGCAGGAGAACCTAGCTACGCCTCTGGCGACATGTCAAGTCTGAATTGGTGGGGGCCCGAGCACTGGGACCCCACCAATCGCTAGTACGAAGCAGCTGAAGCGCTCGTGTGAGCGCTCAGCTGCTTCGTGTCTGTTCGGCTTTTTCTGGAAATAAATGTATCGGTGTACGGACTCAATAGAAAATCTATGAGCCCGTACTCCGATACATCGGCTTTCGGGAAAAAGCCGAACAGACACAAAGCGGCTGAGCGTTCACACGAGCACTTCAGCTGCTTCGTTCTAGAGATTGGTGGGGTTCTCAGTTCTTGGACCTCCACCAATCCAAACTTCTGACATGTCACTATGACATGTCAGAAGTTTGGCAAACGTTTAGCTACACTTTAATGATGAAATCGGAGCTGAACTGCGATCATAACACAGTATGACAAATCATGGACACGTGATTCACTCATCACTCTTGCCAAAAGATACATCCTCTTACACTGCTGGATACATCCTCTTACACTGCTGGATACATCCTCTTACACTGCTGGATACTCTTACGATGCTCTATGGCACTGTTGAATGCCATAGACACATGATGATCCCATATAGAAAACCATTCGTATGAGATCTATCTCTTCTCAGTTTGCTTCTGTCTCTTCTCCATGATTTATACTGCAGTTCTGCTTGTTCAGATCCGCTACCGTGTATAAGTACAAGTCCATCACAAAATCACCAGGAAGTTAGTGTATTTTCTGGATAATTTGTGGATATGGTCTTAAATCTATGGAAAATCAGTGGCAAAAGTCACGTGTGTCACATATGGATATTGTTGCCGATTTTACTGCTGATTTTGCCTCAGAATGTAACATTTGCATTGTGATAGGTGTAATCTACTTGAAAAATCTAGACTGAAAACCTGCTGCATGTCCAAAATGTTACCTGATTTTTTCCACAACGTGTGTATGGGGTTTTGTGATACCCCATTTACATTCATTTTACTGTTTTTAGGTCCAAATTGTAGGTGCAGATTCACAGAAAATCTACAACTAACTAATCTGCTGAATGTACATGTCGCCCTATACTGTAGCTCTGCTTGTTCTGACTGGCTGCTATATATAAGCACAAGCCCTTCCTAAGCTTAGGACAATAGCGAGCTGATTTCCAACACAGTGGGAATTAAATTATTATAAACTACAATCAACGAAAACCAGAAAATAGACATCACAAGGTTATAATAAAACATTAAGCACTAACATAACCATTTACATTATCTGCAACGTACACACTGCCTTCATTTCTCTGCCATTCACAAATTCACTGAGTAGGGTTTTGTGTACGGGAGAAGCCATTACATTTATGGTCACACCAGTAACATGATCTTTATGTTGCGATTATGCAATTTGTTTTTAATGAACATATTCTTATTAAAGGGTATTGCTCGGAGTAAAACACATCAAAGTAAATCCCCGAGCTGCAAAGTTGAGTTAAGAACTAACTTATAATAGCAGAGACTGTTAAAAGAAAATGTAACTGTAATACATAAAATTGTAAATGAGCGAGGTAATGTCAACCCTAATTACCTCTTCTACTTTAATAGCGATAATAAGCCAAACGGGCATGGTGAGAAATTAGTGAAAAATCTTCATACCAGATGTAAAAAAGAACTTCTCTTCAAGATTGTTTTACATTTTCCACATCTTTTGCCAAATAAATATTTCCTATTCTCATTTAATAAGTTCTAAAAATAAAATGTATTAATTATGAAATTATAATTATCCCTCAAACAGCTGTAGATATTTTTTTCTTCATGCGTTCCTTGACACTTATTAATACTCTTACGGGAACTAGGGCAAGGCCAAAATTACCAGGTGGCTGGCTATCACCTATGGCATGGATAAACAACACTATCTATGTGTTCTCTGTCTGGGAGGTATCTCTAAGGAATGCTTTGAATTACTTCTTAAGAAATATGGACTTGGAAGCCAGAATGGATAGCTACTGCCCTAGATACAGCGATTCTACAGCCATCTGTTCACTTAACTGTGTAGCGAACATATAGAGCAAATTGTTATCTGAGAAAGCATCTAACATGTTTTTTTTTCTTTAAACATATATGTATATATTACTGCTATTTTTCAGGAAATATAAGTGAAATAATAATAAAAATAAATAATTGTAGTAATAATGATAGTAATAATAATAAATAGCATGAAATAAAATACAAACATAATAACAATAATAATAATAATAATAATAATAATAATAATAATAATAATGATAATAGTAATAATAATATATAGCATACAAATATAATAATAATAATAATAATAATAATAATAGTAATAATAATAATAGTAATGATAATAATAATAATAATAAGAGTAATGATAATACAGAGCATGAAATAAAATGCAAGCATAATAATAATAATAATAATAATAATAATAATAATAATAATAATACATAGCATTAAAACAAAATACAAACAATTTAATTATTTTTATTATTATTATTATTGATATTATTACTATTATTATTATTATTATTACTATTATTATCATTATGAATATTACTGCTATTATTATTATTACTTTTATTATTATCATTATTATTATTATTATTATGATTATTATTATTATTATTATTATTAAATAATAATAAATCTAATCTAAATCTAATAAACTGAACATAATATATCAAATAATTTTTCATATTATAATTTAAGTCTTTTTCTATTCTAAAATTTTAACTACTGACAACTCTACAGACGTCACCACCCTCAGGCCAGCAATGTCCATGGACACAAAGGACATGTCAAATTTTCAATATCCTCCCTGCCTTGGTCCTTTTGGAGCTCCATTAATGATGCCATCTATGGTGTTCAAATAAATTGACAGCTACCATCTCAGGCAATCAATAGCTGCATGCCTCCACAGTGATCCATCCGCATGCCCTACAATAAACAATTCAAACCTTCGTAAGTGCCTGTAACATGCCCTAAATGAGTGTCTTCCACATACCCCCATATATAGTGCAGCCAGCAGCCCCCTTAAAGGGAAAATTTCACTCGGTTTGGAGCCAATAAACTACCAGCATGCCGTTATGCAGCTTGGGTTTAATGTTCCAAACCTACCAACCTCGAAACCTACTATTTGGGAATAGTTAGTGAATTAAATTAAATCTTATCGAGAAGAGTCTGACTAAGGACCCCAGCGGCATCGGGCACATGCGCATTGCGTACATGAAGCCGAGGATAGTACACCTTGCTTCACTGCGTAATGCTCTGCTTCATGGGTACAATGAGCATGCTACCGATGCCTCTCCCAGTACGATCACGGTAAATTGTACATAACTTTAATAACTTTCCTCTGAAATATCCGGTTTCGAGGCTGCCATTTTTAGAACAATAAACACCAGCTGCATTGCGGCATGCTGGTGGTATTGTGGCTCCAAACCAATTGACAGGTTTCCTTTAAGTGCCATGCACATGTCCTCCATAAATTAAAACCACATCCACCCTCCCCGCATATCCCTTTTATTAACATGCATCATTGAGTCTCTGATCAATCCATGACCGTGTCCTTTTTGATTCAGTGAAGGGGGGCTATCAGGACAGCAGGACTGAACCCGGAATCTGGGACAGTCCTGCTGAATCTGGGGCACTTGGGGTGTATGTATACGTGTTCATTCACTATTTTTTTTGTAGTGTGGATGAAGTTGCAGAAATATAAAGCAAATAGCGGAAGAATATACAAAGTGTATGCAGATTTTTTCCCGGTTTGCCCTTTGAAGGCAGTTGCGCTACTACAAAATTCATTGAAACGAAGCAGCAAAGAGCAAAATTCCCAAGTATCTTATTAGCTTTACAATTACTAATTTTGAATAGCGACGTGATAAAGCAACATATTTTTAAAAAATATATATAATATTAACAGTAGCATTTTTCAAAGGAATGAACAGAACTTTAGCCTGGAGCTGCTGAAAACTGGGCTTTTTCATAATTTAAACAGATCATATTACAAATAAACATAGAAACATCAGAGACCTTGAAATGTTACAGTAAAGTTACCTTTCAATAGACATTATATGAAATAAAAATGAATGATTCTCTATGGAGTTAATGCAAAGTCGACATTGCCATGTAACATAATATCTAGGACAAGCTTTCTAGACATTTTAAGTATTTCCCTTGGTAAAATTAGGATTCTCTTTTTTTTCTGTCTTTCTGCACTGGAATTGCATTCTCTCCAAGGGTATGTTAATCTATTTTATTATGCGGTTTGATCATGAGATGTGTATTCCAAGGAGAGGAATTGTATAGGTTTTAATGCTACTACAACTAAAGAGAAAATAAGATTTAAAAAAAAATGATGTGATACAATATATGTTTCACCTATTTTAAATAAATTATATTTTATATTATCAATAAAATTAGGCCCATATTGGACAATATAACAAATAAGGAAACAAATATATAAAAAAAATCATGTTATTCAATGTCGGGCAACTAAAGAAATAAATGGGTGAAGTGCCTCAATAGAAATAAATGGATAATGGGGTGCAAGTGTGTGGAACATGGAGGGATAGTGTGTACGTCATGAGGCACAACGTGTATAGCCAGGTAGAAGCCTATTTGTGACGCCTTGATAATTCATAGAGCGGGCTACCCTGCTTGCTATGCCAAACAACAACACACCATGCTCTCCCAGCATCAAAGACCCGGCTGTGTCCAAGAGAAGCGAATATATGTAGTAATGAAAAATACCTGGGGTATTAGTAATCATTTTGGCCAAAAGGACGCAAGCTCGCAATCCACGACAAGGATCCCCAGACTTGCGAGTCCCTAACTCCTAAATGGAACAGAATGTTCCTGATGCACAAACAGAACCGATAAAAACAAGGGGACATATACGAAAACACAGAAAAAGGCCATACTTACAAATGGACACAGCCAGGCTATACACTGGCTATACACGTTGTGCCTCATGACGTACACACTATCCCTCCATGTTCCACACACTTGCACCCCATTATCCATTTATTTCTATTGAGGCACTTCACTCATTACTGCCCCCTATATTTCACTCATAGTATTACACTTGCACACACACTATTCATTTATTATTTCTTATTACACATCCCATGCACCACACACACCACTCCCCTCAAGACCAGTGGGAGTGGCTATTATTATTTAAAGCACCTGCTCACTACTTCATCGGTGTTTCTGACCTGGCTGTGTCCATTTGTAAATAAATGGAATATGTCAACAGCAGATTGTCAAAATTGGGACAGATTGTCACAATTGTGTTCTTTAGTTTAGAAAAGAGACGACTAAGGGGTGACCTAATAGCTATGTATACATATATAAAAGTTTGGCTAGAGAAATCACTCTTATGATCTATTTATATCCAGGACTGTAACTATAAAAACAGGGCATTCTATACGTATAGCGGAAAGAAGGTTTTTATACCAACATAGAAGGGGATTCTTTACTGTAAGAGCAGTGAGACTATGGAGCAGTGGCGGATTAAGCAGACCATAGGCCCTGGGCTGTATAGGCCCTGGGCTGTATAGGCCCTGGGCTGTTCCCAAACCTTGGGCCCCCCTACACCACCATCCCGGCCCTGCCACACCGTGTGCTAGCATTGCTGTGCTAGCATTGAAAGATAGGTATTACGATTCCCCTTGTCAAAGGGCTGTGTCCCTACATACTGAGAGTCTCCAACCATCGCTGAAAGCATCACACTGTGAAGGGACACACAAAAACTTTTTGTGAAATACAAGGATTTCCTATAATATGCTTGTCAGCGGAGGTGACAGATTCTCTATAAATCCAGTGACTCACAGGTGTCATCTTCTCAGATTCTGGTTGTTCTTTTTCTCTTTTCTTCTCCGTCCGGTCCAGACCTCAAGATGACTTCTCCCGGCCACGTCCCATTTCTGCAGAATTTGCCACTCAGATGTCTTCAGCTCCTCACTTTTCCAACATTTATGCACCTATAAACAAAGAAAAAATTCTCACGATGCCAAACATTATGTTCCTAAAAATAATAGCACAGTGCCCCTGAATATAATAGTACCATTCAATATGTCCCTAAGCACAATTGTGTCAAACACTGTAAAGTAAAGCCCTACTCACAATGCTCCCTGTAGATAGCACTACTCACTGTGCCCCCTGTAGATAGTGCCCCTCAGAGCCACCTGTAGATAATGCCCCTCAAAGCCCCCCATAGGTAATGCCCCTCAGAGCTCCCTGTAGATAATGCCCCTCAGAGCCCCTATAGATAGTGCTCCCATAGAACCCCCTGTAAAGCCCCATGTAGATAGTGCCACATAACCGAAGTAGATAGTGCCACACCCCCTCTGTAGATAGTGCCACAGTACCCACAGGAGATGGTGCCACAGTACCCCTTGTAAGTAGTGACACCCCCACGTAGATAGTGCCACACCGCCGGTGTATAGTGTGCCACACAGCCCTCTGTAAATAGTGCCACAGTACTCCCCTGTACATAGTGACTCACACATCGCTCTTGTAATAGTGCCATACACACCTCTTTAGAAAGTGTCACAAACATACCTGTAGGTAGAGCCACCCCCCCCCCCCCCGTAGATAGTGCCACACAGCCCCCTGTAGTTAGTGCCACCCCCCCTGTAGAAAGCACCACACTGCCCCTTGTTGATAGTGCCACACACCCCCTGTAATTAGCTCCACACTCACCTGTCCTAGTTCCTGCGCCATTCCCGTGCCATCCTCTCCTCCAGTGATGCAGACCTGGTTTCTTATGATTCAGCGGAGTGACGCAGGTGGCACAGTGACGTCATATACCTCTGCTATCTACACTGCATGCAGTGCTGTTCTTTCAGTCAAATCTGACAGTACTGCCAAACTGCCTAACTATTTCTTTAATACTCTAGAGATCAATATTTCGTTGGACCAGACTTGGATATGTTCATGCACTTGCTACTACAGTTGCAATACTACCAGATCTCCAACTTTCTACAAAGATCCGGTGTTGTAACTCCGTTGCTATTTAATTTTAATTATACATTTTGAAGAGGGTTGGCAGGGTGAGGATGGGGGTTGAACACCACATGGGGATATGTCTCCTGCCAGAGTTTTTTTTAACTACACTTCTTTAGGAACTGTTTAGCTCTGATCAAAAATGAAAACTTGACAGTATTCCTAAATCCTCAATGCAGTAATTTTGTGAAGACTCCCTCTTAAAAGATGTTCAGTATAAACCCTAAGAGACGAGTGAATTTCCCAAAATCGTTTCAAGTCCGATTCAGTCGAACCGTCCGTCAGCTTTATGATTGTCTTGGACTGTATCAAACCCCTTTCAAGCTCTTGAACATCAAGACAGCATTAGTATTGTCAAAGTGACAGCAACACATAGGGCTATGGGTAAACGGATGGTAGCCAAAGTAACAAATATCATGTTTAAAACACACTGTACTGTTGTTTTTTTTTAATGTTTTTTTTTAATTTAAAGACAGTACAAAAATATCCCTTTCTGGGGGGAAATACCTTCCGGTATTTCTATACACAAGGTGGCAAAAAAGTAGAGGATTCACCCCAGTAGCAACGTTTCAATCCGTCTGTAGCAACACTCACTCACAGCAATTGCTGCCTGTACCTGCCTAACTAACACACTAACTCCTAGCTCTCTCTAAAATCTATCTTTCTATTCAATTATTGTAAATCTAATCTAGTCTCTTCTCCTCACTATGCAACACACTCACTGACACCAATCCACTATCTATCTGTTTTCTATGTTAATCTATCGCTCACTCTCTGTCTGACATCCTCTCTCTCCTCTCTGTTTATAGTGGCTATGACTCATGTGACTGTCACCTATGACTCACACCTATACCCCTTATAATTGTCTATGCTAGAGGGTTGGCTGCCTGAAGCCTGCTGGGCTACCACCTGAGGTCATTTGATCCTTCTTATCTGTCTTCTTCTCATAAACCCAAAAAGTATTCACCAAAATCTGAAACTTTTGGGAAAGTCGTAATGAACTCAATTTGTGTAGAATTGATATGCTCATCTCTAATTATAATCCAGAAGCAGGAAGTTTTTGTCATATTGAAGATTTGAAGGAGGGGTTGCTCGGTATCTCTTCTGCCCCCCCCCCCCCTGCCAGTCACAGTACGGGTTGCTTCTTATTGTCATACCACAGTGTCTATGAACCTGCCAAACTGTGAGATCATTGTGTGAAAGGCCCTGAAAGGGCTGTAGTGAAGCTTCTATCTGAGTGCTTTCAGAAATGGATGAATCATAGGACATTGAGCAGGTTTCATCAGATGCGTGCTTGATACGGAATATCACTAGTAGTTTTACAATATACCCTGAGGATAAATAACCTAGGTGTATTCTTGTTATGGCCCCTCATAGTCTGCTTTGATGGACTAGAAATAAAGAGGTAACCACGTTGTGATGAGGTCATTGAATTTCCATACATATTATTGACGCATGCTACAACTCAGCGCCTACATGTCATAGAACGTATCGTTCCTACAGCCCTTTCTTGTTACAAGTGCTTTTATAATCTTTTTATGACATGCGAGATTCCACTCGATTCTCGCACATTTCGTTCTATTGTGGGGCTCTGTTTGTCCTATTGTGCGTATAACAAGAGTATTGTTATGTCAGAATGCCATGTATTGTGTTCCATAAATATGATGATAGAGTTTTATGTTGCTACGGAAACTGGTCAAGTCATCTGAATAGAAACTGTATTTGGAAAATAGTAAGAAAACAAGTTGTTCTCAGTGTTAATGTTGTGTTGCATTTATTGTTTATGTACTTTTTTGCATTTTGGTCTATTTTAGCCCCTCGTTCATGTTTACTCCTAAATCCTGTCTGTGATGGGAACAAAACAGTGAATAAAGCATTCAATAAAAAGGAGACATCGTGAAGAATTATCAGTAGCTTAGGCTGGAGATCATCAGTAAAAAAAAATCAGAGCTATTATTTAGACTGTGTTAAAGAAACATATAAAAATTAACCAGCCACTATGTTGCACATTGGTCTGCAGAGGTGCTGTATACACTAGACGACAATATAGCTTCTTTTTGTTTGAAATTCATTGAAGCTGTTTCTATTTTAATCAGAATATGCTGTGATGACTCTCATGCAAGAAGGGGTTCCTTCCTTGACTCGCAATTGGGCTCATCAGAGCTGGCCAGTCACCATGGAGATGCGACACATCCTGTGTTGAGGTCTTATCAGGGGCTGCCTCGAGCAAGAGCACGGTGCTAGAGGTTGGGGAGTAAAGTGAGAAACAGGAGAAAAACAAAATCTCAAAATGTGCACAATGCCTTTAAATGGTCAATGTCAATGGTCAATAGTACAAGGGAATCTAAGAAACGTTGTCATTTACCTTATTAGTGAAACTTGCCTCTTTCTCCACTTATGAGTCTCACTCACTAAGGGATCAGGTTACATGCAGCCCATAGAAGTCTATGGAGAGGGGGGTGAGCTGCTGGAGGGTATTTTGGACCCTCTTGGTAAAGCAACTGTGTGATTGATGAAATGCTATTCACTTGCGACACTGTGTGGTTGCTGTTATTTCTTTATCCCTCACTAGGTGGCACTTGTATAGTGGTGAAACCAGCCATTGTCTGAAAATGAATGGGAGAAAACGCTACAATATTCTGTATTGAAGAGAAGGGTGTCTTTCTGTCCAAATTGCATCGGTTGCATTTCTCAACTGTTTTTACCAGGTAGCACAAGGTGCTTGGCTTGTTCACACATCTAAATTGACGTTACAGGGATGCGCGGCCAGGATGCTATATTGAGTTGCATTGGCTGCTTTGTAACAGGATTATGGACGCATGAGTGTGTGAGCATCATCATGCCTTGGAGCCGTGCTGGCACTATAAAAGAGCGGATAGCCTGCCAGTCTATGTTCACTGTTGGGAGGAAGTTGGCATGACCTCAGCTATGCGTGCTGTAGAAAGGAGAAGTGTTGTTGCAAGGAGAAGAAAGAGATAAAAGCTACTGTGGAGGTGGATATAAAAAGAGAAAGACCGTCTTCTTCGGATCTGGAAGCGAGGAGTCTGAGTTTGAATAGTGTGGACCAACCTCGTCAGAATCACATCGTTTTGCCGTGGGGTGGCAAGAGGTCCTGAAGTGCGAGCAAGGGTAGTGTGTGAGGCCCCTCTGTCTTAATAGCTGGACTGGGTAGAGAAGGAAGTCTAGAAGAGTCGTGACTCAAGACTGTCATCTAAAGGTGTATCGGCACTAGCCAGCAGTTGTGCATCACTAAAGTGAGAGTCGTCCATGTGTTGGCTTATAGGACCTATTTACAAAGCAGCCACTGGCATAAGGGGCAACAGTCCCAAGGAACGCAGTAGCATCCACCATCTTGAAGCATACTAAGCCAACGGCAGAATAAGCCTAGTATCAAGAAGGGGTGCCCTTGATCAAGTATAACTGGTATACAGAACAAGCCAGCCATCTTGTCAGCCTGAGGTGTAACTAATTCTATGCCTCTTATCAGTGAGAAGAAGTGTAAATATTATGTTTATTCTTGTGCCTCCCAAAAAGCAGGAAGTTTGTAAATATTAAAATTGACCATGTGCACCATTAGCACTTGCAAGAACTGTGTATATATTGTTTGGCACTAAACCTCTCTCGCTTTATTTCACCTTACTTATGACATACCTGCGTGGTCTTCTACCATCCACACCCCACTATTACAGACACAGAGACGTTGCTGCAACTTTTAGTGTTATATTTCACTCCAGTGCTGGATTCACAGCTACACTGCTCATTACTGCTGTATAATCTCCTCCATGTTGCCACTTTGGCTACTCTGTGTGTGATGGAGAGAGATAGGGGAGTAGGATTTTCTCTTTTCTCTGTGTGCAGTGCATGGGAGACATCATAGCAGCAAGTCTACGCCCACTCTAAAGTTGAGCTCAGGGAAAAAAGTAGATTTAGGGTAGGAACACACTGAGTGTATACACTGCGGATTTTCCGCAACAGACTTCTTCGCGGAAAATCCGCAGTGTAGTACAGTAGAAGCAGAGTGGATGAGATTTAAACAAAACACATCCATACACAGCGGAAAAAATCTGCCGAAAAAACGTTTATAAATTGACCTGCAAAGCAGTATTTTAATTTGTAACATGTCAAATTATGCTGCGGAATCGCTGCTGTACTGTTGCATATTTTCCCCATTGAATTCAATGGAGAGGTAAAACCCGCAACAAAGAGTTATGTGTAGCGACTTCTGCGTCAGAAATGCTGCGATTCCAAAATCGCAAAGGAGAAAAAACAAAACGCTTTTTTTCATTTCAAATTATGACCATTTTTTTATACTTAGCGACACAATTCTCTATTCTGAGCGCAGCTGGTCCTCCTGAGATGACGTTTCATCCCTCGTAACTTCTGCAGACAATCAAAGGCTACAGCGGTCACATGGACTCTAGCTTCAAGACAGGCGGCCGGGCTGGGCTCAGAACAGAGTGATGCGTCGCCATGAGTACAGCCAGGAATAAGTGCAAACTTTTTTTTTTATTACTGCAGGATTTCCGCAGCAGATGTGCCGCACGAAAAACGGAACCAAAATTTTGTTGCGCTTTTTCGGGTGAAATTTCTTACCCTTAGAGCATACATAGGGAAGAACTGCTGGAAAATGCCAAATACAAGTCTCTATAATGTGCAGAAATAATGTTATTTCTCACGTACACACATATGACAGCTTATACTGAAAAGTCATCTGAAACGACAAGTATCGCCCTTGGCACTCGTAGAATCAACTCTCCACACACTGACATATCAATTTTAAGTCCGAAAGTGGACATTACAGTTAGATATTAAATGCATTGTTTTTTTTTTTAAAGGCCCAGACCAGCATTTTTATTATTCAGATAGCGAAATTTCCATCTGTAAAAATGCCCTTCGGATATTTTGACACACGTTACTGCCATACTGCATCATTAGATCATTCATCGGCTTTAAAACAATATGGACTAATTAGCGTGCTTTGTTTTTACATTCCCTGTGATTTTGTGCCAATCAGAACATGAGGCAGATGTACTTAACTTTTAATGTGCCTCTACCGACTGTCATTTTACAGTGATGTCTTTCATATTTTCTATGCAGAGTATTTGAACCTATTCATTTGAGAAGACAACGTACAACTAATTTGTCAGGATAATGAACTGATTTGAATACAAGCTATTAATGAAAACAGAGCTTCATTCGATCAAACAAAACATATTTATCGAATATATGAAAACAGATACATTGTGACATGTGTGCAGATGTAGCACAGCGTGGTGACATCATCACCTTCTGTCATCTATGGTTTTGAAATGAAATACAATGTTGCAAAAAATAAGATAACAAATTCAGCTCAGCTTCATGTGACTAAACATGGGAATGCCGACTTTGTCATTTAGGGATTATTTGTTATTATATGACAATGGGTATTCTGTGTTTCCCCACAGGACTACAGGTAAATCGACTCCATTATATTTACAGAGTTATCAAAGTGCACAAAGGAGACACTTTAATGAGAAATTCTGCTCTGCTAAAGCTTGACATGATCTGTTTCTGCTCGTACAAGTTTTTCTAATCACTTTTCTGGCTGGGTACGAAAAAAAAAAATCAGTAAAGTCCCCTAGACATAGAAAATGCATTAGAGCTTAGATTCCCATACTATACATACTGTATATTTTTATTTTATTTTTCATATTTTTTCTTGATAGGGGTTTGAGCTAAATTTTTATGTTACAGAGCTTCAAGTCCAAAGCTATATAGTTAAGCGATAAACATTTAACTTCCTACAACCACCACTTACTGCATACAGATTTATACAGCAGCCACTGAATTTAATAAACTCCCCCTAGTGGTGGCTAAAGACAGCTATGCTAACAACAGCTACAACTCTGCATAGCCCTGTGTATTATTCTGTTGTCACTGAATCTCCTCCTGGCCTGCTCTTATTTCCTGTAGATTACATTTATTTTCCAACCAGTTATCTCTACCTACTTTACTTGTAGTGGGCTAGAATTTGTTCACTGCCTGCGACATGCGGCATGCTGCTGTTCAGGGTACAGTCTACAGCCTCTCCTGTGCTTTTTCTTTGTCATAAGTTCTCCATACAAATTAGAATTACTTTGCCGGATCTGATATGTCTGGAGGCATCCTTATTTCTCCCCAACATGATCAAACAAGTTAGATTCAAAGCTTTTGTTTTACCAGGAGATAAGGTAACCTGTCAGAGGTTTTTCGCAACCACTTATCTCCCTCTACCTTCTTAAATATTCATGTATGCGTAACTTTAATCTCCCGGGCCCCAATGCAAGATCTATAACAGGGCCCCCACCTACCATATATCCCTTTTAATACTGGTGTTTTCTCAAACTAACACATGTGATCAGCCAGGAAGCAATGGAATTTCTTGAGATCAAAATTACTGTCAACAATTTGGGTAGGTTGAATACTACTGTGTTTCGGAAAGAAACATCTGTCAATGCTCTTCTACATGCTTCATCTTTTCATCCGTCTTACACAATTCGTGCTATTCCAACAGGGCAATTCTTGTTTGCAAGAAGGGTATGTGACTCCCATGCCAATTTTGAGGATGAACCACACCATCTGAGAAATTGTTTTTTACAACGAGGTTACCATAAGCGTGACATAGAAAATGGAAATCAGAGAGCAAGTATTGCTGATCGAAATGTCCTTCTATCCCAACATAGACACAAAAAATCTGAAAATGGGGTAAGATTGATCACAACCTACAATACACAGTGGGTAGAAATGAGAACGATTCTGGAAAGGTATTGGCCAATTTTAGTATCTGACCCCGATCTGAGAAAATGTTTATCTACCAGACCCCAAATAACGGCCAAAAGAAGCAAAACTTTGGGTGACCATCTGGTTAGGAGTCACTGCACAGCCTCCCAATCCAATCCATATATGTATGGGTCAAAAGGACCTGACTGGGGTTCATTCCCCAGTGGTCATTGCTTAATTTGTAGTTTCATGATAGATAGAAAAAACACATTTTCCGATTCCGATAACCAAAGGTGCTCCAAAGGGGTTCATTTCATTAATTGCATTACCTCTGGAATTGTATATATGGCCTCCTGTCCTTTTGGTTTGTCCTATGTTGGGATGACAACTAGGGTAATGAGAGTAAGAATACAGGAACATGTAAGGGATATAAAGAATGCTGGAAAAATTGCCTGTGGTGATCTGGACAAAATCAATAAACTAAAACCCACCCCTAGACACTTTCGGGAATTCCATAACAACAGATGGCAGGATTTAAGGGTCCGTGGAATAGACAAGACCATCACTGGATCTCGGGGCGGAGACACCTTTCGGAAATTGGAAAGGGTAGAATGTAAGTGGATAACAAAATTGAAGACTAGTTCCGCTTTCGGTCTTAGGCTGGGTTCACACGACCTATTTTCAGACGTAAATGAGGCGTATTATGCCTCATTTTAAATCTGAAAATACAGCTCCAATACGTCGGCAAACATCTGCCCATTCATTTGAATGGGTTTGCCGACGTACTGCTGTCAAACGACGACGCGTAAAATGACTGCCTCGTCAAAGAAGTGGAGGACACTTCTTTGCAACGTAATTTGAGCCGTTTTTTATTGAATTCAATGAAGAACAGCTCAAATACACGGCCGTCATTGACGCCTCGCAAAATGCGAGGAGGAGCATTTACGTCTGAAACGACGGAGCTGTTTTCTCCTGAAAACAGTCTGTAATTTCAGACGTAAAAGGCAGCTATCGTGTGCACATACCCTAAATGAAAAAATGTTGTTTGCATCTTTTCCATAGCGGTATATTTCTATATCATCATCCTAATTTTTAATTTCCAATTTCTAAATATTTTTTTGTGTAGTGGTATGGATGATGTTTAATTAGTTTGGATATAGGGAGCTATGGATAATCTCTAAACACAAATATATTTTTATTGTTACATATATATATACAGTGAAGGAAATAAGTATTTGATCCCTTGCTGATTTTGTAAGTTTGCCCACTGTCAAAGACATGAACAGTCTAGAACCTTTAGGCTAGGTTAATTTTACCAGTGAGAGATAGATTATATAAAAAAAAATAAAAAAAATAATCACATTGTCAAAATTAAGACTTAATACTTGGTGGCAAAACCCTTGTTGTAACTGGTCTGGAGGAGGCTGAACTCTTAATGGTTGGTAGGGGATCAAATACTTATTTCTCTGTGCACAATGCAAATAAATATATATAATTTTGACAATGTGATTTTTTTTATTTTCTTTTATATAATCTATCTCTCACTGGTAAAATTAACCTAGCCTAAAAATTCTAGACTGTTCATGACTTAAGTGGAGTGGATTAGCCAGTCTCCAGACCTTAATCCCATCGAACACTTATGGAGGGAGCTGAAGATCCGAGTTGCCAAGTGACAGCCTCGAAATCTTAATGATTTACAGATGATCTGCAAAGAGGAGTGGGCCAAAATTCCATCTAACATGTGTGCAAACCTCATCGTCAACTACAAAAAACGTCTGACTGCTGTGCTTGCCAACAAGGGTTTTGCCACCAAGTATTAAGTCTTGTTTGCCAAAGGGATCAAATACTTATTTCTCTGTGCACAATGAAAATAAATATATATAATTTTGACAATATGATTTTTTTTTTTTTTTTTTTTATATAATCTATCTTTCACTGGTAAAATTAACCTAGCCTAAAGGTTCTAGACTGTTCATGTCTTTGACAGTGGGCAAACTTACAAAATCAGCAAGGGATCAAATACTTATTTCCTTCACTGTATATATATATATATATATATATATATATATATATATATATATATATATATATATATATATATATATATATATATGTCTTTATAGGTTGGCAATGGTATTGATATTGCCTCATCAACATTTTATGGCTCAGTGTGCTATTACTGATTTTCCCTGGAGAAATATTAGATGATTTCCTTATATTGTTGTAAAGAATATTTATATATTCCTAATTGTGATTCTGATTCACTCTGTTTAGGGTCTGCATATATGATTATATATGGTATGCACTAGCACTTTAAAATTGGTATTCTTTCACGTCAGCTTTGTCATGGGGCATTTAGGGCCATATTGGCCTCGTTGACATTGACTTGTCAGAATGACGGGTCTAATTTATTATTCTAATTTTGGTTTAATGCACAATAATTATTAAACATTCAATGTATATACAATTCAATATTTTAATATATAGGTTATATACATATATTTTTTTGAGTAGGTATTTACACATTTATGTCATATAATGTGTGTGTATGTATGTGTGTTATTTTTATATGTATGTATGTATGGATAAGTATGTACATGTGAGCATTCATGACTCGACATAAGCACGTGGTATATGTTTATAGAATTATCTTTGATATATACTTTCACTTTTTATTTGAGCACATGTGTCACGTTTTTTCACTGGTTTTCACTTCTTTTTTCTTTTTATTCTATTTGTCACTTTTAATTTGCTTTATATAAAATGTATTCTGAAACAATATATTGCTTATATACATATATATATTTTCTCCTATATATAAATCTATATCACGTATATCATGAACTAATTACACGTGTTTTCTTTATATACTACTGGGTTTTGCCCCATATGGTCTATCAAATGATGGGCCTTTGCAGTATGGACTAATCTTCACCCTTTTCCCTGAACTAAAATGGCGGCCGCGGAGCGCCTGTGTATGGCACATGCGCCGTCCCGGATGCTCTTTTTCCGGTTGTGCGTGTTATGCAGGCGCGCATAGACATGCGCTGTCTGCATCTTCCGGATGCCGGGATGGGGATATCGGGGCGGCTGTGTCCGCCATTGACAGGTGCCATGTAGATAGCGGCGTCCTGAATATATCTGATTCAGGTGGGTGATTCATTTCCCTATACCTAGTATTCAAGCCAGAGGTCATTTTGAATGTTTATATCACATGTGTGTTTTGACCAATAACAACTCCTTCCTATACAAGATACTTCCAATAAAAGATATATCCATCTTAACACACAGCACAACTTGAAAAAGCTGACGGCGAAACGCGCGTCGGGGTTCTTTGGTGCTGGTTTGGTGCTATTTGGGACTCACTATGCAGCACAGTGGTTGGTATTCAACCTTAGTGGTAGCCATGCTTTAGATATTGCTTTATTCTTTAAAACAGCACTGATAAACAGTAATGTACTGAGTGTATACACTTTCTGTCTCCCTATGCAATATTTTTTGCTATTTCATGTGATATTTTGTGCTATTTTGTGCTACTTTTGAATTGTATTGGCGTGATAAGCTGCCCTGTATGTTGTAGTCCCCCCCCCCCCACCACCATGTTGTTTTAAACTTGTTTGTCATTTTAGGTCGTGATGGCCATTGCTTTTACTAATTGTGATTAAATATAATAAAAATCTTTTGAATGGTACTTATGGTGTGCTAATATGTTATTTAGTATTTATATGGTAGTATCTACATATATATATTTATAGGGATTGTGTTTTCTTTTGTGGTTGATGGGCTTTAATTTCTGTTACTTATATAGCGCCAACATATTCCGCAGCGCTGCACAGAGATCCTCACTTACTGTCCCCATGGTGGATCACATCTAAATTCCCTATCGGTATGTTTTTAGGGTGTAGGAGGAAACCGGAGTACCCAGAGGAAACCAACGCAAACACGTGGAGAACATACAAACTCCATGCAGATGATGCCCTTGGTTGGATTTGAAACCAGGACCCCAGTGCCCAGGATCTCCGTGCTTTGGGCCTCCTCAGGCACGAGGGCCAGGTTGCGACTGCTACCTCTGCAACCCCAATAGCTACGACCCTGATGCTAAGTAGAGCAAAAAGGTTATGTTTAGAAGAAGATCGAGGGAGATAGTTGTATGTTTAGAAGAAGATCGGAGGAGATAGTTGTATGTTTAGAAGGAGATCGGGGGAGATAGTTGTATGTTTAGAAGATCGGGGTAGAAAGTTGTATGTTTAGAAGATCGGGGTAGAAAGTTGTATGTTTAGATGAAGATCAGGAGAGATAGTTGTATGTTTAGAAGGAGATCGGGGGAGATAGTTGTATGTTTAGAAGAAGATCCGGGGAGATAGTTGTATGTTTAGAAGATCGGGGTAGAAAGTTGTATGTTTAGATGAAGATCAGGGGAGATATTTGTATGTTTAGAAGGAGATCGGGGGAGATAGTTGTATGTTTAGAAGATGATCGGGGAGATAGTTGTATATTTAGAAGAAGATTGAGGGAGATAGTTGTATGTTTAGAAAAAGAGTGGGGGAGATAGTTGTATGATTAGAAGAAGATCGGGGGAGATAGTTGTATATTTAGAAGTAGATCGGGGGAGATAGTGTAGGTTTAGAAGAAGATCCGGGGAGATAGTTGTATGTGCTTGTCCAGCTTTAGACCTGTGGTTCTCAGGTATCTGACTCACAATTTGAAATTATCTATATGACTAGATTCCTGATAGATGTGATCTGGATACACCTCCATATTTGATGCCTGAGCAAAGTATCATGGGACATATGATTACTAGAGCTATTGAATGCACGCAGTGATTTCTACAATAAAGACAGCGGCCAGAAGTTAGGAAGAGGTTGCTTTGGGAAAAGCACAAGAACACTGTTAGGGTATGTTTACACGGCAGCCTCCGTTACGGCTGAAATTACGTAAAAAAATGACCGTCGGCACAGAACATCGTAAAGCCCATTCAAATGAATGGGCAGATGTTTGCCGACGCTTTGGAGCCGTATTTTCGGACGTAATTCGAGGCTAAAACGCCCGAATTACGTCCGTAAATAGGGTGTGTGAACCCAGCCTTATAATGTGGGCCAGGTTAGTGGAAGGTGGTTATGATTTCCTGTGTATCCTGGAGTTTCCCTATACAATCTTAAATGTGACCTTAGCACAAAAATATTTAGGAAAAGTAAAATTCAGAAAACATTCATTTATTCAGTATACAGACTTAGTAAAACTGAGTATTTCAGACAGCACACCTCTGTGTTTGATTCAGCTCTGCTACATTTGTACAATAAAACAAAAATAAATCAATTAATTACATCCAGCAATGACCTGAATAATATACAAGGTGCAGCATAGCCCAACACTATATGTAATTGCTAAATTAATTGTGTCTGGAGTGAAGAAAATAAGGATTTTTTTTAAAAATCTCAACAGGAAATAACGTTTATCTGCAGTAAAGACACATTTCCTATTTATTTATCTTATCAATCTCATATCTAATTCAGAGGTGTAGCTAGGTTCTCCTGCACCCGAGGCAAACATTCAGATTGGCGCCTCCCCCAACTTCATTCCCGACATTTCCTACCCGCGCGCCATGTTTGCTTTCTCTACCAATCAATGAGGTGTCATTTTTTTTTTCACTTTTTTTTAACGTAACTCAAGCATGAAACCATTTCTACATTTTACAAGCGATATAGATATATAAGGGAGTTATCATAACAATAAAATAAAATAAATTAAAGATGTCACACACAGCCTCCTTCGTAGATAGCACCACACACAGCCCCCATGGAGATAGTGCCACACACAGCCCCCCTTGTAGATAGCTCCACACACAGCCCTTCTCTAGTAGATAGTGCCACACACAGCCCCCTTGTAAATAGCGCTACACACAGCCCCCATGTAGATAGTGCCACACACAGCCCCGCTTGTAGATAGTGCCACATACAGGCCCCCTGCTGATGGTGCCACACAGTCCCCCCATAGATGATGCCACACAGCCCCCCTTGTAGACGGTGCCACACAGCCCTCCTTTGTAGACTGTGCCACACAGCCCCGCTTGCAGATGGTGCCACGTAGCCCCCCCTTGTAGATGGTGCCACACAGCCCCCCTTGCAGATTGTGCCACACAGCCCCCTTGTAGGTGTTGCCACACAGCCCTCTTGTAGGTGTTGCCAGACAGATCCCCTGTAGATGGTACCACACAGCCCCCCTTGTAGATAATGCCACACTGCACCCTGTAGATGATGTCATATAGCCCCCTTGTAGATGGTGCCACACAGCCCTGCTTGCAGATGGTGCCTTGTAGCCAGTGGCAGATTATCATTAGGGCGGTTCGGGCGGTCGCGTGGGGCCCAAGGCTCCCACGGGGTCCATGGCCGGCCGAACCGCACATGATCGCACGGGTCCCCTCATGCCCGGTGGCATCGCTAGCAATGGAGAGGGCCCCGGTGCTAGCGGCAGCCACATTCAGTGGCGTAACTATATGGGTCGCAGAAGCCAGGGGGGCCCGCGCCCCCCGCACCACATCAATGAAAAGTTACTATAGTAACTGGGGCCTATGTAATAAACTACATGGTCCCTTGTTACTATAGTAACTGACTGTACTTACCCCTCCTCTTCCTGGAGCGCTTCGGAGGTTCTGACATCACAGCGCTGTGCGCAGCGCATAATGTCACGACACTTTGCGCTGTGCACCGCATCCCGACACTTGATGGAGTGAGGACCTGTGGCCAAAGAGGAGGTAAGTTTAATTTTAGTGTCTTGAAGAAGCTGATGGGTGGGGGTCCGACACCCGGGACCCCCGCCAATCAGCTGTTTTGAAGGGGTTGCAGCCGCTCGTACGAGTGCTACTTCCCCTTCATTCCGGTCACTTTCTCACACTGAATCGCCGACACGAATGTGTCAGCGATTCACAGTGGGAGCAAGTGAGGGAAATTAAGGGGAAGCAGCACTCGTACGAGCTCTGCACCCCCTTCAAGACAGCTGATTGGCGGGGCTCCCGGGAGTCTTACCGAGACCCATCAGCTATTCATGGCCTATACTGAGGATAGGCCATGAATGTTTAGGGACTGGACAACCTTTAAAGCCTACCATGTGTTAGGCTTAGATACAGAGCCCCAGCTTATACGGCATAAGAATACTGTCTGCTGCACCCTGTATCTAAACCTACCTTAGGGTTAGATACAGGGTCCAACAAACAGTATCACATATGCACATGGGCCCTGTATCTAGGGCCCTTTATCTAATGCCCTCTTCACATCACTGCTGCCCTTCCGTTGAGGGGTTCCGTCTGGTTAACCGGTTAACCCCTCAACGGAAAGGCAAACGGAAACCTTAGCTTCCGTTTGCATCACCATTGATCTCAATGGTGATGGAAACTTTGCTAATGGTTTCCGTTTGTCACCGTTGTGAACAGGTTCCGTTGTTTTGGTGGAATCAATAGCGCAGTCGACAATGCAAAACAACGGAATCCTGTCACATTGGTGAGAAACGGAAATCTTTAGCAACGTTTCCGTCACCATTGAGATCAATGGTGAGGGAAACGGAAGCAGAGGTTTCAGTTTGCCTTTCTGTTGAGGGGTTAACCTGATGGAACCCATCAACGGAAGGGCAGCGGTGATGTGAACAGGCTGCCACAGGGATGTGGCGGCCGCCACGGGGTAAGGTAAGTAAACTGTATATATTTTTTTAGGTGGGGACTATCGCTGTTTATATATTCAAGGAGGGGGGGATTCCTCCGTTACACTATATACAAGGGGGAGTGCTGGGAGGCCCTATATACAAGGGGGAGGGTAGCGCTGTGGGGGCCTGTATACAAAGGGGGGGGAGAGCGCTGTGTGCAGTATATGCAAGGGGGAGCGCTGTGTGGCCCTATATGCAAGGGGGAGCGCTGTGTGGCCCTATATACAAAGGGGGAGCGCTGTGTGACACTATATACAAAGGGGGGAGGGAGTGCTGTGTGACACTATATACAAGGGGGGGAGTGCTGTGTGACACTATGTACAAAGGGGGAGGGCTGTGTAGCACTATATACAAGGGGGGGGGCTGTGTAGCTCTATCCACAGCGGTATGTGTGTGGCGCTCTTTATAGGGGGTGCTTTTTGACACTATTTAAAAGAGGGGGAGGGATGTGTGGGGCTCTCCATAGGGGGCTGTATGACACTATCTATAGGGGGCTGTGTGTAACGCTCTCTATGGGGGGGATGTCTGATATCTACAGGGGGCTGTGTGTGGCGCTATCTATGGGGGTGTGTAATATCTACAGGGGCTGTGTGTGGCACTATGTACAAGGGGCTGTGTGTATGTGGTGTTTTATAGTGTGTGGTATTATTATAGTCAGGTGCGCAGTATTTGGTGCTATTATATTTAGGGGTACAGTATGTGGCACCATGATTACTTTATTTTTGTTTATAGGTGTTGAAATGTTGGAAAAGTGAGGAGCCTAAGACATCTGAGTGGCAAATTTTGCAGAAATGAGTCATGGCCGGGAGAAGTCGTCAATAGCTCTGGACCGGATGGAGAAGAAAAGAGGAAAAAAACGACTAGAATCTGAGACGTCGTCACCTGTGAGTCACTAGATTTATAGAGAATCTGTCACCTCTCCTGACATGTTTATTATAGGAAATCCTTGTATGTCACGAAAAGTCTTTCTGCAGTCCAGGATTGATAGACAATTCCCCGTGTCAGGAGGATGTGTCCCTGCACAGTGTGATACTGTCAGTATGTAGGGACACAGCCCTGTGACAAGGGGAATCGTAACACCCATTTGTTAATGCTTGCCCAAAAAGGTAGTGTTAACAATAGTTACAGCACGGCAGGGCGGCGGTGCGGAAGGGGGGCCCAAGTTTTGGTAACAGCCCAGGGCCCATGGTCTACTTAATCCACCACTGTATGTAGCCAGCCCTTGTAGATGGTGCCACACCAACCCCTTGCAGATGGTGCCACACAGTCCCCTTGTAGGTGTTGCCACACAGCCCTCTTGTAGGTGTTGCCGGACAGACCCCCTGTAGATGGTGCTACACAGCCCCCTAGTAGATAATGCCACACTGCCCCCTGTAGATGACGCCATATAGCCACCCTTGTAGATGGTGCCACATAGCCCACCTTGTAGATTATGCCACACAGCCCCCCTGTAGATGATGCCACACTGCCCCCTGTAGATAATGCCACATAGCCCCCACTTGTAGATGGTGCCACACAGCCCCCCTTGTAGATGATGCAACACAGCCCCCCATGTAGATGATGCCACACAGGCCCTGTTGCAGATGGTGCCACATAGCCCCCCCCCCTTTTAGAAAGACATTTAAAAACCTTACTTACCTAGCCCCCATCCCTGCTCCAAGATCATTGCGTAGGCCGGCATGATCCAGTTGATGTCATCACACCGGCATGCGCTGGGAGTCTGTCCCAGCCACTTATAGGCTACAGGCCTAATGTAGCATAGTGATGGCGGAGCATAGTATTCAATAGTATCTGCGTCCTCGGGACGTAGATACAATTTAATGTGGCAGTCGCTAGCATCGGGGCGCCCCCTGGTGCTAGCAAGACCACCAGGCATGAGGGGCCTGTGCCGCCCAGCCCATAAATGTAATGGGCCGGGTGGCGAGGGCCCCATAGCAGCAGGGTGCCCTCAGAGCATGAGACGGCCGCAGAGCAGCCGTTTCTATCTATCTATCTGTCTATCTCATATCTATCTATCTATCTATCTATCTATCTATCTATCTATCTATCTATCTCATATCTATCTATCTATCTATCTATCTATCTATCTATCTATCTATCTATCTATCTATCATTTAGTATATCAGTCTTGTCTTGTGTATCAACTTCTTTTTTTATTACATGCAATATACTTTGGAGCTAGTACATACTGTAGTACAATGTAAACCCTTCATATTGTAAATGTGAGTCTTCAGTTACCATGTTCCCACTAATTCTGTCTATTTTCTTAAGTAGATTACTCTAATGTGTCTCAGGGGAGGCAATAGATTTTACTACCACTTATAACAACATATCATTAGGCGAAGTCCTATGATAATGTCTGATGAGATAACCCCTCTGGGTAAATTTGTTAGGAGGAGCTATTACCATAAAATGGAAGCCTAACCTAGAATGGCAGCACTATATTATTACCACTTAATGGAGTCCAATAGTTGATTAAATCCACAACTGGAGAAATAGAGTATAATGGGCTGCCTGTTTTTTCATATTCAGGCTCTTTATTTTAACATAACAGTTTTGATGTCTGTGCGCAAATGGATACAAAGTACATTATAATACATTAAAACTTACATTGTAACTATTCAATATTATTTTTCTTTCCATTTATTTACTTGTGTTAGGCTTCGTCCACATCTGCATCAGTGCTCCGTTCTGGCGTTCCGTTGGAGCTTCCCTTCAGAATGGAGACCATCGGTTTCCGTTTGCATCACCATGGATTTCAATGGTGACGGATCCGGTGCAAATGGTTTCCGTTTGTCTCTGTTGTGCAAAGGTTCCGTCATTTTGACCCAATCAATACCATAATCGACTGCGCTATTCATTCAGTCAAAACTACGGAACCCTTGCAAAACTGAGACAAACGGAAACCATTTGCACCGGATCCGTCACCACTGAAATCAATGGTGATACAAACGGAAACTTTTGGCTTCTATTTTTTTCGGTCAGGGTTTCGTTCTGACGGGAAGCTCTGACGGAACGTCAAAACGGAACCCTGGCGCAGATGTGAACGAAACCTTAAAGTGGTTATGTGGGGACCGAAATTTATTAGTGGTGTACTCACTGCAGTATGTGAGTACACTCGCTAATATACATTCTGGTCCCTAATGTGCTGATTCTGAGATTTTAATACATTTTTACAGCGCTGCCGGTGGACGTGAAGTCTACTGGCACAGTCTAACTTCATGACACGACTCGTTGTCATGTGACCGGCCCCGCTGTACGCTCTCTAATCGCTGTACTACTGCTTGTACAAATGTCCCATGATGACGAGTCGTGTAGTTACGAAGTTAGACTGTGCCAGTAGACTTCCGGTCCCCTGCCAGAGCTGCAAAAATCTATTAAAATCTCAGAATCAGCGCGATGGGGACCGGAATATATACTAGCGAGTATACATACATACTGCAGTGACTACACTGCTAATCATTTTCGGTCCCCATTACAAAAATGTACGTAAAGACAAATCATCACAATGGAATAATACTGAAGTCTAATTGCATGATTGTTAGTCCAATCGTTTTATACAGTATTATAGACACTTTTTTTTATGTGACTATCCACATAATTTTTTTTTTAAATATTACAGTTTTCATACCTTTTACTGGAGTAGTCACAGAATGCTGATATTTTATGTTCTCTTTAGCTCACTTGTCAGCTTCGCTGTATACTGTATACTGTATACAGGTACAGGATGAGGAGAATTATCTCATTATCATTAGAGGGCAGGAAATTTAATGACCGCTCTATTATATTACTGGAAGTCTAGATAAGGTAGGATAACAACACTAAACAATATATACAGATAAGGATCTGTATCCATCTTCCCTGACTAATCATTGTCATACACTTCTCATTGTTCCAGACCATTGTTCCACAGTGTGATTGTGCAGTGGAAGAAGCTGGGCTGGAACGATGAGAAGTGTATGATGCTGATTAGTCACTGATTAGTCACTGATTGGTCAGCGTCATACACTTCTCTGTACAACGCCCAGTTGGTAAAAAGTAAAAACACTCCCAGTTGGTCATTAAGGAACTAATTAGCATAAATCTAAAATTGTTCATAACTTGCTCAAAAATGATCATTTAAAAACCACTGTTGTTACCTACATTACAGCGCCGATCAGATTATGTAGGAGAAAGGGCACTTATAATCTGGTGACAGAGCCTCTTTAAAGTTACGCCTCTCATCAGCATTACTAAAGGAATGTAAAAAATAAAGAAATAAACAAAATTGGTATTGTCGCGTCCATCATAGTCGTAATTTTTACAGTATAACATTATTTAACTCGCAAGGTGAATGCCGCAAAAAAAAAAAAGTACAACGCTAGAATCGTTGTTTTTTGGTTATCTTAGCGATAAACAATGTAGTAAAAGTGATCAAAAAGTTGTATGTACCAAAAAGTTGTACCTGTACAACTACATCTCATCCCACAAAAAATAAGTCTTCGCACTACTTAACCCCTTGACGTAACTGCATATCCAAGTAAGCACCAAATTTGTGTAACTTGACGTGCAGTTACGTCTGGACTTTGACAGTTAACCGCCGTGCGGTGCTACACCGCCGCAGCGGTGGTTAACTGTGCAGGATGTCTGCCCTGCATTCCCTGTTGCCGTTCAGCGGCACATTGCTGCTGATTTTGGCAATTAACCCCTTTGATGCGGCGGTCGATTGCGATTGCCGCATTTATTTAGAACAGATCGGCAACCCCACATGAAATTGCGGGGGCTGACGATCGTTTCCATTTTTTATGCATCAAGTGTTTTTTGATGGATTTTTTACGGCCATTTTTGGAGCTGTTCTTCTATTGAGACAATGTAAAATGGCTCCAAAAACGTCTCAGGAAGTGACATGCACTTTTTTACAAACAGCCGTGTAAATAAAACTCCCCTCTGGAACAAAACTCAGCTTTTCCCATTGAAATCAATGGGCAGAAGTTTGGAGGCGTTCAGCATCCCTATTTTTAGCTGTTTTTTGGGGCGATTACGGCCTGAAAAACTGCTGAAAATTAGCCGCGTGAACATACCCTTATGTGGATCCAAGGAGTGAAAATGGAGAAGCAGTGTAGCCACCTGCAATGGTCCATGTTTCTAATGTATGCCGGCAACCGAGTCCTGACACAAATGGTGCAAGTGTCCAAGTTAGATGTAGAACACTGAGGGTATGTTCACACGCAGTGTTTTCAGGCGTATTTTGGGGTGTTTACGCCTCGAAAAACGCCTGAAAAAACGAAAGCTGAACGCCTCCAAACATCTGCCCATTGATTTCAATGGGAAAACGGCGTTCTGTTCCAACGGAGCGTTTTTACGCGTAAAAGAACGGCCACGAAAAAGAAGTGCAGGACACTTCTTGGGACGTTTTTGGAGCTGTTTTTCATAGACTGAAAAAAGCTCCAAAAACGGCCATAAAAAACGCTGCGAAAATCGCGAGTGGCTAAAAAACTTCTGAAAATCAGGAGCTGTTTTCTCTTGAAAACAGCTCCATATTTTCAGACGTTTTTGAGTTTGTGTGTGAACATATCCTCAGGACAGGTATGAAGTCTATACCGATAATTGGCATTTGGAGGAAAAAGGTTTTTTTTATCTATAAATTGCGCAGCAGCCCCACCCGTATGAAACCTTATACTACTCCGGATATCGCCCAACTCAGTCCTAGACCCAGTATTACATCCCATATCTGGCCTCAATACCGGTAATAAGGATGATGTAGAATGTTCATCTAGTCTAAGACTAATCACATATTCTGAATGTATTTTACAGGAAAACAGCATGGGACAAAACCAAAAACAGAACCGAAGCTGCTGGATATCTAAACTTGGAAATGGGTAGTTATGGGGATGTGTAAAAATGAAGGTTTCATCTGTAGACACAGTGAGCTGTTATATTAAAGAACAATTTCTACTTTCATCTCGCTTCCCTGCCTTCCTTCTCTTCATTAAATTACATTAAAACTATTCTCCATTGTGATTTCTGTTGCTTGTTTTTTTTTTTACACAAGTTGCTTCTATTAAATCTTATCCTGATCAATGGAACCGCATGGTGTACGGTAGAACTTGTTTACCAGACAAACAAGCGCGTGCTTTGATTCCTTCATTATTGATGTGTCAGTATAAGACTCACAGGTGATTTCAGAAAATTTACCTCTATAAAAATCAGATTGTGCCCTCTGAGCTGAATTAAAAATATATGTGTCAAGGAAAACCAGTCTATAATATTAAAACCAGATTTTTATATTATTAACCCCTTCCCACCTAATGGTACCTTCCACTTGCCAGAAGTTCGTCATTCTACATGTTGGGTTGATGGTATTGCGTACTCCGGCACGCAGTGCGATTGGCAGTATTGGGCTGTCACACTGATAGCTTTATCCTGTATTGTGGTGGGGAACTGAAATAATCAGTTCCTTGTCACTAAAACCCCTACACACAGTGCTCATATTAGAGAGAACCTTTCACCTCCCCATACATGTTCAGCATGTAATGGGCAGGGCTGTACAAACCCTGGGGCACTTTACATTTTTTTTCATATCTTCCTCTGTTATTTAGATATTGGTGCCATTATATTTGGCGCCAGATATTTAAGTAACCCCCTGAACTGTCAATGGGGCGTGTAATTGGCAAGGGGGCGTGTAACATCGCTGTGACACTGTCCACTCAGCTAGGGACAGCATCACAGCAAGAGCTGGAGAAAGGAGAGAGAGTGCACGTGTGCACGCTCGCAGCTCAGCCGCCACCACGGAACAGAAGAGGAGAAGAAGAATCTGAATTCTTTTTCTTCTTCTTCTTCTGTTCCATGGCAGCCGGAGTATCTTCGGCAGTGGCATCGGAGCTGTGTGCGCACGCGTTTTCACTCACTTCAGCTCTCGGCAGACAAGGACAAGACTGTGTGATCTCTCGAAAGAGATCACACAGTCTTGTTTGGCTTGTCTGCCAAGAGCTAAAGAGTAAGAGCGTGCACGCATGCTCGCACTTCTCCGAGCTGCGCGTGCGCGCGCACACACACTCTCCTCTTTCCAGCTCTTGCTGTGACGCTATCCCTAGCTGATTGTACAGTGTGACAGCGATGTTACAGGTCCCCTTGCCAATTACACGCCCCATTGACAGTTCAGGGGGTTAATTAAATATCGGGCGCCAAGAATAACTGCACCGATATCTAAATAACAGTGGATAATAGGAAAACATTTTTAAAGTGCCCAAGGGTTTGTAGAGCCCTGCCTATTACATGCTGCACTCAGCTGCACATGTATGGGAAGGTGAAGGGTTCTCTTTAAGCAATGTGTTTCCAATTGCAGAAGTGCTGTTTTTGTATACAGGCAGTTGCTGGAAACCCAGTGACTTCATTAATGACATCACAGGATTTCCCATTGCAGAAGAATTAGGGAAGCATGAAAGAAAAAACTGGATCTGTGTCTTTTCCACAAGTCTGTTTATACCAATCAACCTAAGGGTATGTTCACACGCTTAGCAAAAAATGTCTGAAAATACGGAGCTGTTGTTTTCAAACTCCTGATTTTCAGACTTTTTTTTTAGCAACTCACATTTTTCCCGGCTGTTTTTGGAGCTGTTTTTCTATAGAGTCAATGAAAAATGGCTCCAAAAACGTCCCAAGAAGTGACGTCGGAACAGAACGCCACATTTCCCATTGAAATCATTGGGCAGATGTTTGGAGGCGTTCTTCTTCCGATTTTTTCAGCCATTTTTCGGGACGTTTATGGCACAAAAAACGGCTGAAAACACTCTGTGTGAACATACCCTTACAGTTATTTAATGGGCTGCTACCATTATATCACTGTTATCATTGATCTGAATATGGGGGTCACAGGGAACGCATGGATCATGTGTTCCCTGCTAGCCTGAGCCTCTTCTAACTTATAATAAATAAATGAACAAATAAATCTATATGCAGTAGTGAATTGTAAAATAAGAAATACAATAAATAATACATACAAATAAATAAAATGAGAAAAAAATATAAAACAATGGGAAAAAAAAGCATGACAATGTTAATTTTACGCAGAATTGTTTTTTACCCCTAACATACAATAATTACCCCTGGCCTCAAATTTTTTATGTTCTACCCTGGCCTCATCTGCTTTTGCGTCTTCACTAAAAAAATGTTTGTACTTGGATGATTCTTACCCATGTACAGAGGCTGTATCTAAAATTAAAGGAAGGAGATGCTTTTAAAACAACTTTGTTTTTAGCGCTATAGAGACGTCACGCAACACACAATGTGCATGTAACAGTTGCAACCAATCACAGGCCACAGCGGTAACATGTTGATATAACCGCCGCGGCCAGAGAACTGTAAATAGAGACCAGAGAAGGACCACAGCGCTGGGGTGACAGGCGATTTAAGAAGTATGTGCCCATTTAATACTTTGGACCATAGGAATCTGTCAGTTTTTTTCTTTTTCTAAAGCTGGGAATGCCCTTTAACCCCTTAACAACATTTGCCGTACATGTGTGGTGATTTATACAGCTGACACCCGCCTGCAATGGCAAGGATCGGAGATAACTCCTTTCCCGAATGTTTAACGCCTTAGAAGTTGTTGTCAATAGCGATTACGGAATCTAAACAGTTAGAGGGTAGGGGCTATCTCTGCTCTCGATCGCCCCTGCCCCACCGTGCAACAAAATTTTGAGATGCTAAGAGGCTACCATGGCAGACGGAGGCCAAGTGAAGGCCTCCAGCTCTGCCTTCTGTGCTCTACTATTAAGCAATGACAGAAGCAGTGTATTGCATGTGTAATGCAGCATAGTAAAATGTTCTAGGTAGACTAAAAAAAAGTTTAATAAAAATGTTTAAAATATAAATGAATAAAAGTAAAAAAGAAACCCTCTTCCTATTTTTCACATACAAAATGTAAACAATAAAAAAATAAACAGAACTGACATATCCTTTGCAAAAGCCAAACTATTAAAATATCTATTATTTAATATATCTATCATTTAAGCCTGTAGTGAATCAAAATTTACAATGCCAGAATTGCTGTTTTTTTATACACCTTACTTCCCCCAAAATATTGAAACAAATAGTGATTAATAAGATGTATGCACCCCCAAAACACCAATAAAAACGACAACATGTCCTGCAAAAAACAAGTCTTCACAAGCTTCATCTACGGAAAAATAAAAAAGTTATGGGTCGCAGAATATTTTTTTCATTTTACCAAACAATAATTGAAATGTTAATCAATACATTATATGGTACATTAAATGATGACATTGTAAAGTACAAATTGTCCTGCAAAAATCAAGCTTTCATATAGCTATGTCGACGGAAAAATAAAAAAGTTATTGCTCTTGGAATGCGATGATAAAAAAAGAATAATAAAAAAATTGGTTGTGTTCAGACCTATCCACAGGATAGCTCATCCGTAGATGATCGGTGGGGGTCCAACACCCAAACCCCACACCGATCAGCTGTACCAGCTTCCGCCGGGCATCAGATGTTATGCAGTGGCCGGTGTCAAAAGCAGATGGCTCCATTCACTGTATAGAAGCCGTGCTGCAGAACTGCACCTCTGCTCCTATTCACTTGAATATTGCAGCTCGGCCACTATACTGTGACCGGAACCATCTGCTTCCGGCACTGAAATCCGGTGCTCGGAGGCAGCAGGAACAGCTAATCAGTGCGGGTCCGGGTGTCGAACCCCCCACCGATCATATACTAATGACCTATCCTGCGGATAGGTCATCGGTATGAAAAATCAGCCCGTGCCCGGACAACCTCTTTAAGGGGTTACAGTTGCACCCTTGTGCATTCTGATTATATTGCAATGGGCTGCAAGATTTTTAACACATACTTCTACAGTCCATTATGTAGCCATGTGGCAATACCTAAAAATCTGGCTTTAAAAATCTGGCTGAGAAGTGCCAGCATACGAATTATTTAAAACATTTAAAAATATACACTTATGATTATTGTAACAAAAAAAGGTTAAGATATCTTAATACCATGATGAGAGCTCAAAAATGACATTCTAATAAGTGATAAAATACATAATGATATATTAGAACTACAGTACGTATTAATGATATGAAGGCAGCTGGGAGCGGACAGTCTTTCCACTTGACTCTTTCACCTTCACACAATCAATTCATAGAGAACAGACACAATGGAAAACCATAAAAGCAAAAATTCCGGTCCTGGAGAAGAACGCATGACCCTTTATTAGCAGTTTTTCAACTCTACATTTACTCTATAATAAGATAACTTAGTTATGGCAGTAGAATGTTGTTGAATTTCGAACCAAAATCAAAGAAAGGTTGACAAATGAAGGGAAAAGAAGACTTAAAGGAGCTGTCTGGTTTAATACTTTATTAAAGAGAGTGGATACAATAAATATCTTTCACTCTGGAGGACCTGGCACGTCTATGCATTACAGGGAAATCCTATTAAATTTAATGGACACTGTGCAATGCTTCTGTTGGGGAGCTGCATTAGACGCAGCGTGTCCTTCATGGAACCCGCAGTACATTCCGTCCCAAAAATCGCACCACATGCGGAAGTAAGCCGTTCATACTTAGCCCCTCCCTCCTCTGACGTCTGCACCGGCCTCCCTGGATGACATTGCAGGCCATGTGACGCTGAAGCCTGTGATTGGCTGCAGCGGTCACATGGGATGCAACGTCATCCCAGGAGGCCGGACTGCAGGAAGAAGGAGGGCGTTCTGGGTAAGTATGTATTTTTATTTTCCGTAGTTGGGATTTTTGTGGCCTAAACACTCCAAATACATCGCAAAAGGCTTTTTGTTGCGGGTATTGCATCCCCATTGAATACAATGGGGAAAACCCGCAACGGAAAATCAACAAAAACACAGCATAAATTGACATGCTGCAGAATTAAATTCCGCACCGCAGGTCAGTTTATTAACATTTACGCTGCAGTTTTTTCCCACAGTGAGGGCAGGAGATTTTCTGAATCTTTGCTTCTACTGTAAATGCTGCAGAATTTCCGACAGAATTCTGTGGTGGAAATTCCGTAGCGCTTACACTACATGGGAACACGACCTTACTGCAACGTTTCCGATAATTGCTGGAGGTGCAGAAGTAGCAAAACACCCTTAAAGGGAACCTGTGACCAGCATTTCACCTATTAAACCAGTGTTCCTGCTCTTGCTTGTGCTCTCAGTTGGCCACTGGGGGCGCATGGTAAGGTGAGCTCATTCCATCTGTTCACATGTTGTGGTGCTGTATGGTGGTGTCTGTTGCTGTAGTGCTGCACTTGTGGGGGGACGTGGCCCAGAGCCAAGGAGGATTGGCATGGTCTGAAGGCATGGGTGCTTTTGGGCCCCTGGGTTGCTCCCTCTGCAGGAGCGGTGCTGCGGTGGCGGTAGCCGCCATGCGGTGCTGCAACCGCTAGAGTAGGGACCCACTTAATAGAGGTCGCCGTGAAGTGGCAAGTGGGCTTATACAGTTTGATCAAAATGTTTGCAAAGAACCTCATGTTCATGTTTCTAAATTATGCCTAGCGGCTCAGATCAACGTATATACTGTGGATTGTGCGGTCCATGTCTAGTTTCTCACAATGCTGATATTAAACCAGTAATACCTGGTGGAAGAGGGTGAAAAATTATTTTTATGTTACCTATAATTATATTCTAAGTATCTCTGTACCTTTTAGTATTCCGTTTTTTTAGTGTTCCCGCGCCATATGCTAAAGACTCATATCTTCATTTGAAAAGAGGCCTTTCAGAGTTAACCCCGCCTCCTTACTTTTGATTGACTGCTCATCACCTCCCCTCAGCACACACACATCCTGCACTTGCACATCCATGTCCTGTTCTGGTGCATGCGCACAACAAAACACCATAGCGGCACATGCACAGTAACTAGATTTGATGCCCAGATGAAGCAGGGAAGTGTGTCAGACCATACGTGACAGACGAGATTGCGGCATTCAGGGCTGGCCAGATTTTAGCGGTGGGTGGGCATAAGAGGAACGAACAAGACTGAAGGATTATTACCCTAAACGGCGCAAAATGTTTGCAGACCATTGTTTATGGTCGGAGGAGGAGAATTTAAGAGAGGGGATAACGGCAATGAACTTTTGACAGCAGCGGCCAGCGAGAGGTGAAGAGAGTTGACTAGGTGACAGGTTCTGTAAAGGATTTGCCAGACACAGGTTCTGTGTCGACGCCCGTGGGCAATCAGTCTGCACCTGCTCCTATATCTGTGAGACTGACTCCATCTTCCAACACTCAGGATGGCAGGCTTAGGAGTGGGAGAGCCTATCACAGCCTGGCCAGATGGAGCTAGTTCCCGCCCACTGTCTATTTATACCTGCCTTTCCTGTTCCTCCTTTGCCTGTGATTCTTCTATGCTTGTTTCCTGGCTTGCTGCTGCTGCTTGTACTACGGATCCTCTGCTTGTTATTGACCTTGGCTTTCTGACCACTCTCCTGCTCAGCGTTTTGTACCTCACTCTCTCCTAGTTTGACTCGCTCGTTAACCACTCTTGTTGCTCACGGTGTCTCCGTGGGCAGCTGCCCCGTTTCCCTGCTTCTGTGTACCCCTGTCTGTTTTGTCTGTCTTGCACTTACTGAGCGTAGGGACCGTCGCCCAGTTGTACCCCGTCGCTTAGGACGGGTCATTGCAAGTAGGCAGGGACTGAGTGACGGGTAGATTAGGACTCACCTGTCTGTCTCCCTACCCTGTCATGACATAATCACAGGCCCATATACCTAGTCTACCCTGGTCCCTGACACATCTATGGACCCCCTTGAGACCCTGGCTCAGCAGATGCAGGGCCTCTCCCTACAGGTGCAGGCCCTGGCTCAGAGGAACAATCTGCGTGATGCTTCCCTGGTAGTGCCACCCACCTCACCTCTTGAACCCCACCTCAAGTTGCCTGACCGGTTCTCAGGGGACCGGAAGACTTTTTTCTCCTTTCGGGAGAGTTGTAGACTATATTTTCGCTTAAAGCCCCACTCCTCAGGTTCTGAGAGTCAGCGGGTGGGCATAATTATGTCCCGGCTCCAGGACGGGCCCCAAGAATGGGCCTTCTCCTTGGCTCCTGACGCCCCTGAACTTTCCTCCGTTGATCTTTTCTTTTCTGCTCTCGGGCTCATTTATGACGAGACTGACAAGACTGCCTTTGCCGAGAGTCAGCTGGTGACCTTACGTCAGGGTAAGAGACCTGTAGAGGAGTATTGTTCTAACTTTAGGAAGTGGTGTGTAGCTTCTCGGTGGAATGACCCTGCCTTGAGGTTCCAGTTTAGATTGGGTCTGTCGAACGCCCTGAGAGACCTGCTAGTTAGCTATCCCTCTGCTGACTCCCTAGATCAGGTTATGGCTTTAGCAGTACGACTTGACCGACGTCTCAGGGAACAACGACTTGAACGTTTTTGTGCCATCTCCTCTGACTCCCCCATGATGGCTCCCGAGGTTCTGTTGCTTCATTCTTCCACAGAAAACTCGGATATACCTATGCAACTCGGGGCCTACGTGTCCCCCCAACAACGTAGAGAGTTCCACAGGAAGAATGGTCTCTGCTTCTACTGTGGGGATGACAAGCATCAAGTGAACAACTGTCCTGGGCGTAAGAATAAGCAGCCGGAAGAACTTCCGCGCCTAAGTGATCATCGGGGAGGTCACTTGGGCGCACAGGTATTTCCCGTAAAGATGAAACCTAATAAAATCTTGCTTCCCTTTCAGGTCTCTTTTGGTGGTAGGTCTGCTACCGGCAGTGCCTTCGTGGATACAGGGTCTTCTGCTAATATTATGTCGGTGGAATTTGCTATGTCTCTAGCTATGCCATTGATTGATTTTCCTAAACCTGTCCCAGTAGTGGGTATCGACTCCACTCCTCTTGCTAATAGTTATTTTACAAAGCATACCCCTATTTTTGAACTCCTTGTTGGCTCCATGCATCTGGAGCAGTGCTCTGTACTGGTGATGCAGGGATTATCGTCTGATTTGGTTTTAGGCCTTCCCTGGTTGCAGTTGCATAGTCCCACGTTTAACTGAAATACTGGGGATCTTACCAAATGGGGTAATGAATGCATGACGTCATGTTTTTCTGTTAATTCTATTTCTCTCCCTGAGGAGGTGAACACTCTACCTGAGTTTGTTCAGGACTTTGCCGATGTTTTCTCTAAAGAGGCCTCCGAAGTGTTACCTCCTCATAGAGAATACGATTGTGCAATCGATTTGGTACCAGGAGCTAAGCTCCCTAAGGGTAGGATATTCAATCTCTCTTGTCCCGAACGTGAAGCCATGAGAGAGTATATCCAGGAATGCCTGGCCAAGGGTTACATTCGCCCCTCTACTTCTCTGGTAGGTGCTGGCTTCTTCTTCGTAGGGAAGAAGGATGGTGGTCTTAGGCCGTGCATCGACTACCGGAACTTGAATAAGATCACTGTAAGGAACCAGTACCCCCTTCCTTTGATTCCTGATCTTTTCAATCAGGTTCAGGGGGCCCAATGGTTCTCTAAGTTTGATCTACGGGGGGCTTATAACCTTATCCGCATCAAAGAGGGGGATGAGTGGAAGACTGTGTTTAACACGCCCGAAGGTTATTTAGAATACCTCATCATGCCCTTTGGGTTGTGTAATGCTCCCGCGGTCTTCCAGAATTTCATAAATGAGATTTTAAGAGACTATCTGGGTGTATTTCTTGTAGTGTACCTTGATGACATACTTGTGTTTTCCAAGGACTGGTCCTCCCACATTGAGCATGTCAGGAAGGTGCTCCAGGTCCTTCGGGAAAACAAACTGTTTGCTAAGACCGAAAAATGTGTGTTTGGGGTGCAAGAGATACCATTTTTGAGTCAAATCCTCACTCCTCATGAATTCCGCATGGGCCCCGCCAAGGTCCAGGCTGTGGCGGAATGGGTCCAACCTGCCTCCCTGAAGGCATTACAGTGCTTCCTGGGATTCGCTAATTATTACAGGAGATTTATTGCTAACTGCTCGGTCATCGCTAAGCCTCTTACGGATCTCACTCGCAAAGGTGCTGATCTCCCCCTTTTTCTGTAATTTTGGGTTTAATCCACGGTTCTCCTCCGTTTCACCTGGTAGTTCCAACAATTCCGAGGTAGATGTCGTTCATCAGGAACTGTGCACAGTCTGGGCCCAGGTTCAGAAGAACCTAGAGGCGTCCCAGAGCATACAAAAGACTCAGGCAGATAGAAGACGTTCTGCTAACCCCTTGTTTGTGGTCGGGGATCTGGTGTGGCTATCTTCTAAAAATTAAAGTCCCGTCTAAGAAATTTGCTCCCCGGTTTATAGGGCCGTACAAGGTCATTGAAGTCCTTAACCCTGTCTCCTTCCGACTGGAGTTACCCCCGTCTTTTCGAGTGCATGACGTCTTTCATGCCTCCCTCCTTAAACGCTGATCCCCATCCTTGACTCCCTCGTGGAAACCTCCGGTCCCTGTTCTCACCCCTGATGGGGTAGAATTGGAGGTGGCCAAGATTGTGGACAGCAGGATGGTCCAAGGCTCCCTCCAGTACCTGGTCCATTGGAGAGGATACGGGCCTGAGGAGAGGACTTGGGTACCCGCCCGTGATGTTCACGCTGGGGTATTGCTCAGGAGGTTCCACCGTCGTTTCCCCAATAAACCAGGTCAAGCTAGAAAGGGTCCGGTGGCCCCTCATAAAAGGGGGGGTACTGTAAAGGATTTGCCAGACACAGGTTCTGTGTCGACGCCCGTGGGCAATAAGTCTGCACCTGCTCCTATGTCTGTGAGACTGACTCCATCTTCCACCACTCAGGATGGCAGGCTTAGGAGTGGGAGAGCCTATCACAGCCTGGCCAGACGGAGCTAGTTCCCGCCCACTGTCTATTTATACCTGCCTTTCCTGTTCCTCCTTTGCCTGTGATTCTTCTATGCTTGTTTCCTGGCTTGCTGCTGCTGCTTGTACTACGGATCCTCTGCTTGTTATTGACCTTGGCTTTCTGACCACTCTCCTGCTCAGCGTTTTGCCCCTCGCTCTCTCCTGGTTTGACTCGGCTCGTTCACCACTCTTATTGCTCACGGTGTCTCCGTGGGCAGCTGCCCCGTTTCCCTGCTTCTGTGTACCCCTGTCTGTTTTGTCTGTCTTGCACTTACTGAGCATAGGGACCGTCGCCCAGTTGTACCCCGTCGCTTAGGACGGGTCGTTGCAAGTAGGCAGGGACTGAGTGGCGGGTAGATTAGGGCTCACCTGTCTGTCTCCCTACCCTGTCATTACATAATCACAGGCCCATATACCTAGTCTACCCTGGTCCCTGACACATCTATGGACCCCCTTGAGACCCTGGCTCAGCAGATGCAGGGCCTCTCCCTACAGGTCCAGGCCCTGGCTCAGAGGGACAATCTGCGTGATGCTTCCCTGGTAGTGCCACCCACCTCACCTCTTGAACCCCACCTCAAGTTGCCTGACCGGTTATCAGGGGACTGAGAATAGCCTAAGAAATTATTGATGCTGAGTGCTGACCACCAATTCTCATGCACTTTAAGATGAAAAAAAGCATAGGAACTATGTGAAAAGCCTAGGTTATCTTGAGTTTTTTCGAACCTTACTCTTATTGTAGGTTGAAGAAAGACCCCAGATGTACTGGAGCCGCGATTACGTTTCCCATGAGGCAGCTTAGCCCAAGACATAAAGTGGTTTAGGGTGTCCATATTTCCAAAGCAGGTACACTTCCATTTATTTTTATTTACGGCATTATTGTTTTCTTATGTATTGTCGCTTTCACGGTCACAGGGTATGTGGACCCATTAGGCAGCTCCGCCGTAGCGGAGAGGTAGCTGACCAGGTCACAGTCTATACGAAAGTCTATAGTAGTTAGTAACACTTGGGTACCTGAACTAGTCCAGACAGTGGCTGTGGCTTCAGCACGGATGGAGGTCGGTTCAGGAGGTAGCGCCAGATGTGGCAGGCAGTATCCGATGTGGCAGAAGACACTGGATGTGGCAGAAGACACTGGACGTGGCAGAAGACACTGGACGTGGCAAACGACAGCAGGTGCAGTAGACACGACTCTGACACTAGTAGGCACAGGAACAAGAACAGCATGGGATACAGGAACAGGTAACAGGGCACGGGTAACAACTGGAATGGGAAACACTAAGGGATCATTTGCAAGACAGACTTGGGATAACTAACAATGCTCAGGCAAGGATCAGGAGGGCTGGGGCCTTCTTATAGACCAGGAAATCATGTGGTTGATGTTGCTGATCTTTTACAGGTGTGTGCACTGGCCCTTTAAGAGCGGGCACGAACGTGTGAGTGCACCCTACGGGACAAGGCAGACCGGAGTGGAAGTGAGCGCTGACATCTCCTAGGAAGGAGATGGGGACCAGCGCTCACGGATCCATGGCTGCGGGCGTCGGGAGGTGAGTAAACCCGACGGCCCGTGGCCATGGACACTACAGTCGCTTTCATTAGCTCTATCAAGAAAGATGCATCCATTAAGTGGCATGGCGCGTGCCTAATGTTTTTTTTAAACTTCATTTCTGATCATTTTGGTATATCTTACAGTAGAAATAAAGATTTCATGAATTTATTTTTTGAAGTCATAAATTGGTGTACAGGGATAAGAAAACGAAGAAATGATCCAGCGCTTGTAAAAGATTGTAAAAAGGAACCACAGTTCCAAGTTTAATTCAATGATTAAAAGTTCAACTGCAAGGGGAGTGGTGCAGTAGCCTACGCGTTTCGGACAACACTTCTGTCCTTATTCAAGGCTTATGTCTGACACACGTAGGCTACTGCTACCACTCCCCTTGCAGTTGAACTTTTAATCATTGAATTAAACTTGGAACTGTGGTGCCTTTTTACAATCCTTTACAAGCGCTGGTTCATTTCTTCGTTTTCTTGCTACTTTGCCGTGTGCCGTCACGCGGGATCCGAGCGCAGTCTGGACTAAGACAATCAGTGGGTGAGCTGGAGGATTCCTCTCTATTTTTTCCTTGGTGTACAGGGATGTCTGGAAATACTTTGTTTACAAAAGACAATAGTTTTTCTTTTGTAACAAAGTTGACACCCCTAGAGAGAACCCGTGACAAGCCTTACATTTCATAAAATTGCCCGGAACCTCCAAATATCTTTTGGGTTTTCAACCAGTCCATGAAAATCCAAATGATCATGATCCGGTTCTCATTTTGTTGAATTAGGTAAGGCTCCTCTATCATAATAAAGCCACCCTATGGTGACCTCACAGCCCAACTGCTTAAAAAAAAAACAAAAAACTGTTGGATCCTGGTGGGTCCTGGACCTTTGATGGATTTGTGGATTCTAGGATGACCGTCAGGATGGAGTACAGTACATGACAAGGATTCTTTTTTTGGTGTTATTTGAATTCTTATGTCATGCACCATCCCCTATACTAGTCCTAACAAGGTGTGTACCTTTTGCTCAGTATCTTCCTTTAGATTATTGAAAAACTGTTAAACCAATTTGCCCATTCATAGCAATGACTGAAGATCTATGAATCATTATGTAAACTGTAAATATAGAAGACATTTGTTACAGATGAATCCATTGCAATTTGGTTTTTTTCATGCAAATTTGATTCAGTCACAAGTTTCCGGTAACATAATATATATATTTGTGTTGAACTTTGACTAATTAACAGTAACCTTGTATTCACATCAATGACAGATGGAGCTTTGTATAGTTCTGCATTAAGCTAAGAATTAAGGGTCACTGGTATATTAGTTGGTATTGAAAATCACTTCAAGGAAAAAAAAAATATGTTTCCATGTTAAGAGGCAAATTAAAAATATTATATAATAAATTAGAATTGCTTCTAGGAAAATCTGCATGTTTATCAGCAGCACCTAGAAGTATCCAATTTATGATATAATTACATTTAGCAGATTTCCTGGAAACCATTGCTATCCTGGGTTTTATACAGATCAATCATGACAAAGCTTTCACATTTCATTTACTTTAGATACATCAAGTAAAATATGTAAAGAAAATGGATGAGTGATGTACCAGTATATTCTATCCATAATTACTATAACTCCAGTGCCATTTCATTTTATTTTAATTTATTTATTCATTTTGTTTTTTTAATTTATTTTAATCCCTATTCAGTCTTTCCATTCTTTCTAACTCGTTATTTTCCCGCTAATCCGCACCGAAAATTTGCAGCTAACATACAGTGCAGTGCAAGTATTTGTGGTTTAACAAAACCCTATGAACAAGGAAATATCCACCGCAGATTTGCAACACATTTTACTCATTGCATAACAAATCCACCGTAAAATCTGCAATGAAATATGCTTCAAAATCTGCATGTGACACGAAGAATTGCAACAGGTTTCAAGCCACTCTGCAGCAGATAAAATCCCCTGCGTAGGCAGGTGGGCACATGTTTTACCCATTGGATGTTGCTGTCAATAGCGACAGCCGCATCTAATATGTTTGAGATAGGGAGGGAGCTCTCTCTATCTCCCCATCATGAGACCCGCAACAAAGGCCCCCAGGTCTGCCTTCACGAGACCCGCAACAAAGGCCCTCAGGTCTGCCTTCATGAGACTCGCAACAAAGACCCCCAGGTCTGCCTTCATGAGACTCGCAACAAAGACCCCCAGGTCTGCCTTCATGAGACCCGCAACAAAGGCCCCCAGGTCTGCCTTCATGAGACCCGCAACAAAGACACCCAGTTCAGCAACTGCCTAGGCATCGCCTAATATTTTGCCTGTCAGTTTTACACTGACAGGCAATAATGCTTTGATATACTAAGTATACCAAAGTATTATATCTGGGATTACAAGATTGCAAAGTGAAGTTCCCTAGTGGGACAAAAAAAACGGGTGAACGCTGTCCAAACAAAAAGCGAAAAAGCAGCAAAATTCCTTTTTTTCTCCAATAAAAAACTAAATAAAAGTTAATCAATAAGTCCCATGTGCCCAAAAAGAATACCAATATAAACTACACCTTCACCTTGTCCCGCAAAACTCAAGACCACTTATGGGCACATTGACGGCAAAAATAAAAAAAAGTTACGGCTCTTGGAATGCGGCGATTCAAAAACTATTTTTTTATTTTTTTTTAAAAGGGTTTTTATTTTCCCAAACGTAGAAATACATAAAACCTTTACATATTTGGTATCCCCATAATCATGCCGACCTATAGAATAAAGGCAACATGTTATTTACGCCACATAGTATACTGCGTAAATTTATAAGGCGAAAATCAGTGATGGAATAGCTGTTTATTTTCACTTCCTTCCTAAAATAAAGTTAATACAAGTTAATCAATATATTATATGCACCCAAAAATGGTGCAATTGAAAAATACAACTCGTCCCGCAAAAAACAAGCCCGTACACGGCTATGTTGACGCAATTAAAAAAAAAGTTACGACTCTTAGAATGCGAAAAATAACAGAAAATAATCCTGGGTCATTAATGCGCAAAAAGGCCGGGTCATTAAGGGGTTAAAGGAATGGACATGCACATCCTCTGTATAGATGGGGAATCCTCTCCTTTCGTGAATCCAAGGAACTCCAGACTGCTACTGCAGAGAAAAACGTCCTAATTGTGATTACACGACTTGACTCATATAACGTCAAGTGATGCTCCATCAAACAATAAACCTCCACAGGCTCCGATCAGAGTATAACGGCAACCCTCACCGAGCCCAATTGTTCTTCTTCTTCACATATGTTCCATGGTAGAATCAAATATTCATTATATCATCCTTACTTTAATCTTTATGACTAAAAGTTGTGCCTCCCTACTCCCTAAATTACTAATTGTCCAGCACAGCACAAAGGCTAGAAGTTCCCTGTAATACCAGTATAAAACTAAAACATATAATAGATTTACAAAATTTAGGTAGAAGAGACAAGGTTCCTGGTCTACGAAGTTATGTCCCAGAACTTAACAGATCAGAGTTGTGTTTGTAAAATAAATTTTTTATCAAAATTGGCAAAACAATATTATATAGAAATCGAATTTTCATAATTAAAATCACATCAAATCAATATAATAATAATAATAATAATAATAATAATAATAATAATCTATTTTAGGCCTTAATGGTTTTTTTTCTAAGCTCTCCGTTGCATAATTTTATTTAACAGGGAAAGTTCTAGTAAGAGCATATACGTCTCATAGCTTCAATTTGAGATAATTTCAGGCTTGTCATCAGGAGGTTTCTACAACTCTTTGGATCTTTGTAACGTTGCTGAAGACTCGTTTGGTCAGAACTAGAGAGGGTAGAATAAATTTTACATGTTTGAGATTCACAGTGAAGTTTAAATTTTTTCAAATTTTTTTAAAATTCGCTCACCTGTGCTTAATCTCACTGTTCTAATTTGAATATACGCTTCTTAATGGTAATAAAAAAAAATCCTCTGCAATACTCATCGTAGAGTTGAAGGCAAAAGGGTTTTGCTTAATGGGTAAATTTTTTGACAAATTTTCTCTGAAATACATTGGGAGAGAGTATTCGAATAATATGTGAAAATAGGAAACTAATGAGTTTTTGTTGGTTTAGTAATAGGGAGCTTCATATAGAGCAGGGGTGAAGTAGTCAGTGTGCCATGCAAACATGAAATTTATATAAGACAAACTGTTACCCCGTATGTGACATAAACCAATTCATCAGTTAATTGAACTTACATTTCAGTGTGACCCTTGTCCCTGACTTTCTTTGCAAAGATTATCCATCTGTGGTGCATACGAGGCTACTGAACACCAGCTGGGATGGTTGTGCACGTAGATTAGACCGCAGCTACTGGACACCAGCTGGGGGGGTGTGCACGGAGATATGACCACGGCTACTGAAAACCAGCTGGGGGGGTGTGCACGTAGATGAGACCGCGGCTACTGGACACCAGCTTGGGGGTGGACACGTAGATGAGACTGCGGCTACTGAACACCAGCTCAGGGGGTGCACATAGGAGAGAGAGCTGCCAACTTTTGATATCTTTTTAGTTTACAGAGTGCTTACTGACTCTGTTAAACACCAGGAGAGAGAGCAGTGCTGCCTTATGTGCTTGCCAAGTGTTCAGAAGCGACAAAGACAATGCAGCACTGCTCTCTCTCCTGGTGATCAGCACCGCCAAGTGCATAATGAAGCGCCGATCTCCCTCCTGGTGATCAGTGCCACCATGGACACAACGGCGTTAAACACCGGTAGAGGGAAGTGTGCCAGCAAACCATGCCCCGCGTGCCGGCTGTGGGCACTCATGCCATAGGTTGCAGACCCAAAGTTTATTTTTGCCTTCTAAGTCAGACTAAATCCTTTCTATGTGCATATTATAGTTGCTGTTATTGTTGTTGTTGCTGCTATTATTATTATTAACCCCTTAGTGACCAGCCCATTTTAGGCCTTAATGACCAAGCTATTTTTTTTGTTTTTCTATAGTCGCATTCAAAGAGCTATAACTTTTTTATTCTTCCGCTGTATGAGGTCTTATTTTTTGCGGGATTATTTTTACTTTTTTATTGCCATCATTTTGGGGTACATATAATTTTTTTATTAACTTTTATTAACCTGAACTTCCACCATTGTTCTATGCCATTCACTGTGCGGCGTAAAATAACATGTTACCTTCATTCTATGGGTCGGTACGATTACGACGATACCACATATGTAGAAGTTTTTTATGTTTTACTACTTTTGCAAAATAAAAACACTTTTGGACTAAAACTATTTGCTTTTTACATTTTCGCTTTCCAAGAGCCGTCATTTTTTTATTTTTCTGTCAATGTAGTGATATGAGGGCTTGTTTTTTGCGGCATGAGACATAGTTTTGATTGGTACTGTTTTGGGGTACGTGGGACTTATTGATTAACTTTTATTATGACTTTTTGGGGGGGCAATGGAAAAAAATAGCAATTTTGCCATTGTTCTTTGCGTTTTTTTTACGGTGATTACCTTGCGGTTTCAATTACATATTAACTTTTTTGTTTGGATCATTACGGTCGCGGCGATACCATATATGTGTATTTTTATTTATTTATTACACTTTTACTAAATACAACCACTTTTTATGGAAAAAAAATGGTTTTCTTTTTTTTGCTGTAATTTTTATTAATAATATTTATTTCACATTTATTACTTATTTTATTAGTCCCGCTAGGGGACTTTACTATGCGATTTTTAGATCGCTGCTATAATGCTTTGCTATACTTAGTATACCAAAGTATTATTGCCTGTCAGTATAAAATAGGTAAATTGAGTTTGCAAACAAAATTGTCATGCTGAGAAAGTTTGTGTATTTATATATATATTTTATTTTATTCTTTTTTTTTATTTTTATTTTATTTTAATTTTGTTTTAGTTATCTGTGTGGATGTGAGTTGCCTCTGGCACGTCCTACTAGGCATATGCCCTCGGCAGACCTGGGGGACTTTATAAGGCCCCCGGCTAGTATGGCACCCCATCAGAGGCCCACAATTGCATTTGCGGGCCGCCGATGGGTGAGAGAGGGACCTCATCAGACAGCCGAGCCCCTTCTCCAGCCTGCGCGGGACACCCATGCAGGACTTAGACTGGGCCGCGAAAAGGCAACTGCCTAGCCTAAGGCCCCTTAGTGACCGCCGTGTAGAGGCGTATTGGTGGTCACTAAGAAGTTATTATTATTATTATTATTTAGCGATATAGTGGGTAAACCAATTCTGAGCCTTGTGTTACACCAGGCAGAGGTTGGCAATATATTTTGAATCAGACGTGTTTCTAAGATACTTTCTGTTTTAGTAGAGACGATCAAAAAATTATAGCAAGCTCATAGGTCACCATTAATTTGTAAATCTCTGAGAAATAAATCCAGCAGGAGTTGCTAAAAGATGTGAGCTCAATTGCCTATAGAAGTATAAATTATAAATTGTAATTCTGTATAAGAATGAATTATACTTGCTCTGATTCCGGATCAGTACAATGAATGCATTTGAAAAGTTACTCAACTTTCTATGTAGATTATATTTAGATGTACTGTAATCTCTGAAGCGAAGGAGGACATCCGCCGTACAACCAGAATTATTGTTGTGTATTATATCATCTCTAGTAGGACTAAAAGAAATGTAATAACAAAATTATATCAAATCGTTACCAACCATGCTAGAAAATTAGCGGGTTATTTATCCCTACATGGATTAAAGTTCTGAAAGTTAATTAACAAGTCTTAGGGGAAGTTCACACAGAGTTTTTTGACGAGTTTTATGATGTGTAAACTGCGCCGCAAAATGTGCCAAAAAACTTCCGAAAATGCCTTCCATTTATTTCAATGGGAGGCGGAAGCGTTTTTATCCCGCGAGTGGAAAAACCGGCTCATGGGAAAAAGAAGGGACATGCCCTATCTTTGGGCGTTTACGCCTCTGACCTCCCATTGATATCAATGGGAGGAAGAGAAAGCGTATTTCGCTGTGTTTTATGACAGCGGCACTCAATGGCCGCGGGCGAAAAACGCAGCGAAAATCGGCAGATTTTCCTCCTGCAAAAAACTCAGTGTGAACCCAGCCTTATGTACCCCAAAATGGAACTACAGCTCGTCCCACAAAAACAAAATATCATGAATCTCTGTCAATGAAAAAATATAAATTTTACTATTCTCAGAATATGGCGACATAAAAATAAATTATTTTTTAGTTTTTATTGTGCAAAAGTGCTAAACCATAAAAATTGTCTTTAAATAAAGAAAGAGCCATATTGTCTGTAAGGGTATGTTCACACGTCTTAACAAATTACGTCTGAAATTACGGAGCTGTTTTCAGGCGAAAACAGCTCCTGAATTTCAGAAGTTTTTGCAAATACTCACGTTTTTCGCGGCATCCATTATGGACATAATTGGAGCTGTTTTTCAATGGAGTCAATGAAAAAACGGCTCCAAAAACTGCCAAAGAAGTGACATGCACTTCTTGGATGCGGGCGTATTTTTACGCGCCGTCTTTTGAAAGTGACGCGTAAAATGACACCTCGTCTGAACAGAAAATCATAAAACCCATTGCAAGCAATGGGCAGATGTTTGCAGGTGTAATGGTGCCGTCTTTTCAGGCATAATTAGAGGCGTAAACCGCCCAATCTACATCTGAAAATAGGCCGTGTGAACATACACACGTCGCCAACATGTCGCCACTATAGGTGTTGTAAACAGAGACTCTCATGGGACTAGGAAACTCGATACGGGAGTGCAGGCGGATTAGAAAGGTCAGGGGACAATTTTATTTTAACCAATATCCAACCGATATGTGATATGAAATTCAAGTGAAAAATCTTAAAAAAATAAAAAAAGGGAACAGAAAAAAAAGGAAAAGTAAAGAAAGACAAATATTTTATTATTTTTCAAACCCTTCTGGGAGTCGATTATAATACACATCAGTTGAAATGTGATTTAAAAAAATGCCCGTTTTTAATATAAGTAAATATCAAGCTGCAGACTATTGACAAAAGTCAATCACTACATAAATTTAACATTTAGAAAATGCCCCTGAGGGGGCATGAGAAGATAAATATCTCAACTGAAAAGTTGGAAAATAGGGAATTTTGAATAAATAAATGGTTAAATTCTATTTCGAGGCTGCCAATATTTTTGATACTGTAGGTTGTGAGACCAAATATTTAATTTACTTTTGTATTTTTATGTTATTTTTTTTATTTGAAGATGCCAAAGTCTAGCAAACAAGAGCTGCTGGGTCTGACAGGAGAGTTTGTTTCTCGTCTTCTCTACTGAAAATAATTTCAAATTATTCATTAGCTAGAAAAGATCAAACTGGACCTGGGAGCAGACATCATTACTTCATCAAACAAAGGTAGATTCAAAGAAAAAGTACTCCTGGGCAAGATGTACTCCATGAATTGTAATTCAGAAACGTTTCATAGCCATGCTAAAATATAGATTATGCCTTGGTCTGTATTTCTGTCCTTCTATGTTTTGGCCCATTATAAAGAATACAGTAGATCATATTTTAAACATACATGCAATCATTTATTTTGTTCCATTTATTTTATTTAAAATATAAAAAATATAAAAAATAATAATAAAAACAAAATAATAATTAAAAAAAATCTGAATGAGAATTATAAATGTTTTTCTAATAATTTTTATTTCTAGATTTTCAAAAGTATTAAAAGAAACCAGACACAAATCCAGGAAAAAGTGAACATTTGTTTTCTAGTTCTTATTGAATAGGAATTCTTGTTAGTTCTATATTCCTCCACTTCTATAATTTTGGCTTTAGGGTCAACCGGTTTGGAGACATGAGGGTAAGCTCTTTCTGCATTAGTGCCTTTCTATGCCGTGCTAAAAGCTTATGTGCAAAATATATGATCATTAGTCAATAGCACCATTACCAGTATTCTTACATTTCTAATTTAGGTATAATAAATTTTTCGATATTCCAGTTTAATTAACAAAAACTTGCTTAGTCATTATCATAATTTTCCTGTGCAATGTTGTTTAGGAGTATACAGATGAAGTAGTGCTACATTTTTTATTTACTTGATTATTTTTTACGCCATTATAACTCGCTAAGACAAAGGGATATTCAGACCAAAGACATCTATGGAATATCCACATGATATGCCAAAATGTCTGATAGGTGTGTATAGAGAAATTGGATTGCACTCCTGGCTGGACTGTTCAGGTGCTGTGAGGGTTCGGGTTTGGACAACCCGAAATGTGTGAGCAGAACTGACTCCATGTGTATGTAGGCCTTAGGGTGATAGACAAAGTTAGTCTCCAGTCTATCCCACTGTCACGGTCGCAGACCACCGCCGTTTCTTACCTCACGACGGCCGCGACCACAGACCTGTGACATCCTGCCAGTGTCTCCCTCCGAGGAGACGCCATCACTCACGTCCGCCCTGCTCTGTCCTGAGCTCTAGGGTGTGCGGTGTGCGCTCGGTCCAGGCCTTAACGGGCCAGTGCGCACGCATGTTAATCTTCGCTAGGCAATCTCCAGAACACCCTGAACTATAAAAAGGGCTCTGCCCTTCCAGTCCTTTCCTGAGCGTTGTTGTTGTCTACCCATGTCAGTTCTGCAAGTAATCCCTTAGTTGTATCCCTTTCCCAGTGTTTCCGTGCCCTGCTACTTGTATCCTGTATCCCGTGCTCTGTTTGTTCCTGTACCTTATCTAGTGTTGGAGTCGTGTTGTGCCATCTACCACGCCTGCTGTTATACACCACGTCTGGTGTCTTACACCATGTCTAGTGTCATCTGCCACGCCTGGTAATATCCGCCACATCTGACGCAACCTGCCACATCAAGCTCCATCCGTGACAAAGCCTCTGCTACTGTCTGGACTCTTACAGGTACCCATGTGCTAAGGACTTTGCATAGACTTTGCATTGACTGTGATTTGGCCAGCTGCCACTCTGCTATGGCAGAGCGGCCTAGTGGGTCCACAGATCGTGACATCCACCCACAACTTTACAAGACTAGAGCATGTTTACCCAGATTGTAATGAGGTCTCCATGCTCAGTGGGTCCTGGTATCTGCCAAGCTGTACCTGGTGCTCATGCCAGCCCAAGGTGTGGATCCCACCTCTAGGATCCTATGAAGAGGACAGAGGCTTCAATTGGCTATTTTTGTAACTCCCATAGACTTCAGTGGAGAGAGCCAAGCACATATGCGGCTGTTTTGTATTCATAGACAGCTTTATAGAAAATAGGACCCTGGACAACAATTTAAATTTCCCTCTCCTTGCCAATTTTTAGACAGCCCACATAATACCGCCATATCCCCGTATAATGATGATATAATACCACCATAGCTAAACCCACATAATACCAGAAAATTGTGTCCAAATAAGAGGCCATAGCCACATAATACACCCGTAAGGATTTCATATAATACTGCAATATAGTTCCCACACAATACTGCAATTTGGTTATCAAATAATACAGCCATACACTGGTAAATAATACTGGCCAGGTTTAGTTTTATCCTGGAGTTCCTATCCTTGGAGGTCTTTAATAAAAGCCTCAGGTTGCCACCCCCTAGAATTGACTCTGCTATTATTGCAAAATAAGTCCCCATGCACATGACCGTAAAAATCGTCCGTAATTGCGGACAGTAATTGCGGTCCGCAATTACAGACACATTCACTTCTATTGACCGCGGACACATTTCCGTATATTTACGGGAAGGTGTCCGGGCCGTAGAAGTGTACCGCAAAAGATAGGACATGCCCGTACTTTTGCTTTTTACGGGCCGTGCTCCCATACTCTCCTGCAATCGTGGGCCGTTATTACGGGCCGTGTGCATGAGGCCTAAGAGTTGTGAGACAACTGAATTCCTGATATGTGGACAGGGGCATCCAGGGTCCCAAAGCAAAATATATAATTGGGCTTCCATCCAAGACATGTCAGTGAAAATTGCTGGTATTTTCTTATGGAGCAGAAGGGCCCTGGTGTACGCTCAACCTCTGCACCCCCTATAGTTACGGCCCTGTAGGTGTAGGTTATAGAGGTGGAGGCCCCATTTATGAGATTATTTCTGCATATCCTGTGAATATATAATAGATATCTTTGTTTGGAATACTTCTTTAATATACCTCAAAACGACTGCCTGTATGAAACCACATTATGATATCTTCATGAGAACCAAAGCTCTGCTACAGATGTAGGTACACATGAAAAAGAGCCCCCATGGCACCTGATACAACTTATGAAGGAACTTGTTGCTTTTCACTTAGTGGTCAGCAGTTGGTGGTATGGTGTAGTGAATTGTGTCATTGGTGTTTTGTATTATCCCATTAATTTGTTCTACTAGCAGGAGGTATTCTGTGACAATTGAAGAAAAGCAAAATCAAATCCGTTATTTTTTCCTTAAATAATTTGGCAATTATGTATGACGCTGATTTAGAAAGTCAATGAAGTTCTCATCTTTGCGATTGTAATAACTTACTTTCATGTGAAGGAAAACAAATAAGTTATTGTTCTTTAAGACTATATTAAATATCTCTGTGTTCTTTTTCCCCTTGGTATATTTAATGTGATTTACTAAGTGATGAAAAGGGAATTTACATTAAAGAATAATTTCCATGCATAAGTAGTGTCAAAAAAAAATTCTACAAAGGTTGAAATTCAACTGAGCTTCCTTTTATGTGACTTGTGCCTAGATTGTTCTGAAACAAGCGATATAGATCTTTTTCTTTGTAGTCACTGTCTTAAAGTAGCTCCTTCTTACACCTCATGGTTTGTGTAGCAAGAAATAATGTATTAACATATTACGTCTCAAATATGCGATACATACAGATTACAATATTAACGCGTACCTTCAACTTTGAACACCATATTACAGTTTAGATAAAGACTAAATCTGTAGAAAAAAACTTGAGTATCTTTGTAAATACATTACATTACTTATCTTGCACTAATCCTGTGTAACAGCCTTTATTACACTGCAGAGCTGTATTCACAATTCTGCAAGCTTTAAAGCTGAAATCTACTAGTCAGTGGAGTACGTAGAAGAATGGGCCCCCAATTATGGTTCTGTTTCTTGCCACCCAGGACAGCAGAGTCTGAGGCTGGGTTCACACGACCATGTTACGTCCGTAATGTACGGAACGTATTTCGGCCGGAAGACCCGGACCGAACACAGTGCAGGGAGCCGGGCTCCTAGCATCATAGTGATGTACGATGCTAGGAGTCCCTGCCTCTGCGTGGAACTACTGTCCCGTACTGAAAACATGATTACAGTACGGGACAGTTGTCCTGCAGCGAGGCTGGGACTCCTAGCATCGTACATCACTATGATGCTAGGAGCCCGGCTCCCTGCACTGTGTTCGGTCCGGGTCTTCCGGCCGAAATACGTTCCGTACATTACGGACGTAACATGGTCGTGTGAACCCAGCCTTATATTTATTTTCATCTCCATGCCCTTTCCATGTTCCTGGGGCCATGACTTGCTTCTATAGGCTGCATTATAGGAGCTCAGCTAAGCTTTGAGGGGTGTGTCTGTCGACAAACTTGTTGACAGATTGAAATACAAGTCTAAAAATTTGAGACTGCAGCTTTAGAGTATAATACAGGCAGTAACTAAGAATCAGCATGATAGTATTATGGTTTGCATGGCTGAAAGACATATGTCCATCCAGTTCAGCCCCAAAACGCCGCAATGGTGATCCAGAGGGAGTCAAAACACCCATGAGTCAAAAGCCAATTTTACTCATCACAGGGAAAAAAATCCTTCTTGACTTAAATATGGCAATCAAAATAAATGCCTGGATCAATGTCCCATCTACAGTAATCTGGTATCCATAACTTGTAATATTATTACACTCAAGAAAGTCATCCGGACCCATTTGATCTCTTTCAGTGAAATCACAATAACAACTTCCTCTAGCAGAGAGTTCCATAGTCTCACTGCTCTTACAGTAAAGAATCCTCTTCTATGTTTGTGTAGAAACCTTCTTTACTCTGACGTAGAGGATTCCCCCTTGTTATAGTTACAGTTACAGTGTATAAATAGAACATGAGACAGATCTCTGTATGGACCTTTGATATATTTGTACATAGTTATTAGATTACCCCTCATCTGTCTTTTTTCTAAACTGAATAACAATAATTTTGATAATCTTCCTTGGTACTGTAGTTCACACATTACATTTATTACTTTAGTTGCCCACCTTTAACCCCTTCCCGACATTTGACGTATCCATACGCCAAAGTCGGGTAGGGGAAGTATGGAGTGGGCTCACGCAGTGAGCTCGTTCCATACGATGCCGGTGTCGGCTGTATGTTATAGCCGGACACTTCAGAGTAACATTGCGCTCGAGCACGATCCCGCTAGTTTAACTAGTTAGCGACTAGTTAAACTGTCAATAGTGACCGCAGCATTTAAATCCTCAGAAAGAGGGGGGCGACCCCCTCTAACAGCTCATCGCGCCCCCCGCAACGCAATCACGGGGGGGGGGGGCGATGGCTGCCATGGCTGCCTGGGGGCTTAATGAACGCCCCCAGGTCCGCCATCTTTGTACACCTATTAAGCTCTGCTTCTGGCAGGGCTTAATAGATGACTGTCTGAATCACGATATACTGCAATACATTAGTATTGCAGTATATCGTGCAAGCGATCTAGCGATCGCTGGTTGAAGTCCCCTAGAGGGACAAATAAAAAAAGTAAAAATGAGTTAAATAAAGTTTTTTTTGTGTAAAAAAAATAATGTAAAATTAAAAGTTCAAAAAACCCCCCTTTTTCCATTTTCCCCCTAGAGCATATTAACAAAATAAATAAATAAACATAATTGGTATTGCCGCGTCCGTAAAAGTCTGAACTATTACAATATATCATTATTTAACCCGCACGGTGAACGCCGTAAAAAAAATATTGTAAACGCCAGAATGTCTATTTTTTGGTCACCTATACTCCCGCAAAAAATGAAATAAAAAGCAATCAAACCATCACATTTACACAAAAATGGTATTATTAAAAACTACAGCTTATCCCGCAAAAAATAAGCCCTCCTACCGATTAATCGAGAGAAAAATAAAAAAGTTATGGCTCTCGGAATTTGGCGACACAAAATTAATTTTCTTTTTTACACTTAGGTTTTTACTTGTAAAAGTAGTAAAATATAGAAAAAACTATACATATTTGGTATCGCCGTAATCGTATTGACCCGCAGAATAAAGTTAACATGTTGTTTTAATTGAACAGTGAATTCTGTAAAAACCGTGGGTGAAAAACCATGGAGGTATCGCTGTTTTTTTCATTTTCTACCCCACAAATAATTTTTTTCCCGTTTCCTAGTAAATTATACGGAAAAATAAATGGTGCTACGAAAACCTACAACTCGTCCCGCAAAAATCAAGCCCTCATAGTACTATATCGATGGAGAAATAAAGACGCTATGGCTTCTGGAATGAGAGGAGGAAAAAACGAAAATGAAAATCTGAAAAAGGGCTGCGGCGGGAAGGGGTTAAACCCGTTCAACCTCTACTATGTCTTCCTTGTGCACTGGTTCCAAAAATTGTACACAATATTCCACGTGCGGTCTGACTAGAGATTTGTAAAGTGAGATAGTATAAATAGTGATATTCCCTCACTATAGGGATCGCTTTCCACAAATGGATCCTCCATATAAAGAAAAATCACCGGAGTAGGACTGGAGACTATGATAAAATATAACTTTTACTTTAGAAAAATATAAAAAATTGGACATAATACTGAATAAAAAGGACACAAGACAAGAGAGCGTTTCTGTATCCTCTGCAAAAAAACATTAGAAGGCTTTAAATTCAAAGATTTTTCTTAAATCACAATCACAATATAAGATTGTTTCTTGCCACAAGTATGAAAATATTGATGGAGTGTAGATTGTAGTTCATGTTACTAATTCAGGATTCCCACATTGCATATGTAAAATATGTTTGAGAGCTGATACTATTCAGGGTTTTTTGTAATAACCTCCTACCCGTTCCATTGTGGGTCGCTCTTATTCTGGTGGACTTATTCAGGGAACTCCCGTTATCACTCCTGATTCAAAGGATTCTCCCAATGTGTTTCTTCTAGGCTTGGAATCATCAGGGGAGGTAGTGAGAGAAGGTTGTAGAACAAATCACTGGTTGTGGCTCCCAGATTAAAAGTGTTTGCAGTGGCAAGAATGAACCATGGCAGAGTGGTGCAGAGTTAGAAGCACATGTTTCGCTCTCGACGCTTGTATCCAGTGTCTGACGTCATCATGGTTTGTAAAGTGCTAGAACTATGTTCTCATCATGTGCATCTGTGCCCCTTTTAATGCACCCTTATTTGCCTTTACAGCAGCTGCCTGACACTGGTTGTTGCAGTTAAGTTTACTGTCGTCTTATATTCCTAAATCCTTTTCCACCTCACAGTGGCGTAACTACCACAGTAGCAGCCGTAGCGGCCGCTATGGGGCTCGCAGCATGAGGGAGCCCTCGCCGCCGGCTGGTATGGGCCCCCCCACATGGCCGAAGGCTTTGCTAGCAGCCGCTGTGGCTGCTACAGCGCGACGCCACTGAAGGGTTTGTTCCTACAAAAGACATGCATCCCCTATCTACATGATAGGGGATACAGGTGTGATCGCTGGCAGCGATAAGGAGAACGGGGGACCGGTAGGGGATGCATGTCTTTTGTAGTACAAACTATAGGCCGTTTATTTTTTTTTGGGGGGGGGGGTTGGGGGCTGTATGGCGTTATCTACAGACTGGGCTGTATGGCATTATCTACAGATGGGGCTGTATGGCGTTATCTACAGGGGGGTTTGGGGCTGTATGGCGTTATCTACAGGGGGGGTTTGGGGCTGTATGGCATTATCTACAGGGGGGGCTGTATGGTGTTATCTACAGATGGGGCTGTATGGCATTATCTACAGGGGGGGTTTTGGGTTGTATGGCGTTATCTACCGGGGGGGGGGCTGTATGGTGTTATCTACAGGGGGCTCTATGGTGTTATCTACAGGGGGGGCTGTATGGCGTTATCTGCAGTGGAGAGGCTGTACGGCGTTATCTACAGGGGTGCTGTATGGCATTATCTACATGGGCGCTGTATGGCGTTATCTACAGACGGGCTGTATGGCGTTATCTACAGACGGGCCTGTATGGCGTTATCTACAGGTGGGTTTGGGGCTGTTTGGCGTTATCTACAGGGGGGGTTTGGGGTTGTATGGCGTTATCTACAGACGGGGCTGTATGGCGTTATCTACAGGGGGATTTGGGGCTGTATGGCATTATCTGCAGGAGGGGCTGTATGGTGTTATCTACAGGGGGCTGTATGGCGTTATCTACAGGGGGGCTGTATGACGTTATCTACAGGGGGCTGTATGGCGTTATCTGCAGCGGGGAGGCTGTATGGCGTTATCTACAGAAGGGCTGTATGGCGTTATCTTCAGGGAGGCTGTATGGCGTTATCTACAGGGGCGCTGTATGACGTTATCTACAGGGGGCTGTATGGCGTTATCTACAGGGAGGCTGTATGGCGTTATCTACAGGGGCGCTGTATGGCATTATCTACAGGGGGCTGTATGGCATTATCTACAGGGGGGCTGTATGGCATTATGTACAGGGGGGCTGTATGGTGCTATCTACAGGGGGCGCTGTGTGGCGGAATCTACAGGGAGTCACTATCTACAAGGGGGGGTTGTGTGATACCCAGGGGAGGGGAGCCCCAGTTAAAAGTTAGCTATGGGGCCCAGTCTTTCCTAGTTACGCCCCTGCCACCTCAGTTTTAGTGTTTCCCAATTTAGTATGTAATGGTCATGTATTTTCAATTCCCAGGTGCATAACATCACATTTATCAGTGTTAAACCTCATTTGCCACTTCTCTGCCCAAACCTCCAACTTCCACAGATCCATTTGTAAGAGAATACTGTCCTCCTTCGTGGTACTTTTACTAATTACTTTCACAGTTAACTATCATCTGCAAAAAAATTAAGTTTTACTGTGCAATCCCTCTACAAGTTTATGTTTAAATATATTAAACAGCATAGCGCCTAATACTGACCCTAGTGATACCCCACTAGTAACGGTGACCTAATGAGAAGATTTACCGTTAGTAACCATCCTCTGTGTTCTATCGCTGAGCCAGTTATTTACCCACTTACACACATTTTCCCCCTGTTCCAGTATTCTTATTTTATGTATCAACCTATAATGCGACACATTATCAAATGCTTTAGAAAAATTAAGATATATGACATCCAATGACTCACCCCGGTCAAGTGTAGAGCTTATCCCCTCATAAAAACTGACCAAATTAGGACTGATCGCTTAAAGTCTTATTACACGGCCTGATAGGGGCCGTGAAAACGAGCACCTATAAACAAGATAGCTCGTTGATCTGCGCTTGTTTGCTCCTTTCAAAAGGATCACTGATCAGTAATATATGGGAATGAGTGATTGTCACTCTGATCGCTGATCTTTGCCCTGTTTACACAGGATTATAATCGGGAACGGGCGTTCAATAAACTCGAATAAGCTTGTTTGCCCGATCATTGGACCGTGTACAAGGGCCCTTATAAACTCATGCTGATCTGGAGTTATACCTTTATTCTCCTTGAGATACTACAAGATAGCATCTCTTAGAAAACCTTCTAACATTTTACCTACCATTGAGGCTAAACTTAAAGGCTTACAGTTTCCAGACTCGATTTTTGGTCCCTTTTTGAATATTGGCACCACATTTGCTTTGTGTCAGTCGTGTGGAACAGACCCTGTCATGATAGAACCTTAGATATAATATATAATGGTCTGTCTATCAATATGCTTCATTCCTGCAGAACTTTGGGGTGTATACAATCCAAATCCGGTGAATTGTCTATTTTACAGAGACTCTGTCACCACATTATAAGTGGCCTATGTCCTACATAAGGAGATGGGCGCTGTAATGTAGGTGACAGCAGTGCTTTTTATTTAGAAAAACAATCTATTTTCACCACATTAGGAGCGATTTTAGATTTATGCTAATTAGTTTCTTAATGCCCAATTGGGCGTGTTTTTACTTTAGACCAAGTGGGCGTTGTACAGAGGAGTGTGTGACGCTGACCAATCAGCTTCATGCACTTCCCTCCATTCATTTAGACAGCTCATAGTGACACTGCGTTGTTCTCTATGTGCTGTCTTATACTGACATATTAACGTTACTGAAGTGTTTAGACGGTGACTAGACATTCCTTCCAGACAGGATGCGATGTCTATTCACAATCCCGGCACTTTGTTAACGTTTGTTTGGTACTTACAGCAGAGACAGCACATAGTGAATAACGCAGTGTCACTATGAGCTGTCTAAATGAATGGAGAGAAGTGCATGAAGCTGATTGGTCAGCGTCACACACTCCTCTGTACAACGCCCACTTGGTCTAAAGTAAAAACACGCCCACTTGGGCATTAAGAAACGAATTAGCATAAAGCTAAAAATCGCTCCTAATGTGGTGAAAATAGATCGTTTTTCTAAATAAAAAGCACTGCTGTCACCTACATTATAGCGCCCATCTCCTTATGTAGGACATAGGCCACTTATAATGTGGTGACAGAGACTCTTTAATTCTTTTAAGCAGCCCTGCACCTTTTTCTGGGTTACATAGGTGACATTTAGTGGATGATTTACTTTATTCCTCTGCATTTCCCCAGACATTTCATTCTCCTCTGTGAATACAGTGCAGAAAGAAAAATGTTTAATATATTTGCTTTGTTCTCATCACACTCAACAATTTCTCCCTCATCACTTTTTAAAGGGCCAACACTATCAATTTTAACCTTTTGGCAATGAGTCTCTCTGTCTCCAGCTTTGATGCCGTTATTTGTTATTTATATTATATTTGTCCTCTATAGCTTTTTAACACTTCTTTACCTTCCTGCTTTAGAAATGTAAACACTTTCTTTTTATCATTTATTGCCCTCTTTATATTTTTATTTATCCACATTGATTTTCCCATTTTCCTAACCCTTTTATTCCAATAAGCTATGCACCTCTTACAATAAAAACTTAAGATGCTTTTAAAAATATCCCGTTTAGGATCTCTTATTTTTGACATAGCTGTCACCCAGCCACGTCTCAGTTATCCCCAAGTCTTTCCTCTGACATTATTAATTCCAGTTCATCAATGCTGTTTGTTAGGTTTCTATGGTTGGTTAGAATACAATTGCAAAATTTTTTGTAACTTTTCAATTGTGACTAATCCTTAATAACTTTTCTCTCTGTACCACCCCGAGTTTCATTAATAAGTGCCAAATGTCCAACCTCTGAGCCATCTTTTCACGGACCACCACTGCACTCCCTCCATTCAGGTGCAGCCGTTACCAAAAAGACTGTAGCCAACAGAGAAGTCATTCCAGTTATCCAAGAACCCAAACCCCTTTCTCCGATATCAGTTTTTGAGCCACTTATTTATCTCCCTAATCTCCTGCTGGCCCGTAGTACGTGAAGTATTCATGAAAATATTACATTTGAGGTCCTTGCTCCGTAGGGTGTCATATGTAGAAAGCTATTATTTCCTCAAAGTAATGTTTCTAGTGGAGAATACCTGAGTACATATGGCATTTGATGGAACATTTTTTTCTATTGGATTCGTACGAATTTTACAAAAAAAGATTTGGGAATGAAATCAGAGGTACACTATATGGTGGTACCCATATTATAACTCCTTACAACTGGGAGTTTGTACCAATGTGCGTCAGCCCTTATCATCAGTAACTCCAACTTATCGTCAATGTCTATTGGGAGTCAGACATCAGACACCCATCACTTGTCCACTATGCTTTACACTGCATCTCTGGCTATTTAAGTTGGCTGCTGTGCATAAGTACACATTAATTGTTATACAGCGTAAACTTAGACCAGACAGGCAAAAAATGCATCAAATTTACCCCAGTGTTGCATGCTGAATGATCATTTTGGTGCATATTGCATGACCCGTTAGACACTTTTATCTTCATTAGGCCGGATTTATACGAGCGTTGCGCATCTTGGACGTGAAAGACGTCAGTTTTTCAAGTCCGAGATGCATCTGTTCACTGTGCTGCGGGACGCTTTATCATGTATCCCTCATAGACTAGAGTTTATAGAGGGATACGTAAAGCGAAAAAAAAATAGGACGTGTCCTTTATTCTCACGAACCTTTCACATTGTCCATTGAAACAACAGCCGTGTGAACGGAACCATTGAATCACATAGGTCCATGTGATGGCCGTTTTTTAATGGCCGTCCCACGCACATATAACACGTTTGTGTGAATTAGACCATATTAGAATTTTCAGTCAGTTTTTTGGCGCACCTTGCCCCATATAAAGCCCCGCCCTTTTTGGCTAAGTCACACCCTTTTCGGAACACCTTTAAAAAAATGTCTAATAAACGCTGTGCGCATAGATTGGCACATAGATCGACACGGCAGATGGAGATGGGCTCCCTTACCTCCCTGTGAACTTTCGGCAACTCACAGATCGGGCCCCCTTCCTTCACGTATGTTATTGATGCCATCAGTAACATATGTTAAGGAAGGGGGCCTGATCAGTGAGTTGCCAAAAGTGCACAGGAAGGGAAGGGGACCCCCTCTGTCTGCCGCACGGCCGCTCCAATCTATTACTTAGAAAACATATTAGATGGGGAAGGGCCTGGCGGGGCTTGCACTGTCTGGTGGTCTTCGTCACCTAGTAACCAGCGTTACTGTCAGATGCAGTGCAACATGACGCTCACTAGGTGACCAAGACATCCAGATAGAGCGCTCCGCACCTAGCAAGCAGCATCGCCATCTTCGGACCAATTATTAATCCGGGATAGTGACACTGCTGAAATTAAGCCTAAGGGCCAGTTCACACAGAGTTTATTGACACGTTTTTTGATGCGGAAAGAGAGCAAAAACTGCCTCAAAATTCCAAACGGAATTTTGAGGCATAATTTTCTGCCTGCAAAAAAAACAGTGTGAACATACCCTAATACTGGTTGGCTGTGCCGCTCAGCCAATCAGTGTTAGGGTTCTTCTTGCTCCGGCCTCCGCAGCTTTTACTGTGTTGTGCGTTTGCCGAGTGTCATGATGGGGACTGACTGAAAATAAAAAGAACGAGGAGGTTGGTGTTGCTGCCCTGTCTGTAGAAAATGTTTGGAGTGGAGTGGTGCTCAATCGACAGTTAAAGTGGTTAGCCCTTCAACATTTATGGCGTATACACAGGATATGCTATAAATGTCCGATAGATGCGGGTCCCACCTCTGGGACCTGCACCTATCTCTAGAACTGGGCCCCCTAAACCCCATTCTGCCTTTCTCGGCTCCTGCTGGTTCCCGGCCACTTCCTGATTAGATGGTCGGGAGTTACAAAAACAGCAAAGATCGCTGAAGTATGCTGTTTCTGTAACTACCATAGTAGTGAATGGCAGTTACGGAAGCAGCGTAGCAAGATAAAGTCATTATAAGTTGGTTACATGAGAGCTTTGTGTTATAATCAGTTGTTAAATATGGAAATTATTTGCATTATTTATGTTTGTTACTTGTTTTCTAAACTAGTAATAAATTGTGCAATATAGATTTGTATAGTTTTATATGTGGGCAGGCGTGGTTAGGTTATGGGGGCCCGGGAACATTCTTTATACAGGGACCCTCTGCAGTCTGTGTTCACCTCTGCCCCAATAAATACATAAATGTCAGTGTTTGAACTCCATTATTATTAAGTCTACAGCATGAGGCCATATTTTTGCTTACCCCAAAGTTTCATTATCACCACATCCATGCTTATATCCAAGCAGGTAACCCGACCAATCCCCTTCAATGACTTAATGCACCTTAAGGGCTCATCCACACTTAGCGGAATTGCGGACGGAAAATACGCAGCAAAATACAGTAGCAGCAAAGGGGGTGAAATTTAACAAATCTCATCCACACGCTGCGTAAATATTCAGAGCAGAAATTAACCCGCGGTGCGTATTTTTCGTACCGCAGCATGTCTATTCCTGCTGCGGAAAGTGGACTGAATTGCTACGTTTTTCAGAAGAGATGTCACCATCCCCCAACATTGTGAAAAACGCAGCAAAATACGCACCATTTTCTGCAGTAAAAACCCGCAAGAAATGGTGCGTTTTTACCGCAGTGCAGTCTGCTACTTTCAACTGAATTTTCTGCAGCAATTCCGTTACATGTGGACAAGCCCTAACTATAATTCTACAGACGCATTATGCTAATTAGGCGATAACATCTCATCCATTCTATAACTGCTCTATTAACTAATTGAATTGCCTCGCCAGCAGTCAGAAGGTTAATTGATGTGTTGATTCTCTTGAGATGTATTGGGTCATCAGTGACAGGTATACTGGATCCTATAGGTAATAAATACCTAAGTAGTTTGGGCCCTTTAATGATATACAGCCTTAATAAACAGCACACAGAAATGTATTCGCTTTGCCATTTTGATGAGCTGTATGATCTATGAGATTTGTAGAATATCATATTCAGCAGCGCAATGTTAATCAAGGGCAGCAGTTTTTTATTTTCGGTGATTAAGGGTCATGTCAGGAAAGATGTATACCGTCAATTGTTTATGGTGTCCTTCTATGACAGTGATTAAGATCGTTGCTGATCAGTTAAATTACCTGTAACAACAGCACTTGATGGAACAGGATCATAGAAGATTTGCATGAAAATGTAATGCACAGAATTACTAATACCTTTCGAGCATCACGTGTTGTGTTGCTTTACATCTATTTGTATAAAAGCTCTTAAAGTGCCCTACAGCCAATTTATATAATGAATTGAAGGCTATTATCATGATTGCGTCTTTTAGAAATGAATGTATGTCCAATAATAAACATGCAGATTTGGGTAATTACCTAATCGCATTATCCATTCACAGCACTGGATTGCAGGGAGGGCAAAAGGGGCACAGGGCCTGGGGCCCTACATCATCTAGGGGCCTCCACCATGATGATTAACAGCAAAGTCTAATAACAAGACTCTTATGCTTAGCTTGAAAATCCAGGGCCTGAGCACTGTTTTATGTGTTTCATATAGCACTTGTAATGCCGGGGAAGGAGACAGACAAGTGAGCCCTAATCTACCCGCCACTCAGTCCCTGCCTACTTGCACGACCCGTCCTAAGCGACGGCGTACAACTGGGTGACGGTCCCTACGCTCAATACGTGCACGACAGACAAACAGACAAGGGTACACAGAAGCTAAGGGAAATGGGGCAGTTGCCCACGGCAACACCGTGAGCAACAAGAGTGGTGAACGAGCCGAGTCAAACCAGGAGTGTACGAGGTACCAAACGCAGAGCAGGAGCGTAGTCAGTAAAGCCAGGGTCAAATTGTAGCATAGGTCAATAGTAATAGCTGGAACAGCAGAGACAGGAAACCAAAGAGAATCACAGGCAAAGACAAGAAGCAAATGAATGTATACAAAGACCGAGGGCGGGAGCTAGAACCGTCTTGCAAGGCTGTGATAGGTTCTCCCACTCCTCAGCCTACCAGCCTGAGTGGTAGCAGATCGAGTCACTCTATCAGACCTAGGAGCAGGTGCAGACTGATTAACCACGTGCGTCGACACAGAAGCTGTGTCTGGCAGATCCTTTACAGCACTAGTATTTATGCAGTGTATGGCGGTAGTATTATGGCACTGTATGGTATTATCATTTAGGCTCTGTTATTTTGACATTGTTTGTGTCAGGGTTCTGTTGTTTTCTACAATTTGACCACTAGTGGCTGCTGTTTTTCACTTTAAGGAATGGTGCTGCACTTTTACTTCTCACCACCGGAGGCTGCTAGTTTGCCCCTTTTACTTGCCCTTAATCAAGATGGCCAATGTTGTGTGGAATGGGAACCATCTTGCTTCCGGTTCGGGCCTACTTCAGACCATGTGGGTTATGCAAACGCTGCTTGAGCATTGTGACTTGTTCCAGTCTCCTGCCCCAGAGAATTATCTTTGTCAGAGAGTTCTTACGCTTTGTTGGATTTTTACTATATTTTCGCTTCAAACTGTACTTCTGAGGACGTTTCCACAAGTTCTTCACTAAGCTCTGCTCATTCCTTCAGCCTTGGATTCCAGCTGTGTTCACCAGTATCGTAACAGTTTGATATTATTTGGCCACTGTATGATGATATTATTTGGCCACTGTATGATGATATTATTTGGGCACTATAGGATGACACTATCTGGGCAATGCATTGTGGTATTATTTAAGTACTGTATGATAATATTATTTGGAGATTATATGATTATATTACCTAAGTACGGTATAATTTTCTAATTTGAGCATTGTGGTGTAATTGTTTGGGCACTATAAAGGAATTTTTTGGGCACTGTTTGATTATATTAAGCATTGTAGGATGAGACTATTTGGGCACTGTATGGTAGTATTACTTTGATACCATATGATAATATTATTTGGACACAGCATGATATTGGTACAGTATTTGTACACTGTTTTCAATCCAATATAATTTTCATCGTTCATCTCTGACAGAATTTTTTTAGCAAGTCTGCTTTCCCCTTCTTCAAAAACAAAAAAGGTTTGAACCCCAAGGGTATGTTCACACGCTTAACAAAAAACGGCTGAAAATACGGAGCTGTTTTCAAGGGAAAACAGCTCCTGATTTTCAGCCGTTTTTTTTAATCAAACTCGCATTTTTCACTGCATTTCTTACGGCCATTTTTGGAGCTGTTTTTCTATTGAGTCAATAAAAAACGGCTCCAAAACCGGCTCAAGAAGTGACATGCACTTTACGCGCCGTTATTTGAAAATGTGGGAACAGAACGCCATTTTTCCCATTGAAATCAATGGGCAGATGTTTGGAGGCGTTCTGCTTCTGATTTTTCAGCAATTTTTCGGGGCGTTTACGGCACGAAAAACGGTTGAAAATAGGCCATGTGACCATACCCTAACAAAAAATGTGCCTAGGAACATCTACAGACCTTGATCAACCCCTGCAAGGGGTTCATTTGTGAAATAAAGCCTCCTGAATTCACTGTATTCTGATCGACAGCGATTAATTCCTTACCTGTGGGACTCAACAGTATAAATACTCAGCAGTATCTGTACGAATATACCTCCTGAATTCTCTTGAAGGTGCCTGCAGGAATGTGGCAGTATATCTGATTCTCTCCAGTCCTCCAGGTGAAAAGTGAGTAAATATGTAATACATGAAAATATTATACAAATGTGTCATTCATAAATTTACCTCATAACCCGACATATCACGAGATGTGCGGCGCGAGATGTTAAACAAACATGTAAAAAATAAATAAATGCCTCTGACTGATACCATCCATCGGCCATCTATCGCCCATAGACTCCTATGCTACAAGAAAGTATACATTAACAAATACTTTTTTACTGCATGCCGTGAGATTGTATCGGATTGGTATCATGACAGATTGTATATCTTAATGCATTTCAAGAAAATGTAAGGGTGGACACATCTGTATTAAAGCAAAATAAATATAAAGAAATAAAAATAAATGGTACCGCCGTGTCGGTAACGGTCTGTACTATAAAAATATCATGTTATTTAAACCCTTTGGTGAATGTCGTAAAAAATAAATAAACGACAATACTAGAATTGCTGTGCTTTTTGTTTATCCCGCCTACCAAAAAACGTAATGGGTAACTAAACTTTTAAAAAACTTTTGACATGTCATAGTGACATGTCAGAAGTTTTGATTGGTGCAGGACCGAGAACTGAGACCCCCCATCTATTGGTTAAAACTCAGTGGCAGAAGCCCTCGGGTGATCGCTTTTGTCGCTTCGTTTTAGCGATCGGTGGTGATCTCTGTGCTCGGTCCCCCACTAATCAAAACTTCTGACATTTCACTATGACATCTCAGAAGTTTTATAAACGTTTAGTAGCACTTTAATAATAAGTGATCAGTCGTATGTACCCCAAAATGGTACCAATAAATGCATCACTGATAACTTTACGAAGAGCGGTAGGTAGCATTACAATCATCTATAAGAATATGTATTGTATGAACACCATGAATGATAGCCAAGTACTCAAGTTGCCTTTGTTCCCTGTTTCGGCATAAAGTTTTATCTAATACAAACTCTGATAAAAGTGGCCTCCTACTGACAAGGCTGACATGCTGCTGCAATCATTAATGTATGAAATTCTGAGAAAATTGCTTCTAATTGTCTGTTGCCTGTAATAAATTTCAAGTTGCCCCCTTCAAACATCTATGAGTGCACCCACATATAACAAAGCAGAACAAAACAGTCATGGCAGAATATAAAGACATCCATTGTATAAAGAAGAGGATGACATGAAACACACACATGATACAAGGATATAGAGAATAAAAATGATCTTTCCAAGTTCTTACAAGTAGATGACTTCAAGGAAAGTCTTTTGCCTATAAATATTTTTTAAGACTTCTACTATATTTTTGCACATACATATTTTTTGATAGAATATAGCATGTATCAATACTTTATTTAAATGGAATTAGTTGATGTGTGTTGTTCGTGGATCATGCCAACTGTTTGGGGAAAAAAAAAATGAATGCACATGCAATACCACATCTGACCACCTGGAGTGCTGTTAAAGGAAACTATGTTTATGCATGATTTCAAGGATAACACTTTTTACAGTGACAAAAAATAAATAAATATGTTTACATCTAATGTTTTGGGATCCTATCACCATTGGCCTCATTTGAGAATACTAGTACAGACAATAATTAGAGTCAGGGTATGTTCACACGGCCTATTTACGGACGTAATTCGTGCGTTTTTGCCCCGAATTACGTCTGAAAATAGCGCCTCAATAGCGCTGACAAACATCTGCCCATTGAAAGCAATGGGCAGACGTTTGTCTGTTCACACGAGCCGTATATTTACGCGCCGCTGTCAAATGACGGCGCGTAAATAGACGCCCGCGTCAAAGAAGTGACCTGTCACTTCTTGGGGCATAATTGGAGCCGCTATTCATTAACTCCAATGAATAGCAGCGCTAATTACGGCCGAAATTGACGCGGCGTTCAAGCGCCTGCACATGCCGGTACGGCTGAAATTACGGGGATGTTTTCAGGCTGAAACATCCCCGTAATTTCAGCCGTTACGGACCCCCGCCGTGTGAACATACCCTCAAAAGTATAACCTGAAGCTTCTGGACCCCGATGCAAAACTGTAACAGGGCCTCCAAACTAACACCGATCATTTATAGCACTGGTGTCTACTTATGGGGCAGAAGGACCTTTTGGGACCCCTCATTCTCGTGTGCAACTGCAACTTCTGCACTCCTTTATACAGTTATGCCTCTGCTGGAGGTGTTACCTTAAGAATTTGGCTTATATTTTTTCAATGCAGGTACCAAACTTTAAGAAGGGATCAAACCAATTGTGTTGTTCATGAATAATAATAATAACACAATATATAACTATCGCAAAATAATGTGAAATAAACAGTCCGAATGAACTCCTTTACCACACTATTCCCATTCCAATCATCTCCCTAACAACTCATTCGGTCATTTTCTGCTACAATACCTTCTACCAGTCTGTCTGTAATAGTCTTCATTGGTTATTTTTTTTTTTCCATGAGCAATAACATCCAGCTCCGTCTGTGAATGTTTCTGATGGATGACTTCCATGGTGTCTTTCTTTAAGGAGTGTGTGAGTCAGAACAGTTTGCTTTGGGTCATTTTAATATTACATCCAATCACGAGGGACTGCAGCACAATACATTTCTGAAATTAATACGTATCTGCTTGGTTGGTCTTTCATTTCCCCATAGAGTTCGACCCAAATCAGAAAAGTTCCAATGAGGGATATCCCACCAGTGCTACTGACAAATGTTATTTTATACTTGAATTACATTCCTTAAAATACCAGGAGAAAATGATACAGTAATCTGATTTATCTGACCAGGGAATTTCAGATTCTACCCGTGGCGACAAAATCAGAGCTCTATCACTTTTGGCTCCATAGAGCGTTACAGTTAATTTGTCTCCGTTCTTCATTCCAATTGACATATTTATTAGGCAGTCTACTGTATATGTGGTTTAAAGCTTTAACTTTCTGAATTTTATGATTTCTGGTTGCACCTAATTTTTTGTATATGTCATCAGATGTGATAACAAAGAATTGTCAGCATTTTACCCATTGCATAGCTATTGCTTAAATCAAGTCTTTATATATATATATATATATATATATATATATATGTGTGTGTGTGTGTGTGTGTGTGTGTGTGTGTGTGTGTGTGTGTGTGTGTGTGTGTGTATAAAACTGAAATATTGCAGCTTTCACACTGTCCCCTGAGCACTCATAAAAGGCTGTAGGGGTCAGCAGTCATCTCATTATCATTACCGAGCAGAATTACAATGAAAAAGTGATACCAATATTATAAAGATGGAGGCAAGTAATACAGGATTACACCATTGTCCATTGGAGCTCCTCCTCCCTTGCTCTGTACATCACAGAGCATGCCCATAACACTCTGTTGGCCGTTTTAATAGCCTGCTGTAAAGCAAATCTCTGGGTCTATTGTTTTAACAACAATGAGCCATAAGCATTTAAAGATAGTAGATTAAAAAAAATATATATATATATAAAATAAAGAGTATCTTTCAGCATTTATTTTTAATTAGATAAATAAAAATAAAAGTGATCCATACCCCTAAAATAATTAATCTTAACGTGGCAAAAAAAGATGGTACAAGTCATATTAGGTGCTATAGGGACAAGAGGTTGGGTAGGATAGTGGTTGGGGATTTTCTTTAGGTCATGATGTATCGTTTGATGGTTCAGGCCCATGAAGTCTTGCAGGTGGAACAAGTCCTGTTGGTAGAGCAAGGGATGATATCAATCCCTTAACCCTGTTGTTTTGTCTGTGCAGGTCTTGCATGTGCCCCCAGGGACATGCTTTGTGGCTTAGCAAAGACTGTAAATAATAAAATTTATTTCTGAAAAGATACATACATATATATATATATTCTATTCATAATCCACACAAACTCACTGCTTCATTCTAATGACAACCAGTCATAATATACTGTATGTGGGTGTGAAGCTTTAAGAAATGTATTCAACTGTTCACCTAATAGCATTATAACTGTTCAATGCAGTTCTTAAAGGAAAAATAAATGTACAAAACACACCAACAATTTGAAAAAAAAATCTCTTCTCACAAGCCTTAGGCCTCATGCACACGACCGTATTTTTTCCCACCCGTAAATACTGGCGTAAATCGGGTCCGGTGTCACCAGTATTCCACCCGTATTTACGGGCACGTTTTTGTCTGCAAAATAGCACTGCACTAATCGGCAGCCCCTTCTCTCTATCAGAGACAGTTAAAGAAATTCATACTTACCCGGCCGTTGTTTTGGTGACGCGTCCCTCTCTTCACATCCAGCCCGACCTCCCTGGATGACGCTGCAGTCCATGTGACCGCTGCAGCCTGTGATTGACCTGTGATTGACTGCAGCGGTCACATGGGCTGAAACGTCATCCAGGGATGTCGGGCCGGATGTCGAGAGGGACGCGTTACCAAGGCAACGGACGGGAGACCGGACTGGAGGAAGCAGGAAGTTCTCGGTAAGTATGAACGTCTTTTTTTTTTTTTTTTACAGGTTGCTCTATATTCTGATCAGAATTCACTGTCCAGGGTGCTGAAAGAGTTACTGCCAATCAGTTAACTCTTTCAGCACCCTGGACAGTGACTATTTACTGACGTCGCCTAGCAAAGCTGCCGTAATGACGGGTGCACACATGTAGCCACCCGTCATTACGGTAGCTCCATAAACTTCTATGGGCTGTACGTACCGTTATTACGGCCTGAAATAGGACATGTTCTATCTTTTTCAACGGCACGGGCACCTTCCCGTAAGAAAACGGGAAGGTACCCGTGGCCAATAGAAGTCTATGAGCCCGTAATTACGTGTCGTAATTACGACCCGTAATAACGGGAGTTTTTACGGTCGTATGCATGAGGCCTTAGTGTTTGGTTGTAAGGCAACTGGCTGCAGCAGGAGCCCTCTCCCACAGTTATTTCTGCAATAGCCAGCCCTAACCAAAGTGATAGGCTTACCCCTGAAGTCCCAAAACTATACATTCCCTACATAAAAATGACCATAGCGGAAAGAAGAACCCAGATTAAAACCTTATTTTAGAACAGCTTTATAATATCAAAAATTGTAATAAAAAAAATTGAAAAACAGACAATTTTTCTTTACATTTTTGTCATTTTTCCATTATGATAAAAAAAAAAAGAATTTTTATATACATTTAAAGAATGATAGAGCTCCATGGATCACAGAAAAATATGCTAATACTATTTGGATAAAATAACAAAAAAGTTATAGTCATTGCACCTACATGTACTAAATGCTCAAATGTCTCTGGTCATTAGTGGTTAATGAAAGGTGGAGTACATTTTAATTATTGTGCTTTTTTATTTTGTCCTTGTTACTTTTTGGTAAAATTTTGTGGTTTTGACTATCAGGGGATATTTTTGTTTTGATATGAACAGCAATAAAATGTATACAGTAGTTTCAAAAAAAGTTCACTTTTCTTTTAAACAGTCATTTCATTTCCACAACTGGTTCCAAGAACTGATTGCAAAATATGTTCTGAACTTTTCTTTTCCAAACTGAATGAATTGAATGACAGAGGAACAAAATATTTTACAACATTTTTCAAATCTTGCATTTAAATCATTAATTGCAATGATTGCAATTTGTGTGGGCCAAAATTCAAGGTACCTGATTCAAAGCAACTGCTTTTGAACCGTCAGTTCAATTTCTTTTATTTCAGATCTAGTTTTACAATCAGTTAGACAGGGGCTTAACTAGAGGGAGCTGTGTCCCATAACCAAATTTTAAATGTCACCGAAGAGACCATCCCCCCCTTTCCTCCCACCGTTCACCAGATCCATGGGAAAGTTAGAATGTGGGCACACTTGCCGGCCAAGTAAAAATAAACAACTTCTGTGAATGTACATCAGCCTGACCATGATCAGCTCTTGGTGCAACAATGGTATCCCACAAACTCAGCCACATAAGTAGAAAATGTAGGATGGGGACATGGGAGGCATCAAACCCAAGACCTCTAAATTAATCAGCCCCCATAAGTTAGTTAGACCCTAGTAGAGACTACTAAATTATTCAGAACCCAGATCAGACCAACAGTTTTTAATTTAGACCCCAGACCAGATACCTTTACCTCTCCTCTTTCCCGGCTTCTCTTCACCGTTGGGGCTGGCCAGCATCAGGACTCCCCCACCCCTTCGTGTGACAGGCATGCCTATTAGCCCTCTAGGCTTTTGCACCTATTAGCGACTGAAAACCCTATAACTACACCGTTGGGGTCAGACTAAAAGTGTCTCGGGCCCCTGGGCAAAAAAGCTCAATATGCCCCTTACCAACCACCAAAGTATTAGTAGACTTGAGCCAGGTTAACTCAATGCCTTTCTTCAGCATTTATATTAATTATCTCTGGTTTTTGTATGGGTGTTTTTTTGTTGCTTTTTTTAAGACCCTGCACTAAAACTTTAATGCATTTGACACAGGGGATGTAGCATATGTCTAGTAATGAGTCCTCAATGTCTGAACAATCAGGCCTCTTTTGATCATGTTAGACGGTCCCTGATTGAGATGGTTGAAGCAGGGACCGTCTTCCTGGACGATCGCTGAGACAATGTGTTGAAGAAGCTGCAGCCGGAAGTGTAAGTCTCGCGAATGAAGCGAGATCCCGATGTGCAGGGTAGGGTAGAAGCTGTATGACGCTGATTGGATAGCATCATACAGACAACACAAACACCGTCCATATAGAAAAAAGCTCATAACTTTTAAAATAATAGACGTTTCGGGACACAATTTTCACTGAAATTATCAGCATGACCGGCCTATGAGATTAGTTAGGGGATTGGGCATTACTAAACTAGTGACAGATCCTCTTTAAGGCCTAAAATAGGCTGGTCTCTAAGGGGTTAAAGCGTTTGTGCAGCTTTGACAACTCTTCTCCACAGCGTGGATCTCTACAATAAAGGGGTTGCCCTCAAGATGGGCCATGAATATCTGATCGGTCTGGGTCCGACTGCCGGGACCCCTGCCGATCAACTGTTTTGAAGGGGCAGCAGCACTTGTACTTCATTCTGGTCACTGCTCACACGGTGAATGGCTGACACAGCAATATCGGCCGTTCACAATATTACGACCTTCTTACATTGAAGTGAATGGGAGAAGGCTGTCATACTGTGAAGCGCCGCTACAAGTGTGTTGACGATTCACAGTGGGAGCAGTAAAGGAAATGAAGGGGAAGCAGCGCTCGTACTAGCACTGCAGCCCATTCAAAACAGCTGATTGGCAGGGGGTCCCAGCAGCCGAAATGATCAAATAAAGATGGCCTATCCTGAGAATAGGCCATCAATTTTTAGAGACTGGACAACCCCTTTAGGTGACACTGTTTGGGGTGGAGGGTGGGGGAATCCTACTGCAAAGAACCCTCATCATCCATTGTTCTTTGTACAGGAATAACAATATAAAAACTTGAGACCTTTTGAAACCATTGAGAGACCATCTTTTTAATTGGTTTTAAGGGAACTGTAGCATACGTGCCCGTGGACCGTCGGGATTATTCACTTCCGCTCCGTTCTGCTGTGTCCCATAGGGTGCACGCGGACGCTCGTGCCTGGCCTTAAAGGGCCAGCGTGTGCACATGAAAATAATCATCAACTAACCCATGATCACCATGGACTATAAAAAGGGCTCTGCTCTTTCATTCATTGCCTGAGCGTTGTTGTGTTTTCCAATGTTAGTCTTAGCAAATGGTCCCTTAGTGTTATCCTGTTCCCTTTGTTCCCGTTCCCTGCTACCTGTATCCTGTATCCCATGCTATATCTGTTCCTCTGCCTTAACCTGTTGGGGTCGGGTTGTGCCACCGGTCACTCCTGCTGATATACACCACGTCTGGTGTCTACAAATTCATCTGTGACGAGCCTCCATTACTGTCTGGACTATTTAAGGTACTATTGTACTAGGACTGTTTTCGGCCAGCTGCTACTCCGCTACGGCGATGTGGCCTAGTGGGTCCACATACCCACGCATCGTGAAAGGAACCATCTATTTGCTTAGTTGAGAGGGCCATTTTTGGATAAAGTTTTCCTATATAATACAGCTTCACTAAGGTATACTATTATAGAAAACAATCAAAATAAGTAAGACATCCATGCAATGTAATTACAGACCTTATGTCTAGTTCACTGTCAGTTTATCCCTGAGCCATTAGATGTATGATTCGATGTAGCCTCTTTCCATCTAAAGCTTCCATCGATTGCATTAGCTCAGAGTTTACTTATGCATGTGCAGACCTGACCTGAAGTGGATATTTAAACCATAGACATGAATAGAAGAAGCCGACCTATATATATTATCATAGGCTACAGAACACACAAAGCCACAATTACATTGCCTTTTAAACCACTTAATCGCAAAGGAAGGCACTGAGTCACACAATAAATGAGGCCCAGTTGGGTACATCAATATGTCTATAATGCAAAATGGTACAAGAACATAACAATGTAGCGCTCAAACCTTGTACTGTATCTTATTCATGTATTTTCCTATTGTTACTACCAGAACATATTATCAATGAGGTCTAATAGGTTATTTGTGACTCATAAAAAATAGAACCTAGTGGCAAAGTCAGCTCTATGTGCTATCGTCTTCTCTTGGACCTTTGGAGCCCTTTTATGTGTCAGAGTCTTAGCCCACCAGAAGATCTACTTGGACTCTGATGGGCCAATCAGACCCTAAGCTCTTCTATGTCTGAACACACAAAACATTTGTTCAACTACTCTTCTTATAAGCCAATTGTCCATCTCATTTATTCATGAAAGAATCATTCAGATTCCCTTAAAAGTTGTTTGTCTTTGTTGGCTCATGCAAATCTGTGGTTGACCATTACCTAGAAATAGATGCAAGGACATGGGTGACAACAGCAGATCTCCTTATTCTATGTGACCAACATTGTCACACAGTGGTCTATAGAAGCACTGGAGAACAAATATTTATTGCCCTTCATGCAAAATATTCTAGGATGAGAAGAAAAAGTGAATCGTAAGGGTACTTTTACACCGGAAAATTTTGTCCGTAACAACGAGCGCCCATCAACGAGACCGCTCATTGATCGGCACTTGTTTGCTCCTTTCGCAATGAGTTAGGAGCAGCAATGAATGGGTACGAGCACTCGTTACTACAACTGCTCTTCCCCATACGTTCCCCTTTCTATCGTGTTGGCAGCATGTCTCGCTATTTACACACGGAGATGTGCTGCCGACAACGGTAATATTTTTTGCTGCAGAAACGATCAACTGACGAACGAGCGTTTTCTCGTTCATCGACTGATCGTTGCCCTGTTTACACACATGGGCCCTAAGTATGGCATACTTAGCAAAACAATGGGGGCCATGAGGAGGCATTTATGAGGAGCTGAGAGCAATACATTCTTGTCTGAAGTTTCTCCATAAGTACAGGCTGCATTTTCGGATCCCTCTCTATTAGCCACAGTGGAAATCCATTTTAAAGGGCTCTTCTCATGCTGAAGGACCCGGCACATCTTTGCATTACATGGACATTCCATGCATTTACATTACCAAGCAATTTCAGGAGGGAAGCCCCCACAACAAGCTTTATTCCTTAAGATTTGCTTATATAAAATTGTCTATTGAAACCTGACAACCCCAAAGGGGTGCTTTCGTGACAAACATTTATGGCATATCCAAAGGATACACTATAAATGATTGTATGTGGAGGTTCTGCTGTGGATCTCTAAACCCAGGGTAAAATGGCAAGTAGAGCAATGTTGTGTGATTTTTCTGTGCACTCTAGTGAAATCTATGGGGCATGAGTGAGTCTAGCGAAAGTGCTCAGCAACTCTCTCATGCAAGTCTTCTGCGCAGATTAAAGTTTGTAAGGAGTGATGGACATAGCTTAGTCAGGGCACTTGTCTGTTTCCATATCTCTAGATTTGTTGTATGGGGGAATAGGAAAATTTACTTGGCTGCTTTTCTTCACTACCCATACTCTTCAATGGAATTACTGGTACTCAACTCCCTTTTGACCTGGTTTAAGACTAGAAAATAGGCACAAGTTTGTAGTAGACTTTATGCGAATCTGTTACATCAATAGGATCAGTTCCTGCTGTTGGAAGGATCTCTTTGCTGATCATTTCATAAACCGGGAGGTAGATGCATAAGGGAGGAATCAGGACATCCATTCTCCTTTTTGCCAAGATGCTGTTTTTTTTAAGTCCGGTCGGATAAGCAGTACCCCTGTAAATAATGTATGTAATAGTAGAGCAACTTCACAAAAAAAGTGCAGCAAAGAAGACAATACTGAGTCCTGTGTCCCAGCTGTAAAGAAAGTAGTTAGAAATGTGGTTCTTCTTAGATCCGCACACAATAATGGACAAATATTGAATATAAAATATGTGGTACTCTACATTGCTCATTCATAGTCAGGGCCGCACTGTCCATGAGGCAAGATGAGCTTCTCGCCTCAGTCAGCTGCCTGCTGCCTCTCTGAGGGGGCGGCGGCGCCACTGTAACCAGCCGCCGCCACCCCCTCTAGCACTGATTGTACCTGCGTCTTTAACACGCAGATACAGTTACATGCATTAGTGCTGAATTGCCAGAACGTTCCATGCTGAATATTCAGCACCTTACAATGATGCTGATTGGTGGGACAAAATGACTTGCCCCGCCAATCAGTGCCTTTCATTTACGCGAGTGGTGCAATGACATCATCGCGCTGCTTCCATTGTTGAAAGGAGCAGATTGACGGAGCAAGTCATTCTGCCCTGTCAATCAGTGCCTTTCAACGACGCTAGCAGCGCGGTGACGTCATCGCGCCACTTGCATCGTTCATATCTACAGGGGGGCTCTCTCTACAGGGGGCTCTATATGTGGGGATGTGGAGCACTATCTACAGGAGGAGCAATATGTAGGGCACTATCTACAGGGGTGGGCTATATGTCGGACACTATATACAAGGGGAGCTATATGTGAGGCACTATTTACAGGGGTGGGTTATATGCGGAACACTATCTATAGGGGAGCTATATGTAGGGCACTATCTACAGAGGTGGCTATATGTGGAGCTCTATCTATAGGGGAGCTATATGTAGGGCAGCACGGTGGCTCAGTGGTTAGCACTATTGCCTTGCAGCACTGGAGTCCATATGTGGGGCACTATCTACAGGGGCTTCTATGTAGGGCACTAGCTACAGAGGCTCTATGCGGGTCACTGTCTACAGGGGGGCTATGGGGGCACTATCTACAGGGGGCACGGTGTGTGTCTGTGTGTGTGTGGGGGACACAGTGTATGGTACTTTTATAATCAGGGACACAGTGTATGGAACTATTATAATTAGAGGTGCAGTGTATGGCACTATTATATTTAGGGTAAGTTGAGAATTTTATCTTCGTTTATAGGTGCAGAAATGTTTTAAATGTGAGAAGCTGAAGACATCTGAGCGAAAAACTGCAGAAATGGGTTATGTCCGGGAGAAGTCATCATAGAGGTCTGGACCGGATGGAGAAGAAAAGAGAAAAATAACTAGAAAGTGAGATCGTCACCGGTGAGTCACTTAATGTCAATGTTTATTCTGCCTCTAATCAGTAATGTAGTCACTGTATTATCTGCAGCGAGATGATGGGTGGCATTATTATGATAGCAACTCCCAGCATATCCTTACCATTGTTCGGGCCATGCTGGGAGCTGTAGTTTTACACCGTACAAACCTATACAGCAGGGGTTGCAATAAATTGAGCTGTATTTCTTCTGGTGCTGTATATATTTACTGAGCTTGTTTCTGTTGCTGTATATATGTACTGAGCTTTGTTCTGGTGCTGTATATATGTACTGAGCTTGGTTCTGATGCTGCATATATGTATGAGCTTGGTTCTGGGGCAGTATATATGTACTGAGCTTGCTTTTGATGCGGTATATACACTACCGTTCAAAGGTTTAGGGTCACTTCGAAATTTCCTTATTTTTGCAAGAAAAGCACCATTTTTTTCAATGAAGATAACATTCAATTAATCAGAAATACACTCTATACATTGTTATTGTGCTAAATGTCTATTCTAGCTGCAAACGTCTGGTTTTTAATGCAATATCTACATAGGTGTATAGAGGCCCATTTCCAGCAACCATCACTCCAGTGTTCCAATGGTACATTGTGTTTGCTAACTGTGTTAGAAGGCTAATGGATGATTAGAAAACACTTGAAAACCCATGTGCAATTATGTTAGCACCGCTGTAAACAGTTTTGCTGTTTAGAAGAGCTATAAAACTGACCTTCCTTTGAGCAAGTTGAGAATCTGGAGCATTACATTTGTGGGTTCAATTAAACCCTCCAAATGGCTAGAAAAAGAGAGCTTTCATGTGAATCTCGACAGTCTATTCTTGTTCTTAGAAATGAAGGCTATTCCATGCGAGAAATTGCCAAGAAACTAAAGATTTCCTACAACGGTGTGTACTACTCCCTTCAGAGGACAGCACAAATAGGCTCTAACCAGAGTAGAAAGAGAAGTGGGAGGCCCCACTGCACACCTGAGCAACAAGACAAGTACATTAGAGTCTCTAGTTTGAGAAATAGATGCCTCACAGGTCCTCAACTGGCAGCTTCATTAAATAGTACCCGCAAAACGCCAGTGTCAACGTCTACAGTGAAGAGGCGACTCCGGGATGCTGGCCTTCATGGCAGAGTGGCAAAGAAAAAGCCATATCTGAGACTGGCTAATAAAAGGAAAATATTAATATGGGCAAAAGCACACAGACATTGGACAGAGGAAAATTGGAAAATAGTGTTATGGACAGACGAATCAAAGTTTGAGGTGTTTGGATCACACAGAAGAACATTTGTGAGACGCAGAACAACTGAAAAGATACTGGAAGAGTGCCTGATGCCATCTGTCAAGCATGGTAGAGGTAATGTGATGGTCTGGGGTTGCTTTGGTGCTGGTAAAGTGGGAGATTTGTACAAGGTAAAAGGGATTTTGAATAAGGAAGGCTATCACTCCATTTTGCAACGCCATGCCATACCCTGTGGACAGCGCTTGATTGGAGCCAATTTCATCCTACAACAGGACAATGCCCCAAAGCACACCTCCAAATTATGCAAGAACTATTTAGGGAAGAAGCAGGCAGCTCAGGGGCGGACATACCGCATGTGCAGCCGGTGCAGCTGCACAAGGGCCCCGCGTGGGAAGGGGGCCCGTTCCTCTGCTGGCCGACTCAGTTCTCAGCTGCGCGATGCTGAGGACTGAGACAGAGGCCCGTGGACCACTGGCGTAGCTATAGGGGTCGCAGCGGTCGCAATTGCGACCGGGCCCCGAAGCCAGGGGGGCCCACGGCCCCCCGCACCACATCAATAAAAAGTTACTATAGTAACTCGGGCCGCGGGCCCCTGTTACTATAGTAACATACTTTACTTACCTTCCTGGTTCCGGATCGCAGCGGAGGTCCTGACGTCAGGCGCTGTGCGCAGCACATGACGTCACAGCGCTATGCGCCGCGCACAGCATCGAGACGACAGAACTCCCGCCGCGGCCAAAGAGGAAGGTAAGATAGCCCTGACTGGCGGGGTCCGACTCCTGGGACCCGCCAATCAGCTGTTTTGAAGGGGCCGCAGCACTCGTACGAGAGCTGCTCCCCTTCATTCCTGTCACTTCATTCCGGTCACACTGTGAATCGGTTTCGGCGATTCACAGTGTGGGCGAGTAGTGAAATGAAGGGGAAGCAGCTCTCGTACGAGTGCTGCGGCCCCTTCAAAACAGCTGATTTGCGGGTCCCGGGCGACACATCAGCTATTGATGGCCTATCCTGAGGATAGGCCATCAATGTTTAGGGACTGCACAACCCCTAAGCCTACGATGTAGCAGGCTTAGGGGGCCCATGAGACAGGATCACAGATTGTGTGATGCTGTCTGCTGGGCCCTGTATCTAAGCCAATCACATGGTAGGCTTAGATACATGGCCCATGCGTGATCCTGTCTGCTGGGCCCTGTATCTAAGCCTACCACACTGTAGGTTTAGATACAGGGCCCCAGCACACAGTAATCTTATACTGTATAAGATTACTGTCTGCTGGACCCTGTATCTAAGCCTACCTTGTGGTAGGCTTAGATACAGGGTCCCACAGACAGTATCACACATGGGCCCTGTATCTAAGCCTTAGGGTATGTGCACAGACACTAATTACGTCCGTAAGTGACGGATGTATTTCGGCCGCAAGTACCGGACCGAACACACTGCAGGGAGCCGGGCTCCTAGCGTCGTACTTATGTACGACGCTAGGAGTCCCTGCCTCGCTGTGGGACAACTGTCCTGTACTGTAATCATGTTTTCAGTACCGGACAGTTGTCCGGCAGCGAGGCAGGGACTCCTAGCGTCGTACATAACTATGATGCTAGGAGCCCGGCTCCCTGCAGTGTGTTCGGTCCGGTACTTGCGGCCGAAATACGTCCGTCAATTCCGGACGTAATTAGTGTGTGTGCACATACCCTAACACATGTGTTACTAATCATTTTTTGTGTGTTTTCTTACAGGTTCGGTCGTTGGACTACGGCGGATTCCAGGACTACTTCGATGACAGCTTTTTTTTTTATTAATAAAATGGTTAATGAGGGTTGTGTTTTTTTTTTTTATTTCAATAAAATATTTTTTCTATGTCTTTGTGGTTTTTTTTAAACTATATTACTACCGCCTTAGTAATGGCCGCCGGCTGATTGACAGCATCCATTGCTAAGGCAGGGCTTAGTGTTAGCCGGTGCAGAGGCTAACACTAACCCCCTTTATTACCCCGGTACCCACCGCCACCAGGGGTGCTGGGAAGAGCCGGGTACGATCCAGTACCTGACCATCTGTAGTGATGGTCGGCCACTGGGGTGGCCGCAGGCTGGTATTATCAGGAGGGGAAAGGCCAGATACAGTGGCCCTTCCTACCCTGGTGATGCTAGGCTGCTGCTGCTTTATTGTATCTGGCTGGTTATGAAAATGGGGGGGACGCCACGTCATTTAAAAAATAATTGGAAAGAACGATGTCGGGTCCCCCCCAATTTTCATAACCAGCCAGATACAACACAGCAGCAGCAGGCAGCATTACAAGGGTGGGAAGGGCCACTGTTTTTGGCCTTCCCCAGCCTAATACTACCAGCCTGCGGCCACCCCGGTGCCTGCCCGTCACTACAGCTGGTCGGGTACTGGTTTGTACCCGGCTCTTCCCAGTACCCCTGGTGGCGGTGGGTACCGGGGTAATAATGGGGGTTAGTGTAGACTCTGCACCGGCTAACATTAAGCCTCGCCTTAGTAATGGAGGTTGTCAATCAGCCAGCGGCCATTACTAAGGCGGTGATAATAAAGTTTAAAAAGATACAAGCACATAGAAATTTTTTTTATTGAAATAAAAACACAACCCTCATTAACCATTTTATTGAGAATAAAAAAAACGCCGTCATTGAAGTCCTCGTATCCGAAGTCCAACAACCGAACCTGTAAAAAAAACAAACACACAAAAATAATCAGTAACACATAAAGAAGCAAAATTATTATTCTTACCTTTCCTGGGTCCAGCGCTGGAGCCGCAATGTCAGCGAGCTGGGCCCTGTATCTAATCCTATCATGTGTGATACAGTCTGCTGAGCTGTGTATCTAATCCAATCATGTATGATACTGTGCTGGGCCCTATATCTAATCCGATCATGTGTGATACTGTCTGCTGAGCCACTGTATCTAATCCTATCATGTGTGATACTGTCTGCTGAGCCACTGTATCTAATCCTATAATGTGTGGTACTGTCTGCTGAGCCACTGTATCTAATCCTATCATGTGTGATACTGTCTGCTGAGCCACTGTATCTAATCCTATCATGTGTGGTACTGTCTGCTGAGCCACTGTATCTAATCCTATCATGTGTGGTACTGTCTGCTGAGCCACTGTATCTAATCCTATCATGTGTGATACTGTCTGCTGGGCCACTGTATCTAATCCTATCATGTGTGATACTGTCTGCTGAGCTGTGTATCTAATCCTATCATGTGTGATACTGCCTTCTGAGCCACTGTATCTAATCCTATCATGTGTGATACTGTCTGCTCAGCCACTGTATCTAATCCTATCCATAGTTTATAGGGTCGTAGTGCTATAGATATGCTATGCTGTCTCCTATACACACACTTTTTTTTGGGGCGGACACATATGTATTGGGGCTATTTCCCGGACATTTTAAGCCCTGAGGGTATGTTCACACGGCAGCGTCTGTTACGGCTGAAATTACTGTGCTGTTTTCAGGAGAAAACAGCACCGTAATTTCAGCCGTAATGGCATGTGCAGGCGTCTTTTGCTGCGTCCACTACGGAAGTAATTGAAGCTGGTTTTCCATGGAGTCCATGGAAAACGGCTCCATTTACATCTGAAGAAGTGACAGGCAGTTTTTTACGCGCCGCCTTTCGACAGCGGCGCGTAAAAAAAAATGACCATCGGCACAGAACATCGTAAGACCCATTCAAATGAATGGGCAGATGTTTTCCGACGCTTTTGAGCCGCATTTTCGGATGTAATTCAATGCTAAAACGCCCAAATTACGTCCGTAAATAGTGTGTGTGTGAACCCAGCCTTAGTGACGCCCCGGCTGCTAGTGCTGCATTGTTGGGTCACTTAGGAGACCCAGCGATGCAGCTGAAAGCGGACCGTCGGCCATGAGAAGTTTGCGGGGTGGGGGGGGGGGGGGGGGCCCTGGCACATTATCTGCACAGGGGCCTTTTGCAGTCTGTGTCCGCCACTGAGGCAGCTGGTATTCTATCTGTAATGGAGTGGCCAGCGCAGTCACCAGATCTCACCCCCATAGAGCTGTTGTGGGAGCAGCTTGACCGTATGGTACGCAAGAAGTGCCCATCAAGCCAATCCAACTTGTGGGAGGGGCTTCTGGAAGCATGGGGTGAAATTTCTCCCGATTACCTCAGCAAATTAACAGTTAGAATGCCAAAGGTCTGCAATGCTGTAATTGCTGCAAATGGAGCATTTTTTGACGAAAGCAAAGTTTGAAGGAGAAAATTATTATTTCAAATAAAAATCATTATTTCTAACCTTGTCAATGTCTTGACTATATTTTCTAGTCATTTTGCAACTCATTTGATAAATATAAGTGTGAGTTTTCATGGAAAACACAAAATTGTCTGGGTGACCACACACTTTTGAACGGTAGTGTATGTATGAGCTTGGTTCTAGTACTGTATTATATACTGAGGTTGGTTCTGGGGCTGTATTTATGTACTATGCTTGGTTCTGGTGTTGTATTTATGTTATGAGCTTTGTTCTGGTGCTGTATATATGTATTGAGCCTTGGTCTGGCGCTGTATATATATATATACTGAGCTTTTTTCTGGAGCCGTATATATCAGAGCTTGGTTCTGGAGCTTTAATTATATAGGATATATTTGTAATAACAAAATTGCAGTGCAGATAGAATTGTTTTCAATTCATTGTATATTTAACGGGAATTTGTCACGTAGTTTTAACCCCTTGAACCGACACCATGCGGTAATACATGACCTGACAATATTTCCAAATGTATGTTTTTTTTCAGCAAAATCTATAAAATCAACTTTTAAAACAGCGCACACTATATGCTAATTACTTATAAAAAGGGTCATGGGGCGGTGCCACTATCCTGATGAGTCACATAGTCCTGCCTCCAAACCCACCTTTTCATGTTTGAGTGACATCCCCCTGACTGATACAACTTTTTGGGACGCGCCATTGCCTTGTACCACTTGGGCACACACTCTGCAGCGAGGTATATGCCAGGGGAGTACAAGGCAGCGGTGTATCTGCAAGAGTTTGAGGAGGCTGGTAGTGATGTAGAACAGCCAGGGGGATGTCAATCAAAAACTGGGGGGGCATCATTTAACCCCTTCACGACCACCCCACGTAGATTAACGGGTTGCAAAACTGGTCGTTGTGCCTGCAGCCCGTTAATCCACGTGTGCTCCTAACAGAGCACACAGACGCTCCCCGCAGCCCGGCATCTCCCAGTACAGGCTGCTACTAGCAGCCTTAGTACTGGGGGAAAACATCGGGTCGGATCACAGCGGTGATCCGAACCGATTAACCCCTTAATTGCGGCAGTCAATAGTGACCGCCGCATTTAAGTTCTTATAGCAACATCGGCACCCCGCTACGCGATTGCGGGGGCCGATTGTTGCGGGGGGGGCGATTGCTATGGCAAATGGAAGCCTAACAAAGGCTTCCTATCTGCCATTACGTTAGCCGATTAGGCCCCGCCCGGAGGCGGAGCCTGATCGGCTTGCTGTCAGTGAACAACTGACAGTTCTAATACATTGCACTACATGGGTAGTGCAATGTATTAGAACATCAAACAAACAGTTGGACCTTCAAGTCCCCTAGTGGGACTAAAGAAAAGTGTGTAAAAAAAGTAAAAATAAAAGTTGGAAAAATACAATAAAAGTTTCAAATAATGACACAAAACACAATCGCCCTTTTTCCTTTATCAAGTCATTTATTATTGAAAAAAATAATAAAGCCATACATATTTGGTATCGCTGCGACCGTAACGACCGTAACTATAAAAATATTATGTTATTTATTCCGCACAGTGAACGCCGTAAAAAAAAAACTAAAAAATACTGACATAATTGCTATTTTTTGGTCACTTTGTCTTAAAAAAATTTAAATAAAAAGTGATCAAAAAGTCGCATGAACCCAAAAATGGTACCTATAAAAATTATAACTCGTCTCGCTAAAAATAAGCCCTCATACAGCTCCGTCAACGAAAAAATTAAAACCGTTATGGCTCTCACAACTTGGCGACAGAAAAAATCCATTCTCTTTACAAAGGTTATTTTATTGTGCAAAAAGTTGTAAAACATAAAAAAGTTCTATAAATTAGGTATCGCCGGAATCGGACTGACCCGCAGAATAAAGGTAACTTGTAATTTATAACGCGTGGTGAACGCTGTATAAAAAGAATTTAAAAAATAATGTCAGAATTGCTGTTTTTTGGTCACCTTGCCTCCCAAAAAAAAAAGGATAACATGTGATCAAAAAGTTGCATGTACCCCAAAATGGTACCAATAAAAGCTACAGCTCGTCCCGCAAAAAAAACAGCCCTCATACCACTACGTCTATGAAAAAATAAAATTAGTTAAGGCTCCAATAAGCATAATCTGTTTCAAGTGGCGAATTATCAAGGCCCCTAAAATTAGGGAACCAGGAAGGGGAGGGCCCAAACATATCTGCTGAAAGCGAGGGTGCCCGTATTATACCAGGACAACACTTCTCAGCAAAATTCCTCAAACTGCAAAGGTGCGGAGTGTGGACCAAAAGGGGGATAAGAAAGGACACAGTTTATCAGTGCGACACCGGCCTGTGCAGAAAGGATTGCTTCACAGCGTAACACACATCTATGGATCATTTTATTGTTTTTGTTTACCCCATTATTATACCACCTGACTATGCCCCTTATATACTCCGCCCGGCTTACATGTACCCCCACATTATAAACGGAAACACCAGTAAGATTCAATACAAGACTACTACAAGCAAAATCCACACTCCAAAAGCCAAATGGCGCTACCTCCCTTCTGAACCCTACAGTGTGCCCAAACAGCAGTTTATGACCACAAATTGGGTATTGCCGTACTCCAGAGAAGTTGCTTTACAAATGTTGTTTTTTTTTTATTCCTTTATTTGTTGAGAAAATGAAACATTTTGAGCTAAAGCTACGTCTTATTGGAAAAAAAGTATTTTTTTTATCTTCACTGCCCAATTCTAATAAAATCTATGAAACCCCTGTGGGTTCAAAATGCTCACTACACCCCTAGATGGATTCTTCAAGGGGTGTAGTTTCCTAAATGGAGTCACTTTTTTGGTGTTTTCACTGTTTTGGTCCCTCAGGGGCTTTGCAAATGCGACGTGGCTCCGCAAACCATTCCTGCTAAATTTGAGCTGCAAAAACCAAATGTCGCTCTTTCCCTTCTAAGCCCTGCCGTGTGTCCAAACAACCGTTTATTACCACATGTGGGGTACTGTTTTACTCGGGAGAAATTGCTTTACAAATGTAGTGGTGCATTTTCTCCTTTTAGCCCTTGTGGAAATTAGAAAAAATTAGCTAAACCTACATTTTCTTTGAAAGAATGTAGATTTTCATTTTCACGGCCTACTTCCAATAATTTCTCCAAAAAACCTGCGGGGTCAAAATGCTCACTATACCCCTAGATAATTACCTCAAGGGGTATAGTTTCCGAAATGGGGTCACTTTTGGGGGATTTCCACTGTTTTGGTGCCGCAAGAGCCTTTCAGACCTGACATGGTGCCTAAAATATTTTCTAATAAAAAAGGAGGCCCCAAAATCCTCTAGGTGCTCCTTTGCTTCTGAGGCTGGTGCTGCAGTCAATAAGTGCACTAGGGCCACATGTGGGGTATTTCTAAAAACTGCAGAATCTGGGCAATAGATATTGAGTTGCGTTTCTCTGGTAAAACTTTCTGTGTTACAAAAAAAATAGATGAAAAATTAATTTCTGCAAAAAAAAAAAGAAATTTGAAAATGTAACATCTACTTTGCCTTAATTCCTGTGAAACATCTAAAGGGTTAAGAAACTTTCTAAATGCTGTTTTGAATACTTTGAGGGGTGAAGTTTTTAAAATGGGGTGACTTTTGAGGGTTTCTAATATATAAGGCCCTAAAATCCACTTCACAACTGAACTGGCCCCTGTAAAAATAGCCTTTTGAAATTTTCTTGAAAATGTGAGAAATTGCTGCTAAAGTTCTAAGCCTTGTAACGTCATAGAAAAATAAAAGGATGTTCAAAAAACAATGCCAATCTAAAGTAGACATGTGGGGGATGTTAATTAGCAACAATTTTGTGTGGTATTACCATCTGTCTTACAAGCAGATACATATAAATTTAAAAAAATGCTAATTTTTGCAATTTTTCGCAAAATTTTGGTGTTTTTCACAATTAAATACTTAATGTATCGAGCAAATTTTGCCAGTAACATAAAGTCCAATGTGTCACGAGAAAACAATCTCAGAATCGCTTGGATAGGTAAAAGCATTCTGAAGTTATTACCACATAAAGTGAAACATGTCAGATTTGAAAAAATTGGCTGCGTCCTGAAGGCCAAAACAGGCTGTGTCCTGAAGGGGTTAGGGTATGTGCACACACACTAATTACGTCCGTATTTGACGGACGTATTTCGGCCGCAAGTCCCGGACCGAACACAGTGCAGGGAGCCGGGCTCCTAGCATCATACTTATGTACGACTCTAGGAGTCCCTGCCTCCCCGTGGAACTACTGTCCCGTACTGAAAACATGATTACAGTACGGGACAGTTGTCCTGCAGCGAGGCAGGGACTCCTAGCATCGTACATAAGTATGATGCTAGGAGCCCGGCTCCCTGCACTGTGTTCGGTCCGGTACTTGCGGCCGAAATACGTCCGTCAATTACGGACGTAATTAGTGTGTGTGCACATACCCTTAAATTAAAAATGTTTGCCTCAAGCAGCAGCAAAGCTAGAATCGGCCCTGTTCATACTTACTTTTCATTAGCCATACAGATTCTGCAATAGGGTACTGTCCAGTACAATTATGTCTTTTTTTTTCAGCTACTTTCTCTACGCTTTGGCATCTCTTTCAGAAGCGCATGCTCTCTTCACCCAGCTCTACGGATAATGCTATTGTTCAAATTTCCTCCTAGTTGGGAGAACAAAGGACAAATAGCCGATCCTTGGATCCTGTGGGAAGCTTCCAGGTGGTTTTCTTTGCTCCAAAGTAATTTGCACTGAGAGAAAAGACAAAAGACGCCTGGTGAAAAATGATTAACCAGTTAGATGCTCTGTTTTTTTTAAAAAACGTACAAAATGATTTCTTGCATAAAAGCATATCAGCCTTTACGTCCAACTAGTTTTGCCAATACTATGAACAATAGTATAACCCATAGAGCTCCATGAAGGAGAGTGTATGCTTCTGAAAGAGATCCCGAAGATGAGAGAAAGCAGCTGGAAAAGTAGACCAAATTGTGCTGGACAGTACCCTATTGCAGAATCGGTATGGCTATTGAAAAGTAACTATTAACGAGCAGTGTTGATTTCTACTTATTTTATATTTTATATTTTTCTGTTATTGAATACAGCTCCGAGACGAACTACATTGCTAATCGCTGTGTAGAGATGAGCGAACCGGGACAACCGAACCCGGTTTCGGTCCGAACATCGGGAAAAGTTCGGTTCGCAGCGAATCCGAACTTCACCGGGTTCGGCCGAACCCGTTTTGACCGAACCCGGTCAAAAATATTATACAAATCGGCAGCCACTTGTCTCTATCAATCACTGATAGAGAAAAGAGGCTGCTGATTAAAAATAAAATAAAAAGCATTTCATACGTACCCGGTCGTTGTCTTGGTGACGAGTCCCTCTTCTTCCTCCAGTCCGACCTTCTTTCCTGACGCGGCAGCCTGTGATTGGCAAGTCACCACCCCGCACAAGATCCGCACGCTCATCTCCTGAAATACTCTGTGCTGCGGTGACTTGCCAATCATGTGAAGGTGTTATTGAGGACAGAAGTGGAGGAGAGGTAACAGACTGAGAGCTATGTAATGGTAAGAGCAGAGTTCACAGCAGCACAGAATTTGCAAGCTCCTCTCCTGAAATACTCTGTGCTGCTGTGAACTCTGCTCTTACCGTTACGTAGCTCAGTCTGTTACCTCCACTCCTGTCCTCAATAACACCTTCACATGATTGGCAAGTCACCACCCCGCACAAGATCCGCACGCTCATCTCCTGAAATACTCTGTGCTGCTGTGAACTCTGCTCTTACCATTACGTGGTGACTTACCAATCATGTGAAGGTGTTATAGAGGACAGGAGTGGAGGAGAGGTAACAGACTGAGAGCTACGTAATGGTAAGAGCAGAGTTCACAGCAGCACTGAATCTGCATGCTCATCTCCTGAAATACTCTGTGCTGCCTTAAACTCTGTGTACAGGTCAGGATCCTGTTTCTTTTAAATGCTGCACTGTAGCACAGCCTTATATAGTGGATCGAGCGGGTTCCCCAGCAGCATTTAAAAGAAACAGGATCCTGACCTGTCCACAGATTTTAAGGCAGCGCAGCACAGAGTATTTCAGGAGAGGAGCGTGTGATTGGCTGCAGAGGCCGCTGCAGCCTGTGATTGGCTGCAGAGGCCGCTGCAGCCTGTGATTGGCTGCAGAGGCGGTCACGTGGGATGAAGCGTCATCCCTGGAGGCCGGCCTTCTGACGTCATCCTGACGTGCGTGACCGCCACTACAGCCTGTGATTGGCTGCAGCGGCGACATGGATGGAATGTCATCACTGGAGGCCGGACAGGAGGAATGTAAGTATGAACGTATTTTATTTATTTTTTTATTACATTAAAAATCTATTTTCCGCGCGCCGAGCATGTACTGTCAAGGTTGCTGAAAGAGTTAGTACAGCCCATTAACTCTTTCAGCACCCTGGACAGTACCATGCTCGGCGCACGGAAATTACAGGTTCGGTCAGAACTAGTTCGGTCCGAATCGAACTTTTTCGTGAAATTCGGCGAACCAGCCGAACCGAACGTTTCATAAGTTCGCTCATCTCTACACCTGTGAATTTATGCCTGGTGAAGACTCCAGCTGAGGGTTGAAAAACGTTGCACTTTATATTTATCTGTCTAAATAAAATCCTTCCTGTTTAAAAAGCATCGGTGAGCAGTACTGTTTATCCGACGGACTAAAAAAAACAGTGCCTTAGGGAATAGGAGTATTTTTGTTCCATTTCATCCACTCTAGATTTAGAGTAGTAATGGTGACATGTACCGCTGCTCTCCTATTTAGCTGGGGTCCTTAAATGTCACCTAAACAAAAGGTGGAACGCGACACCTACCGTGGGACTCTATGTTGACATGTCTAGTGATTTCATCAATTTCATGTAATATGTATATACACTAAACAAAATCTTCTAAATCTTTTACAAATCCAGAATTTCCCCCCGAATTATGATATTAGAACAAAACCCTGCCCTGCCCTGATATAGAAATAAAGCAAGATCTGATAAAGAGTTGTCAGCAGGGCCGGCCTTAGGCTACAGGGTGCCCTGTGCGGTATTGCCCTTTGGTGCCCCCCACTCCATTTATCATTGTTATGTATTGTCGGCATTTGGTGCTTTTGTTTGTGCATTTGTAACGCCGAAAAACGCGTAAAAAATGCTTGGTTTAAGCGTCCCATTGACATCAATAGTATACTGCATACGACACGTTTTGTAAAAAAATGTGTCGCGTAAAAAAAGTAGTGTCAGGTCAATTCTTCGGCGCGTAAAATGCGCAGAAAATGCGCCAAAATTGCACCTAATTTCTATAGTCAATGGGAGTTCTGATTGAGTGGCAAAAACGCGATGAATACGCATCAAAAGCGCCTGTAGTTTAAAAAGAACTTGTGGCCCTGGGCAAAGTTAAAAGTGGGGCCCCAAATGCTGAATTACTGTATCAATAATGCAGTGAATTCAGAAGGCGATGTGCAGAGAACTGCATTGCTGATTTCTACCACGTCCAGGAGTGTTGCAAGTCCCAAAGCATATGTCCCCCCTCTCACACAAAACAATTATCTATATACATATACAGTTATTAAATCATACCACTATACAGATTAAATATTACCTGCATACTGTCAATGTACACAACTCACTATTATAAGACCAATATTACCAATAATAATACATTATAAGGTCCAAACAATACCGCCACACCATAACCACATAGTGACTGAATAATACCCCCATGCTGATACTGAATAATACCGCCACACCATAAACAGTGACTGAATAATACCCCCATACTGTTGCTGAATAATACCGCCACACCATAACCACATAGTGACTGAATAATACCCCCATACTGTTACTGAATAATACCGCCACACCATAACCACATAGTGACTGAATAATACCCCCATACTGTTACTGAATAATACCGCCACACCATAACCACATAGTGACTGAAAAATACCCCCATACTGTTACTGAATAATACCGCCACACCATTAGCATATAGTGACTGTTTGTTTCTTGCTTTTCCAGCACCCTCCACACCTATACCCCACTCTCTAATCAAACTCGTAATCCACAGTGCCCCAGATGATAATAATGATACCCTAGTGCTCAACACAATAAAAGTGCACCGTCAGTATCCATGCCCCCTTTGTGCCCCCACAGTAATGATGCCACCTTTGTGCCCCCTGTAGATAGCGCCACACACAGCCCTACTCTTGTAGATAGTGCCACACACAGCCCTACTCTTGAATACAGTGCCAAACACAGTCCACCCTCTTGTAGATAGTGCCACACAGCCCTCCCTCTGTATAGTGCCACACAGCCCCACTTGTAGATAGTGCCACACAGCCCTCCCCATATAGTGCCACACAGCCCTCCCCCTTATAGATAGTGCCACACAACTCCCCTTTGTAGATAGGGCCACAAAGCCCCCCCTTTGTAGATAGTGCCACAGAGCCCCCCGTATAGTGCCACACAGTCCCCCCTTGTATATAGTGCCACACAGCCTCCCACTTAGTAGATAGTGCCACACTGTCCCATCTTGTACATAGTGCCACACAGCCTCCCTTGTATATAGTGTCACACAGCCCCCCACTTGTATATAGTGCCACACATCCCCCTCGTATATAGTGCCACACAGGCCCCCCTTGTATATAGTGCCACACAGCCCCTTTAGTAGGTAGTGCCACACAGCCCTCCCCCTTGAATATAGTGCAACACAGCCCACCCTTGCATATAGTGCCACACAGCCCCCTTTTTATATAGTGCCACACAGTCCCCGCCACCAAAAAAATTGTACTTACCTAGCCCCATTCCCATGACGGATGGAATGCTTAATAGGCCCCGGATGGGATCCGTGCTTAGGCCAGCGTGATACAGTTATCATCCTGCCGGCCTGCGCTGGGATTCTGTCCCAGCGTCTTATAGGCTGGAGACCTAACATGGCCTGCAGCCTATAGTATTCAATTGTATCCGCTGGCACCGGGGATTAGCGATGCCACCGGTCATGAGGGGGCCCATGCTGTCCGGCCCATAAATGTTATGTACCTGGTGGTGTGGGCCACCTTATGCCTCGGACCCCATAGCAGCCGCTATGGCTGCTCTAGTGGGAAGGGGGCCCTGAGAGGATGGGTCCCTGGGCAATTGCCCAGTTTCCCCTCCCCTAACGCCTGCCCTGAGCAGAGCAATGTATGTGGTACAGTGGGGAGCAAAGCAGAAGAGGAGTTAAACTTGCTGGGTCAAATTAGGAGTCAGATAATCACTGGAATAAGTCTGGAATAATAATAGGCCTCATGCACACATCCGTCGGCCGTTGCACGGCCGCTAATGATGGATCCGTGAAACACGGACCGCACACGGATGACTTTCATGTGCAGTTCGTTGTTTCACGGACCAAATCAATAAACCGGCCGAGACTGTTCCGTCAAAAACGAACAGGAGCAGAACGTGTCCTAGTTTTGACGGAACGGCCGCATGGTTCCGTTAAAACAACGGAAGTGTGCCTGGCCTCATTGAAATGAATGTGTCAGGGTGCTATCCGTTAAAAAAACGGATAGCACCCTGAAGAAAAAAACTGAAGTGGGCATGAGGCCTTACTGTGCAAAAATTGTTTAAAAGCAAATGGACAATACATACAACAAATGGTTTAGCATCAATAACACTGTTGTCTTCTGTTGATTTTGTATTGTTTGCAGTGTTCACTTTTTTCATGCCACTTTCATTATGATTTATAATTTATCAGTTCGTTAATTCCCCCTCACAAAAGTTGTTGTTCTTGTGAGTGGTGCGCCACATCAACAGAGCAGAAAAACGGAGTGAATGTTTCAATATTCATTTAGTCCCCTCCATGTAATGCATATGTTAAAGATATTCATATCGTTTCCAGCACGTGGTACATATATGCATGGAGCTTTTTTCTGGGGTGCTGCTTACCCCCCTACCCATTTCCATTTAGAAGTCTCTTTTGATTTTGGATGAAGGGATTTCCACAAGATCACTCCTCTGCTGTTTGTTATGTCTCTCCCAACGAGTTTCCTCGTAGCTACAGATTGCTACTGATCACTAGATCAAAGGAATTTGTTATTTCTTTTGCGTTGCGATAGGATTTTTTTTTTTTTTTATTATTCCTTTTATTAACTTTTTAAAATTTTGGTAGTCTTATTAGGGGATTTTTGTTTTTAACTTCTTTTCTTTTTAAACATAATGTAGTGTAATACTGTATTTCGATCTAAAAGTAGATTAGTGCATGTGCATGTAAAGTGCGCAGACATCTTTTAACGCACACCTAAGTTATGCCCTAACTGACACTCTAAGAGTATGTTCACACAGCCTATTTTCAGCCATTTTTCGGGCCGTAAACGCGCCGAAAAACGTCTGAAAATACGGGGGCTGTATGCCTCCAAACATCTGCCCATTCAATAGGAAAAACGGCGTTTCATTCCCACGGGGAATTTTTTAGGCGGCCGTTTTTAAAAAACGGTACTTCAAAAAACACCCCAAAAAAAAGAAGTGCAAGTCACTTCTTAAGCTGTTTTTGTAGCCATTTTTCATTGTCTCAATCGAAAAACAGCTCCAAAATCGGCCATAAAAAAACCTTGAAAACAGCTCCGTATTTTACATTCGTTTTTAGTCTAGCGTGTGAACATACCCTGAGTGTATGTTCACACAGCCTATTTTCAGCCGTTTTTCGGGCCTTAAACGCCCCGAAAAACGGCTACAAATGTCACAGTCTGAACGCCTCCAAACATCTGCCCATTGATTTCAATTACAAAAACGGTGTTCCGTTCCCACAGCTCCGTATTTTTCAGCCATTTTTTGTTAAGCGTGTGAACATACCCTTACAGGGACAGGACATCTTTGTTCACACCACGCTCAGCACTGATTGTGGTGCTTAAGGGGTTAGCTAGAATCAGAGTATTCCCCGACCCCAGCTGTTAGTACAGGAGTGTGGCTGTCAAAGACAGACACACTCCTGCTCCTGATCTCGTGGGATCAACTGTTGTGGCCGCAAGATCAACAACATGGGAACTACATCGCACAGATCACATACATGTACGGCATTAATGGCATTAATATACACCCCCTATATCATCAATAAATTGCTAAACGAAAAGATTATAGTAAAATGGTACCATTGTGACAATCATGACGTGACAGTGCCTCTTGTAGTTACAGGCTGTACTTATCTCTGCAGTCCAAACCTCCATGAAAAAGTCAAGGCTAGAGACAAGTGTAGCATATGTCATGTATGTCCGCCACTTGGGACTCTCCTATATAAGTCAGAGAAGAGGCCTAGTACTGAGGACTAATCAGCACCTACCCCTTGAAATAACAGCTGATTATAAGAACCCCACAATTAGTTTATCGTTGGGGACCTGTTCTCTGCTATGGGGCTGTCCAAACCAGACAACTCTTTTAAAGCTGACTATAAAATATCTTGGATCCTGCTGTTGATAATTGATCCCCCAGACTCCCCTTATGCATATTCTTATGTCTCCTTCTCCACAGCTGGTAATAACTTCCTGTATTGGTGACCCCGCTGTCTATATATGAAAAAGACACAATATCCATGGTCACTGGTAGTGGCAGTTGTAGTATTTTCTTATACAAACTTGTATTGTCTATACAAATGTTCATGGCTAGCTCAGGCTGCAGTTGCGGCCTAGTAGAGTGAACCAGAGGATCTCCAGAATTAAATGAAACATGACGGCGAATAGTGCATCATAAGTCTGAATTTTCACTTTTTATTAGATTTTAAATGGGCACTAACTTTTAAAACAACTTATGATAATCTAATAGTATACCTAAAATAGATCAACTTTGTAATTTACATATTGTTAAAATGTTAAAATTGTTTTATACATGAAAATTCTGTGTGAAGTTACTGCCACTAGGTTTCTCCCTCCTGTAATCCACTGTTGTCAAGCAAAATCTGTACCTAGTTACAGACCAACTGCGGGAACTGTGTGTGTGTGGGGGGGGGGGGGGTTTCTTCCCTGCCTGCCACTACAAGTCTATGAAGAGGGGAGTGGGAGCAGGAGCAGAGGAAGAAAGATAAAGACAGAGGTGCTGCAGCTTGCTAGTAAGTGTTATATCTAACCCAAGTTCTAGGCTACACTGCTCATTTGTGCTGTATAATATCCTCCATGTAGCGGCCACCACTGCACTTCTCTATCCTCCACTCATACTCACCTCTTCACTGTACCGCTCCATTCACTCCCGGCTGCGGTCTGGCCTCCATCCGTGCAGTGCCTGCTCTGCTACATCTTCTATTCCTGGTACTACTGAGGACAGCTCACGCTACTAGTTACTGAACTCTCTGCACCTGCTGTCCTTGGATCTGAACAGCATGCACTAATTGGTCATCTTCAGCACCTGTTGCTTTTCTTCATAAACCTCTCACTCTCAGTTTGACTTTGCCATAGCAATAATGTTGCCCCCTCTTAACCCATTAGTGACCGGCCCATCGTGTTTCTATGTCGGTCACTAACGGGCCTTATTCCGATGCCATAGACTTTTTACGTCGCGGCATCGGAATAAGTTTACAGAGCAGGGAGCTGTTAAATCTCCCTGCTCTCAGCTGCTAGAGGCAGCTGAGGGCTGGGAGCGTCCCTGCTCTGCCGGGTGAGATCGATATTAGTATCGATCTCACATGTTTAACCCCTCAGATGCGGTGCACAATAGCGAGCACCGCATCTGAGTGTTTTTTTTAGAGAGGGAGGGAGCTCCCTCTCTCTCCCACCGACACCCGGCGATACGATCGCCGAGTGTCTGTGTCTCCAATGGCAGCCGGGGGTCTAATAAAGGCCCCCAGGTCTGCCTGGAGCGAATGCCTGCTAGATCATGCCGGAGGCATGACCTAGCAGATGCCTGTCCGTTTTAAACGGACAGGCAGTAATACACTGCAATACAAAAGTATTGCAGTGTATTATAATAGCGATCGGAGAATCGCATATTAAAGTCCCCTAATGGGACTAGTAAAAAAGTAAAAAAAAAGTTTAATAAAGTTAATGAAAAAAAAAATGTGAAAAAAAGTGAAAAACCCAGCTTTTCCCCTTACAAAATGCTTTACTATTATAAAACCAAAATAAAGTAAAAAAAGTTACACATATTTGGTATCGCCGCGTCTGTAACGACCCCGACTATAAATCTATAACATTATTTAACCTGCACGGTGAACGCCGTAAAAAATGTAATAAAAAACTATGGAAAAATTGCTGTTTTCTGTGAATCCTGACTTTAAAAAAATGTTATAAAAAGTGATCAAAAAGTCGCATCTACTCAAAAATGGTACCAATAAAAACTACAAGTCTTCCCGCAAAAAAAAAGCCCTCATACAACCGCATCGGTGAAAAAATGAAACCGTTACGGCTCTTCAAATATGGAGACACAAAAACAAATAATTTTGAAAAAAAGCGTTTTTACTGTGTAAAAGTAGTAAAACATACAAAAACTATACAAATTTGGTATCGTTGCAATCGTAACAACCCGCTGAATAAAGTTATTGTGTTATTTATATCACACGGTAAACGACGTAGATTTAAGACGCAAAAAAGTGGGGCAAAATGTCAGGTTTTTTTCTATTTCCCCCCAAATAAAAGTTAATAAAAGTTAATCAATAAATAATATGTAAAATGGTGCTATTGAAAAGTACAACTTGTCCCGCAAAAAACAAGACCTTATACAGCTATGTCGACGCAAATATAAAAACGTTATAGCTCTTGGAATGCGACGATGGAAAAACTTAAAAAATGGCCTGGTCATTAAGGTCCAAAATAGGCTGGTCATTAAGGGGTTAAAGTCTGGTTCTGTGTTTGCTGTTATTGATCTGTTGGGCTGTATCATCGATTATTCTTGCTTGCCTACTACCTACCGAACCTGGAACCTGACCCCTACTATTCTTCGGTATCACTGTCTAGAACTACCGCACAGATCCGCACTCGAGACTGTACACCAAAATAGTAAGTGTGCCATTTGTTGCTTCAATTCCGTTGGTTATTTATCGGCTGTTGTATAGGGAGACTATTTCGGGGGTTCAGCGATCAGAGGATTCCTCATCCTGAAGACCAAGACCTTATACAAGGGTGGGAGGGTGAAAAGCCGAGGGTCCCCCGGAAGCCACTCTCCAGTCTAGCCACCAGAAATCCTGTACGGCACGGTGGGTTCACTATACTCCCTGCTGCCCAAAAATATTATTACTGTGTTATATTGGACGGAGTCCGTTACACTCCATGCTGACCGCCACAGTTTGCTCTGGCCATGGATCCCACTGACGTACCACCACCTGCCATTGCTCAGCTATCCCTGGAGCTATTCCGGCAACGTGAGTGCCAGGATTCGCTCTACCTCCTTCGTCGCGGGGACAGGGCCTAGATGAGTATAAGTTTTTTTGTTTTATTTGTTTGGGGGTGCTATCTACAGGGGGAGCTATATGGCGCTATCTACAAGGGGGAGGTGGGAGGTGCTAACTACAGGGGGGCTGTATGGCACTATTTACAGGGGGCTGTAGGGCACTATCTACAGGGGGTCTGTATGACACTATCTACATGCGGGAGGTGGGGCGCTATCTACAAGGGGGGGCTGTATGGCACTACCTACAAGGCGGTGGTGGGGGACGCTATCTACAAGGGGGAGCTGTATGGTATCTACAAAAAGGAGGTGGGGCACGATCTACAGGGGGGCTGTATGGCAATGTCTACAAGAGGGGCACTATCTACAGGAGGAGGGTGGCACTATACTATCTACAAGTGGGGTGTGACACTGTCTACAGGGGGGCTGTATGACAAAATCTACAGTGGGCGCTATATGGCAGACTCTACAGTGGGGGGCTCTATGGCAGAATATACCGGGGGGGGGGCTGTGTGTGGCATCCAGAGAAGGGGGGCAGTTAAAAGTTTGCTATGGGGCCCTGTCTTTCCTAGTTACGCCGCTTGATATAGATAGGGGAGCAGGATTCTTCTCCCCGATGTGTGCAGTGTATAGAAGACATGATATGCGGTCAGGCTCCACTCACAAACTCAGAGAAAACTGAGAAATAACGATTGAGCCTGCAGAGGGGAAAACTGCTAAAAATGCTGCATACAAGTCATATAATGGCCAGATATAGTGTTGTTCCTCATGTGCACACGTATGACAGCTTATTCTGTAAAGTTATGTACGCTTTAATCTCTCACAAGTTTCTGTTATTTCCCTTCATTCTTCCATCTGTACATTTTGTACTTCTCCATGTTATCCTCTGCCATCTCATTCATTCTTCTTTTCTTTATTTTCTCTGTGGGAGTCAAAGAACAGAATTCTTGCAAACAACTATTTCCCACATCACTATTTGTAACTTATTATTGTCAATCCATTTTATGGACTGACTGTTCCAAACTACGGCATTTACCTTGCATTTTACATGTTACCTCTCTAGCAGTTATTTCCCATATTCTTATAACTCGGAGTAAAGGTTATATTTTATGTAATGGCTCTATTATAATGTGTTTTTATGGCATGCCCACTGAATTCAAGGCTTAAAGCCATTGAAGATGGAGTGTGATATAGACACAGGCATAAAGACCTAGAACACGTAAGCTCTTTCTGACTGATATCAGCACAAAGGCATAAACATGCGGAGCCTTACTGCAGTGTTGTGCCATAAGCCAATGATGAGATGCTAAATAAGTAAAACAAATATGAGGATATGGGACGCCAGTCACTCCGACATTCGTTAGTCTATTTTGGCTCTATGTGAAGATTTTATATATAATATATATATATATATATATATATATATATATATATATATATATATATATATATATATATAATTTTCCATTTGTCCAGTATATTAAATATCGGACCCTATTGGCGATGGCTTGACAACTTTGCAGGGGATCGGGTAGAATTCTTAGATGGTTAAATTGTAACTGATGGGGCAGGGCGGAGTACCAGGTATTACAGAAAGCTTATCTACTTCTAAACTATGAGAACTATCATCCACCACACATAAATGGTCACCCCGTATGGTTAGTTTTTGGGACTCAAAAGGGTCAATAGTGACTATAATAAGTTTTTGGCACAATCAATAGAATTGATGGAAAGGTTGGAGAGAAACTTTATGATGCATTCTCTTGAGCTATTAATCAGGATAGGACTAAATTATTACTTGGGGAACAAAGGAAGTCCCAGAATAAGAGATTCATGTTTTCATTCCAATATAGTCCCCTAGTGGGACTAATTAAAAATGTCATTAGAAAATACTGGCATATTATCGAAGCAGATGAGGATTTAATTGAGAAAGCTTCTTATCCACCGATTATTTCGTTTTGGCTTTGTATAAATCTAAGGGATGAGTTGCTAAGGGGAAAATTCCAGGATAACAGAAATAATTGCATGTGGGATCTAGCCCTGGAGGGTAATCACAAGTGTGGGCATTACTCCTGCTGTAAATACACGCACACAGGTACAATTGTGCAGATGGGAGCAATACAGTATAGAATTCTGAAAAAGTATTACCTTTTAGGTCTGGTTAAATGGTTTGTGCAATTTTTTTTTGTCCATATAAATTCTCTTATATTGGGAAGACTATTCGCCCATTGTTAAAGAGATTTCACGAACATATTTATTCCCTTGGTACGGGGAACGGTGCACCAAGGGTAATTAGTCATGTGATAGATGTGGATAGGGGGACCCCAAATGCTTATCATTCATAGGGTTACAGACTGTTCTCATCGGCAGATGGGAGTGATAGGCATACTAAACTGTTAAGATGTGAAGCTAATTGGATAATCCGGATGGAGCCGCTACGACCTTTGGATCTGAATGATCGGAAGGGCCTTTCATAATTTTTATGATTTCCATATCCACTGTGTGTATTTGTTTTTAAATTGGATTGATATTTTGTATTAAAGTATTGTTACATTTTTAAATTGTTAGTATTGACGCATTGGTTATGGATTTAAGCGTGAGCGCGCCACTTCCCAACAGGCCTTGAGAAAGCATCCGATGGTCGTGAAACAGCCGTAGGCCGACTCTTATAACCGCAGGATAGGTTATCAGTATATGATCGGTGGGGGTCCGACCCTGCAGCGGTCAGCTGTTCCGGGTGCCGGAAGCTATGCAGGGTCGGTGCTGGAAGTGAAGTGAATAGGAGCAGAGCTGCAGTAACCCAGCATGGCCGCTACACAGTGAATGGAGCCATCTGCTTAAGGGCACCGACCCCACTGATCATATCCTGTGGATAGGTCATCAGTATGAAAAACCGCCCCCTGCCTGGACAACCCCTTTAAAGGCTACACTGAACCAAAAATTTATTTTTAATAAATCAATGTTTTAAGTGATTTCAAGCAACTTTTAAATTGCCTTATTTTTTGTAATTTTTAAGATACAGCTTTTATGTATCCTTTATACATAGAAGCTGAATCGTTCTGTTAAAGCTGCGACTGTCAGGTCAGCTGAGTTGTCGGCTTGGCTGAAGCTGGTGCTGCGTGTCTCTGACGCACAGAATGCAGCTAATAAAGATCACATCTAAGTTCATGAGACACACAGGACCAGCTTTCCTGCCCACCCGTCAGTCCAGCTGACCTAACGGCATTGGCTTTGATGACAAGATAAAAATTCTATGTATACATTATACTTAAAGCTGTATCTTAAAAAGTAAAAAAAAAAGTTGACTTAAACGTTGCTTAAATCACTTAAAACATTGATTGATTAAAAAAAATGGTTCAAAGGTGTACATAGTCTTTAACTACTGTATAAGAAGTGACACCAAATAGGTTCCTTACATACGTTGTTGCAAAAATCTGATTAATACAGCAGACTGAGAAAGGGAATGGCATGACATAGCTGGTGCTAATTGGCTTTTTCCCTCTTATGCCGTGTTTATCCAGCTGAGCAGCTGTCATGTTTGGTTAATAAGAATAGGCAACTAACTTCTAGGAATGGCCCTACATTGAATGCCACATTCTGTTGGTGCAGTCCATACTTTTATATGTCATACCATAAATATAATATATATATATATATATATATATATATATATATATATATATATATATATATATATATGTATGTCAAACCGTGCACAAATGCCCCCTTTCTTCCTTCCTTTCCTACCTCCGTCCTCTTTAGGCCTAGTTCACACAATATCTTTGCGGGCAGAAAAGAATCTGCCTCAATATTCCTTCAGGAACTTTAAGGCAGATTTTGACCTACCTCCAATTTCTTGCTGCGGTCTTCACTGCGTTTATTTTGCCCGCAGCCACTGAGGATCGCGGGGAAAAAACACTGCAAAAAGTGCTCGGAAACGAGTGATAGGTTTTTTCTGCCTCCCATTGATTTCAATGGGAGGTCAGAGGTGGAACCGCTGCAAAAAAAGGACATGCTGCTTTTTTTTTAAAGTCGCTCTGGAGAAAAAAAATGTCTCTGCCTCCCATTGAAATCACGCCAGCGCCAAAAAACTCTGTGTGATCTGGGCCTTAACAGTCTTCCTTCCCTCCCCCTTTTCCGTTCTTTCTTCCTTCTTTCCTCTCTCATAAAAATCAGTTTTTAGTTTGCTAATTACTTCTAAGTCTTTAATGATCATAAACTAGATCTCCTCTTACTTTGTATATTCTTACACAAATAGCATAATTAATAGATTTTTTTTTATTTTTTTATTCTACGATCCCGGTGTCCTAAACTGTGACTCACACCACCTTAGCAATATGAGAAAAAACAGCAGCGCCATTTCCTAACCCTCTTCGCATCTCTGTGTATTTGTTTTCAGCGCACAGGCCTATTTTACATACAAAAACCTTATGCTAATAAACATTAGGTAAAGAGACAAGGGCTATCTAGTATTGCCAGAGCCTCTGAATACATCAATGGAAGGTTTTATTTACATATCTACATCTCTGCAATTCATTTGTTACTATAGCTGTTGATGCTGAAAGCATTAAGTTCAGAATGAATTAATGTGATCTCAGCAGAATATTTATTTTACTGGAAGCCAGAAAAAAAATAAAAAGAAATCAGATGAAATAGCAGTCTATGGTGTTGAGTTATAAATTATACAAATCATTACAGAACATCACGCGCCCCGAGTCAAACCAGTCCTTGCTCTCGGAGAACAGCTAACGGCAAACTTTAGACATCACAATAATTAAGATTAGCGCCCCCGGTGCTTCATTCACAGGGACTGTTAATGTAATGATGGGGGTACGTAAACAGACAAGTGAGCCCTAATCTACCCGCCACTCAGTCCCTGCCTACTTGCAACGACCCGCCCTAGGCGACGGGATACAACTGGGCGACGGTCCCTACGCTCAGTAAGTGCACGACAGACAAACAGACAAGGGTACACAAGGCTAAGGGAAATGGGGCAGTTGCCCACGGCAACACCGTGAGCAACAAGAGTGGTGAACGAGCCGAGTCAAACCAGGAGTGTACGAGGTACCAAACGCAGAGCAAGAGAGTAGTCAGTAAGCCGGGGTCAGTATGAAGCAGGGTCAAATAGTTCAGAAGCTGCAGCAGGGCCAGGAAACCACACGAGAAGAATCACAAGCAAGGAGGAACAGGAAAGGCAGGTATAAATAGACAGAGGGCGGGAGCTAGCTCCCTCTGGCCAGGCTGCGATAGGCTCTCCCACTCCTAAGCCTGCCATCCTGGGTGGTGGAAGATGGAGTCAGTCTCACAGACATAGAAGCAGGTGCAGACTGATTACCTATGGGCGAAGATACAGAAGCTGTGCCTGGCAGATCCTTTACAGTTAATAGTTACACTGTTCTTGTCTGCGTGCTTCAGCGTAACATATGCCAATAAATATCATAATAGCATAATAGTAAAAAAACAACAACAAATAAATATATATATATATATTTAGTTATGCAAGCAACTAATACAATTGATGTGCTTATTAATAACAGAAAAAATATTTATAACGCACTTATTAAAGGGTAACTAAAAGTTCAACAAACTTCTGACATGTCAGAAGTTTTGATTGGTGGGGGACCGAGCACTGAGACCCCCCCACCAATCGCTAAAACGAAGAGGCAGAAGCGCTCATGTGAGCGCCAAGCCGCTTAGACTCTGTTCAGCTTTTTCCGGAAATCGGCGTACAGACTCAATAGAAAGTCTATGAACCCGTACACCGCTACATCGACTTTCCAGAAAAAGCCGAACAGAAACGAAGTGACACAGTGCTTCTGCCTGCTTCATTTTAGCGATTGGTGAGGGTCATCCACCGATCAAACCTTTTGACATGTTAGATTGTTGAATGTTTAGTTACCCTTTAATTTTCAAATACCATATTATTCATGTATTGAATAATGTAATTTATTATTATAATTCCAACAAAGTTTTTTCATGACATCATTACAATTGAGTAAAAATATTTATTTATTTTTAATTAAAATGTATTCGTTTTTCTTTTTTCACAAAATGTATAAATCAAGATTTAAAAAACTGCTCGTATGCTATCACTTTGTATTGCTATATGATACATTGCATCTTATTGGTATACATCTCATAATGAAAATACTTAGTCAACAGCAGCTATAGAGCTTTACTTTAAGGCAGACATTCTGACTTATTTAGTCCAATAGGAGAATGTTTTAAGCATGCCCTGTGACATGCCCTTTTTTTTAATAGAGGTTTTGCCTATCCTTGTAATCTAGTGTACTCAGCACAAGCTGAAAAGTGATGTTTACATAGCAGGAGTTTGAGGATTTAGTGGCCAGTGTGGAAACTGCAATTTTCTGCATTTTTCATGTACATTGTGACGTAAAAAACTAATAAACCTCACCAAAAATATATTTGCAAAATATATTTTTTTATTGTATAAATATCTAAAAATCTTCTTGCCTTTTACTTAAACATTGTAAAATAACTTTTCTTGTCAAAGTGACAATCATGCTAGCCATACAATCAGATAATATCGCTTCCATTTGTTTCTTTAGAGTGTAATGTAATGAACCTTGTATTGGAGACCAGTCAAAGTAGGCAAAACTGAATAAAAGTCTCACAGCATTTTATATTATTAATAGTGAAAAATCTATGAAGATTGGACACATCTAAAAGCCTTCTGCGCCTCTAGGTACCATATGTGTGTTTAAAATAAGGCTCCGTTCACACTTGCTTTGGAGCCTCAATCGGAAATTCACTTAGATTTGCATGCAGTATTATTCTTCACCCAGCCATTTGAAAGCAAACCCGACTCGGCCTAAGCCTGCCCACTGAGTGCCTGCTACATCTGCCCACTGTCATACCAAGACGTAGATAACCAATTAAAATTATTCTCTTAAACTGCATTAGCTTATTCAAATATTCTAATAATAATATTATTAACAACTTAAAGGGAATGTGTCGCTTTTTTTTAGTTAAACAATTAGTGTATAGGTGATTAAACATTGTTCTAATTTTTTTAATTTTTTCACGAGTCAGGAAATATTATAATATTAGATTCTAATTTATAATATTTCCCAGCGCTGGTCACTAGATGGAGCAATTCCCAAAATTGCAGCATTGCATGTGGTAAAGCAACCACATTGCTTTATGCTGCAAAATTTGGGAAAACTCACTCGCTCTAGTGAGCTCTCAGAATCCCCCCCTCCTTTATCCTGGCTAGTGCCGGGAGAAACGAGGGGATTGAACGGTCAAACCTCCTACACTGTGTGTCGCCATTTTTTGAGCTAACACACAGTGTAGTAGGTTTACATACAGTAGTAAACACACAGTAAAACACGTACATACACAGACCTAACTTACCTGCTCCTGCCGCCGCCGCTCCCTCCGTTCCGTCCGCTCCGTCTGCTACCTCGGCTCCAAGTGCACAAGTCCGGAAGCCGCGACTGGAAGTAGTAATCTTACTGTCGGGCCGCGACTTCCGGTCCACAAGAAAATGGCGCCGGACGTCGCACAGTTCAATTTGGACTGTGTGGGAGCGGCGCATGCGCCGTTCCCACACAGACGGCGTACAGCATAGTGGATGGAACGGGCCCCGTTCGCATTCACTATGGGACTGTATGTGCCGTATTCCATGTCTGTATGTGTCGTTAATCGACACATACAGAGATGGAAAAAAAATGGCAGCCCCCATGGACAAAAAAAAGTGAAAAAATAAAAAAAAGTAAAACACAAACACACAAATAAATAATTTTTTCGTGACCTTTAAGGACCAAGCCTGTTTTGGCCTTGAGGCCTTTTCAAATCTGATGTGTTACTTTATGTGGTAATAACTTTGGAATGCTTTTACCTATCCAAACGACTGTTTTCTCGTGACCTGTTGTACTTTGTGTTACTGAAACAATTTGGTCAATAAATTCAAGATTTATTTGTGAAAAACACAAATTTGGAGAAAATTTGCAAAAAATTGCATTTTTCTAAATTTAAACGTATCTGCTTGTAAAACAGATAGTTATACCACACAAAATAGTTACAAGTTAAAATCCCCCATATGTCTACTTTATGTTTGCATAATTTTTTGAATGAGCTTTATTTTTTCTAGGACGTTACAAGGCTTAGAACTTTAGCAGCAATTTCTCACATTTTCAAGAAAATTTCAAAAGGCAATTTTTTCAGAGACCAGTTCAGTTGTAAAGTGGATTTTAGGGCCTTATATATTAGAAAGTCCCCATAAATCACCCCATTTTAAAAACGGAACCCCTCAAAGTATTCAAAACAGCATTCAGAAAGTTTCCTAACCCCTTAGGTGTTTCACAGGAATTAAAGCAAAGTAGAGGGGAAATTTACCATTTTCATTTTTTTTGTTGCCAAAATTCATTTGTAATATATTTTTTTTTCTGTAAACCAGAAGGATTTACCAGAGAAATGCAACTCAATATTTATTGCTCAGATTCTGCAGTTTTTAGAAATATCCCACATGTGGCTCTAGTGTGGTAATGGAATGAAACACAGGCCTCAGAAGCAAAGGAGCATCTAGAGGATTTTGGTGCTTCCTTTTTTTTAAATATTTTTTAATCACCATGTCAGGTCAGAATAGGTCTTGTGGTGCCAAAACAGTGGAAACCCCCCAAATGTGACCCCATTTACACCCCTCAAGAAATTTATCTAGGGGTATAGTTCGCATTTTGACCTCACAGGTTTTTTGCAAAATGTATTGGAATTAGTCTTTAAAAATTAAAATCGCCTTTTTAAAAAAAAAAAAACATAGACATTTTTACAAGGAATAAAGGAGCAAAAGCACCCCAACATTTGTAAAGCAATTTCTCCCAATTACGCCAATTCCCCATAGGTGGTAACAAACTTCTGTATGGACCTACGGCAGCGCTCAGAAGAGGAGGAGTGCCATTTGGATTTTGGAGCGCAAATTTTGCTGGAATGTTTTTCAGTGCCATGTCGTGTTTGCAACACCCTGGAGGGACCAAAACAGTGCAAACCCCCCAAAAGTGACCCCATTTTGGAAACTACACCCAAAGGAATTTTTCTAGGGGTATAGTTAGCATTTTGACCCCGCAGGTTTTTTGCATAATTTATTGGAATTAGGTCGCAAAATTGAAAATCTAAATTTTTTTCTAATAAAATATAGTTTTAGCTTTGATTTTTTCTTTTTCACAATAGATAAAGGAGAAAAAGCACCCCAACATTTGTAAAGCAATTTCTCCCAAGTAGAGCAATACCCCATATGTTGTAATAAACTGCTGTTTGGACACACGGCAGGGCTTAGAAGGAAGGAGCAGCATTTGACTTTTGGAGCTCAAGTTTTGATGGAATGTCACATTTGCAAAGGCCCCAAGGGGCCAAAACAGTGAGACACCTGCAAAAGTGGCCCCATTTGGGAAACTACACCCCTCACTGAATTTATCTAGCGGTATAGTGAGCATTTTGTCCCAACTGTTTTTTTGCTGAATTTAATTGAATTAGGCAGTGAAAATGAAAATCTACATTTTTCCACTAAAATGTTGAATTTCTTTCATTTTCACAAGGGATAAAGGAGAAAAAGCACCCCAACAATTGTAAAGCAATTTCTCACCGCAGGGCTCAGAATGGCAGGAGTGCTACAGATGTAGCCGTCTTTACCTTGACTTTTAATGCATTAAATAAACAATGGCTAGATCCTTTATCTTGACTTTTTCAATGACTTCTCAATGGCTTTTGTGTGATATCACGCTGCAGCAAGTTATCAGTCAGGATAAAGATGGCTACATCTGTACTTGGCATGCAGATTTTGCTTGGTTGATTTCTTTGCACCATGTCACATTTGCAGAGCCCCTTAGGTACCAGTATAGTAGAAACCCCTGAGAAGTGACTCCATTTTGGAAACTATACCCCTCAGGGCATTCATCTAGGGGTGTGGTGAGCATTTTGATCCCAACAGGTGTTTCACAGATTTTATTAGAATTAGGCAGTGAAAATGAAATAAAAATGTTTCCAAATATATGTGGTTTTGCTCAGAAATTCAATTTCACAACAGATAATAGGAGAAAAAAAAACACCACACAGTTTGTTACCCAATTTCTCCCGAGTATAGCAATACCCCATGTGTGGCCCTAAACGGCTGTTTGGGGGCATGGCAGAGCTCAAAATGGAATTAGCGCCATTTGGCTTTTAGAGCGCACATTTTGCTGGACTGGTGTACGGGTGCCATGTTGCATTTGCAGAGCTTCCTTAGGTACCAGAGTAGAGTGGAAAACCCTGAGAAGTTACCCAATTTAAGAAAACTACACCCTTAAAGGCATTTATCAGTTTCCTGGACATATGACAAGGCTTAGGAGTGAAAGAGCACCATCTGGATTTTAGGTCTATGTTGGTGATTTTCGCAGCATTGGCCCACAATTTCAGGGCTCTGGTGTCAAGTAGTAAAACAAACCCCAAGGTCTGACCCCAATTTTGGAAACTGCACCCCTCAAGGCATTTTTTTAAGGGGTATAGTGAGCATTTTGACCCCACTGGTTGTTTTTTTTTAATTAGAAATGAACGCTCAATGGATAGTGAAAATTAAAATTTTAAACTGATATGCCATTTTAGTGCATAATATGTTGTGCCCAGTTTGTGCCACTGAAGACAAATACCTCAAACTGTTAAGCAGGTTCTCCTGGGTATGGCGATGCCATACATGTGGACGTAAACTGCTGTTTGGGCTCACTGTAGGGTTCAGAATGGAGGGAGCGCCATTTGGCTCTTGGAGTGCAGAATTTGCTTGGTAGTTCTGTTTGGGGTTTTGCTGCTGTTGCAGTTTATAATGTGGGGGCATATGTAATCTGTGCAGAGTACTTCAGGGTATATCTAAACTGGGTGGAGTACATCAGGGTATATGTAATCTGTGCGGAGTACATCAGGGTATATGTAAGCTGTGCGGAGTCCATCAGTGTATGTGTAATCTGTGCGGAGTACATCAGGGTATATGTAAGCAGTGTGGAGTACATCAGGCTATATGTAATCTGTGCGGAGTACATCAGGGTATATGTAAGCAGTGCGGAGTACATCAGGCTATATGTAATCTGTGCGGAGTACATCAGGGTATATGTAAGCAGTGCGGAGTACATCAGGGTATATGTAATCTGTGCGGAGTACATCAGGCTATATGTAAGCTGTGAGGAGTACATCAGGGTATATGTAATATGGGCGGAGTACATCAGGGTATATGTAATCTGTGAGGAGTACATCAGGGTATATGTAATCTGTGCGGAGTACATGAGGCTATATGTAAGCTGTGCGGAGTACATCAGGGTATATGTAATCTGTGCGGAGCACATCAGGGTATATATAAACTGTGAGGAGTACATAAGGATATATCTTATCTGTGTGGAGTACATCAGGGTATATGTAATATGTGCGGAGTACATCATGGTATATGTAATATGTGAGGAGTACATCAGGGTATATGTAATCTGTGCGGAGTACATCAGGGTATATGTAATCTGGGCGGAGTACATCAGGGTATATGTAATCTATGTGGAGTACATCAGGGTATATGTAATCTGTGCGGAGTACATCATGGTATATGTAATCTATGTAGAGTACATCAGGGTATATGTAATATGTGAAGAGTACATCAGGGTATATGCAATCTGTGCGGAGTACATCAGGATATATGTAATATGTGAGGAGTACATCAGGGTATATGTAAACTGTGTGTAGTACATCAGGGTATATGTAAGCTGGGCGGAGTACATCAGGGTATATGTAATCTATGTGGAGTACATCAGGGTATATGTAATATGTGAGGAGTACATCAGGTTATATGTAATATGTGAGGAGTACATATGGGTATATGTAATATGTGCGGAGTACACAGGGTATATGTAATATGTGAGGAGTACATATGGGTTTATGTAATCTGTGCAGAGTACATCAGGGTATATGTAATCTGTGCGGAGTACATCAGGGTATATGTAATATGTGAGGAGTACATCAGGGTATATGTAATATGTGAGGAGTACATATGGGTATATGTAATCTGTGCGGAATACATCAAGGTATATGTAATCTGTGCGGAGTACATCAGGGTATATGTAATCTGGGCGGAGTACATCAGGGTATATGTAATATGTGAGGAGTACATCAGGGTATATGTAATCTGTGAGGAGTACATCAAGGTATATGTAATCTGTGGTATATCAGTACATCAGGGTATATGTAATATGTGAGGAGTACATCAGGGTATATGTAAACTGTGCGGAGTACATCAGGGTATATGTAATCTGTGCGGAGTACATCAGGGTATATGTAATCTATGTGGAGTACATCAGGGTATATGTAATATGTGAGGAGTACATCAGGGCTTACGTAATCTGTGCGGAGAACATCAGGGTATATGTAATATGTGTGGAGTACATCAGGGTACATGTAATCTGTGCAGAGTACATCAGGGTATATGTAATCTGTGCGGAGAACATCAGGGTATATGTAATCTGTGCGGAGTACATCAGGGTATATGTAATATGTGAGGAGTACATCAGGGTATATGTAATCTGTGCGGAGTACATCAGGATATATGTAATCTGTGCGGAGTACATCAGGGTATATGTAATCTGTGTGGAGTACATCAGGGTATATGTAATATGTGAGGAGTACATCAGGGTATATGTAATCTGTGCGGAGTACATCAGGATATATGTAATCTGTGCGGAGTACATCAGGGTATATGTAATCTGTGTGGAGTACATCAGGGTATATGTAAGCTGTGAGGAGTACATCAGGGTATATGTAATATGTGAAGAGTACATCAGGGTATATGCAATCTGTGCGGAGTACATCAGGATATATGTAATATGTGAGGAGTACATCAGGGTATATGTAAACTGTGTGTAGTACATCAGGGTATATGTAAGCTGGGCGGAGTACATCAGGGTATATGTAATCTATGTGGAGTACATCAGGGTATATGTAATATGTGAGGAGTACATCAGGGTATATGTAATATGTGAGGAGTACATATGGGTATATGTAATATGTGCGGAGTACATCAGGGTATATGTAATATGTGAGGAGTACATATGGGTATATGTAATCTGTGCGGAGTACATCAGGGTATATGTAATCTGGGCGGAGTACATCAGGGTATTTGTGAGCTGTGCGGAGTACATCAGGGTATATGTAATATGTGAGGAGTACATCAGGGTATATGTAATATGTGCGGAATACATCAGGGTATATGTAAACTGTGTGGAGTACATCAGGGTATATGTAATATGTGAGGAGTACATCAGGGTATATGTAAACTGTGCGGAGTACATCAGGGTATATGTAATCTGTGCGGAGTACATCAGGGTATATGTAATCTATGTGGAGTACATCAGGGTATATGTAATATGTGAGGAGTACATCAGGGCTTACGTAATCTGTGCGGAGAACATCAGGGTATATGTAATATGTGTGGAGTACATCAGGGTACATGTAATCTGTGCAGAGTACATCAGGGTATATGTAATCTGTGCGGAGAACATCAGGGTATATGTAATCTGTGCGGAGTACATCAGGGTATATGTAATATGTGAGGAGTACATCAGGGTATATGTAATCTGTGCGGAGTACATCAGGATATATGTAATCTGTGCGGAGTACATCAGGGTATATGTAATCTGTGTGGAGTACATCAGGGTATATGTAATATGTGAGGAGTACATCAGGGTATATGTAATCTGTGCGGAGTACATCAGGATATATGTAATCTGTGCGGAGTACATCAGGGTATATGTAATCTGTGTGGAGTACATCAGGGTATATGTAAGCTGTGAGGAGTACATCAGGGTATATGTAATATGTGAAGAGTACATCAGGGTATATGCAATCTGTGCGGAGTACATCAGGATATATGTAATATGTGAGGAGTACATCAGGGTATATGTAAACTGTGTGTAGTACATCAGGGTATATGTAAGCTGGGCGGAGTACATCAGGGTATATGTAATCTATGTGGAGTACATCAGGGTATATGTAATATGTAAGGAGTACATCAGGGTATATGTAATATGTGAGGAGTACATATGGGTATATGTAATATGTGCGGAGTACATCAGGGTATATGTAATATGTGAGGAGTACATATGGGTATATGTAATCTGTGCGGAGTACATCGGGTATATGTAATCTGGGCGGAGTACATCAGGGTATTTGTGAGCTGTGCGGAGTACATCAGGGTATATGTAATATGTGAGGAGTACATCAGGGTATATGTAATATGTGCGGAATACATCAGGGTATATGTAAACTGTGTGGAGTACATCAGGGTATATGTAATATGTGAGGAGTACATCAGGGTATATGTAATATGTGAGGAGTACATCAGGGTATATGTAATATGTGCGGAATACATCAGGGTATATGTAAACTGTGTGGAGTACATCAGGGTATATGTAATATGTGAGGAGTACATCAGGGTATATGTAAGCTGTGCGGAGTACATCAGGGTATATGTAATCTGTGCGGAGTACATCAGGGTATATGTAATCTGTGCGGAGTACATCAGGGTATATGTAATATGTGAGGAGTACATCAGGGTATATGTAATATGTGAGGAGTACATATGGGTATATGTAATCTGTGCGGAATACATCAAGGTATATGTAATCTGTGTGGAGTACATCAGGGTATATGTAATATGTGAGGAGTACATCAGGGTATATGTAATCTGTGCGGAGTACATCAGGATATATGTAATCTGTGCGGAGTACATCAGGGTATATGTAATCTGTGTGGAGTACATCAGGGTATATGTAAGCTGTGAGGAGTACATCAGGATATATGTAATATGTGAGGAGTACATCAGGGTATATGTAAACTGTGTGTAGTACATCAGGGTATATGTAAGCTGGGCGGAGTACATCAGGGTATATGTAATCTATGTGGAGTACATCAGGGTATATGTAATATGTGAGGAGTACATCAGGGTATATGTAATATGTGAGGAGTACATATGGGTATATGTAATATGTGCGGAGTACATCAGGGTATATGTAATATGTGAGGAGTACATATGGGTATATGTAATCTGTGCGGAGTACATCAGGGTATATGTAATCTGGGCGGAGTACATCAGGGTATTTGTGAGCTGTGCGGAGTACATCAGGGTATATGTAATATGTGAGGAGTACATCAGGGTATATGTAATATGTGCGGAATACATCAGGGTATATGTAAACTGTGTGGAGTACATCAGGGTATATGTAATATGTGAGGAGTACATCAGGGTGTATGTAATATGTGAGGAGTACATCAGGGTATATGTAATATGTGCGGAATACATCAGGGTATATGTAAACTGTGTGGAGTACATCAGGGTATATGTAATATGTGAGGAGTACATCAGGGTATATGTAAGCTGTGCGGAGTACATCAGGGTATATGTAATCTGTGCGGAGTACATCAGGGTATATGTAATCTGTGCGGAGTACATCAGGGTATATGTAATATGTGAGGAGTACATCAGGGTATATGTAATATGTGAGGAGTACATATGGGTATATGTAATCTGTGCGGAATACATCAAGGTATATGTAATCTGTGCGGAGTACATCAGGGTATATGTAATCTGGGCGGAGTACATCAGGGTATTTGTGAGCTGTGCGGAGTACATCAGGGTATATGTAATCTATGTGGAGTACATCAGGGTATATGTAATCTGTGAGGAGTACATCAGGGTATATGTAATATGTGAGGAGTACATCAGGGTATATGTAATATGTGCGGAATACATCAGGGTATATGTAAACTGTGTGGAGTACATCAGGGTATATGTAATATGTGAGGAGTACATCAGGGTATATGTAATATGTGAGGAGTACATCAGGGTATATGTAATATGTGCGGAATACATCAGGGTATATGTAAACTGTGTGGAGTACATCAGGGTATATGTAATATGTGAGGAGTACATCAGGGTATATGTAAGCTGTGCGGAGTACATCAGGGTATATGTAATCTGTGCGGAGTACATCAGGGTATATGTAATCTGTGCGGAGTACATCAGGGTATATGTAATATGTGAGGAGTACATCAGGGTATATGTAATATGTGAGGAGTACATATGGGTATATGTAATCTGTGCGGAATACATCAAGGTATATGTAATCTGTGCGGAGTACATCAGGGTATATGTAATCTGGGCGGAGTACATCAGGGTATATGTAATATGTGAGGAGTACATCAGGGTATATGTAATCTGTGTGGAGTACATATGGGTATATGTAATCTGTGCGGAGTACATCAGGGTATATGTAATCTATGTGGAGTACATCAGGGTATATGTAATATGTGAGGAGTACATCAGGGCTTACGTAATCTGTGCGGAGAACATCAGGGTATATGTAATATGTGTGGAGTACATCAGGGTACATGTAATCTGTGCAGAGTACATCAGGGTATATGTAATCTGTGCGGAGAACATCAGGGTATATGTAATCTGTGCGGAGTACATCAGGGTATATGTAATATGTGCGGAGTACATCAGGGTATATGTAATCTGTGAGGAGTACATCAGGGTATATGTAATCTGTGCGGAGAACATCAGGGTATATGTAATCTGTGCGGAGTACATCAGGGTATATGTAATATGTGCGGAGTACATCAGGGTATATGTAATCTGTGAGGAGTACATCAGGGTATATGTAATCTGTGAGGAGTACATCAGGGTATATGTAATATGTGAGGAGTACATCAGGATATATGTAATATGTGTGGAGTACATCAGGGTATATGTAATCTGTGCTGGGTACATCAGGGTATATGTAATATGTGCGGAGTACATCAGGGTATATGTAATCTGTGCGGAGTACATCAGGATATATGTAATCTGTGTGGAGTACATCAGGGTATATGTAAGCTGTGAGGAGTACATCAGGGTATATGTAAGCTGTGAGGAGTACATCAGGGTATATGTAATCTATGCGGAGTACATCAGGGTATATGTATGCTGTATATACCAATACAATACCACAAAAAAGGGGCACAGACACAGAGTGATGTTCAATATAAAGCAGCGTTGCTGAACACTATAAAATCTGCTGTGTCTGCGTCCCAAGTAATGACCAAGATAAACTTGGTGCGTCGATCAACAATTGATAAACCCAAAAGAAGAAATGATCGACTGAAGCACAACAAATTAATAGCAAAAATACAAAATTTTATTAACATGAAAATGTAACAAGGTTAAAACTGGAACAGGGAATGAGTCACACAATAAAAAGACATCGAAAACAATCATGCACCAGATGTAGATGTGACATAAATCTATACAAACTTGTTTATTTGTTGATACAGCAGAAGAAAATAGTATATGTGCCTATGCAGACCTGTAGCTAATAAAGCCAAATGGGTGATGGCAAAAAAGGTCAACAAGGGATGAGATACATGTATGTACTGCTTGGGTCGCCTCTATGAGAGTAAATGTGTGGCAATAGTTATATGTAGATACCTGAATACAGTGATTGTCTGCATATGTATGATAGACTAATATAAGCTGTAGTGTGTGTTGCAGGATCAGTTCTTCAGATAACATACAACAATGTGCATAGGCTCACAAAGAGGTAACAGGCCAATGCCAGGCAAGAAAGTCAGTAATAGCTGTACAACATACCGGTGGACATGATAAGGATGTCTGGACCCGACGCGCGTTTCGGCAACTGCCTTCGTCCGGGGTTAGGGTCGAACTGCTAATATCTACCTATATATAGAGCATAGCTCAGGTGTTTGCAATGTATACAGAAATGAGGAGAGGAGGAGGCAAGATCAGGTGACAGAAGTCGGCGTCTGGTGCGGGGTACCAAGATGGCGCTGCCCCACTTCCGGTCCGCGTCATCAGAGAGGATGTGGGGCGGCGCGGACTAACCACGCCCCCCACACATCCCACTCCGAGTAGAGACAGCGGTCGGAAGAGGCCAGGGCCACTCCCCCCATGAACACGAACATCTGATCAGGATGTCATGAACACCAGCACGCAGTCCATCATCGATATGTGCCAGAAGGGAACAGGCACATATCGATGATGGACTGCGCGCTGGTGGTTCATGACATCCTGATCAGATGTTCGTGTTCATGGGGGGAGTGGCCCTGGCCTCTTCCGACCGCTGTCTCTACTCGGAGTGGGATGTGTGGGGGGCGTGGTTAGTCCGCGCCGCCCCACATCCTCTCTGATGACGCGGACCGGAAGTGGGGCAGCGCCATCTTGGTACCCCGCACCAGACGCCGACTTCTGTCACCTGATCTTGCCTCCTCCTCTCCTCATTTCTGTATACATTGCAAACACCTGAGCTATGCTCTATATATAGGTAGATATTAGCAGTTCGACCCTAACCCCGGACGAAGGCAGTTGCCGAAACGCGCGTCGGGTCCAGACATCCTTATCATGTCCACCGGTATGTTGTACAGCTATTACTGACTTTCTTGCCTGGCATTGGCCTGTTACCTCTTTGTGAGCCTATGCACATTGTTGTATGTTATCTGAAGAACTGATCCTGCAACACACACTACAGCTTATATTAGTCTATCATACATATGCAGACAATCACTGTATTCAGGTATCTACATATAACTATTGCCACACATTTACTCTCATAGAGGCGACCCAGGCAGTACATACATGTATCTCATCCCTTGTTGACCTTTTTTGCCATCACCCATTTGGCTTTATTAGCTACAGGTCTGCATAGGCACATATACTACTTTCTTCTGCTGTATCAACAAATAAACAAGTTTGTATAGATTTATGTCACATCTACATCTGGTGCATGATTGTTTTCGATGTCTTTTTATTGTGTGACTCATTCCCTGTTCCAGTTTTAACCTTGTTACATTTTCATGTTAATAAAATTTTGTATTTTTGCTATTAATTTGTTGTGCTTCAGTCGATCATTTCTTCTTTTGGGTTTATTATATGTAAGCTGTGCAGAGAACATCAGGGCATAATAGGGTGGTATAATAATGCAGTAAATAAATAATAATCCGCAGATATGTTGCACTGATAAATGGCGCCCGATCTTATCCGCTTTTGGAACGCTCTGCACATTTTGCGTCGCCATATTCTAAGAGCCAGAACTTTTTTATCTTTTGTCATTTTATGGTACATGCAAATTTTATTTATTTCTTTTCTAACGGCGTTCACCCTGGGCTATAAATTACATATTTTCTTTATTCTGCGGGTCGATGTGATTACGGCGATACCAAATGTATATAGTTTTTTTTTTTATGTTTTACAGCGTTTGCATAATAAAATCTTTTGTTTCAATTAATTAATTTTTTTTGTGTCACCATATTCTGAGAGACATAACTTTTTTATTTTTTCGTCAAAAAAGCTGTGGGAGGGCTTGTTTTTTGCGGGACGGGATGTAGTTTTTAATGGTATAACTTTGGGGTACATGCAACCTTTTGATCACTTTTTTTATTCTCTTTTTGGAGGGGGGGGGTTACCAAAAACAGCGATTCTGGAATTGTTTTTTATTTTTTTTGTGTTCACCGTACGGGTAAAATAGTGTCATATTTTTATAGTTCGGGTCATTACGGATGCGGTGATAGCAAATATGTGTACTATGTTTTCAATTTTTTCCTATAATAGAAGACGGTTATTGTTTTTTTAACTTCAAACTTTTATTTTTTTAAATTTTTATTAACTTTTGTAAATTTTTTTTTTTTGTTCCACTATGAGACTTGAAGGCATGAAGCTCTTGCTATTCTAATACACTGCACTACCTACATATCGCAGTGTATTAGAGCTGTCAGCTATTCACTGACAGCAAGCCTATTAGGCTTCGCCTCCCGACGTGGCCGAATAGGCTTCCATACCATCGTGCCAATTATTGCCATTAGCAACCATCGGGTGCGATCAAACCACCTAGATGCAGCAATCGCTTTTGATCACTGCATCTAAGGGGTCAATCGGCCAGATCGGAGGCTTGGTCCTGTCCGTTACAGCAGGATGTCAGCTGTGAGAAATAGCTGACACCCACGGCCATGGCAACCTTTAGGGGTGCCGACAGGATAGAAACCACCTAGATGCAGCGATTGCTTTTGATTGCTGCATCCATGGGGTTAATCCGCCGGCTCGACGCCTAGCTGGCCGTTACTGTGGGGTGTCGGCTGTAATATACAATTTATATGGCTTCTGAGCCAGCTCCATCACATACTCGTTCTCAAGGAGCTGTGATTGGTCTGTCTGCTGTGACTGACCAATCACAGCGATCGTCGGCAGGGGACCGCTGTGATTGGTCCCCTGCCGGCTTACTGTGCCGATCAACTGTCATAAACAGTTGATGGCACAGTTCTGTCACCCTGTCATTTGACAGTGTGACAGTTTACATCCATGACGCACCAGTACGTCCCGGTGCGTTAAACCATTGCAATGCATGACGTACCGCTATGTCCTGGTGCGTCGAGGGGTTAATAATATGCATTTAATTTTCTTGAAAATTGAGCATCGGGCATGAAGTGCCTGTTCACATCTGCATTCGACTTTCCGTTGCTCTGCTCCATCTGACGTTTTTTTTGTTCTGCTCTGAGTCGGATCTGTTGAATGCTGCTGTTTCCGTTTTTTTCGGGCGGATGTTCAACGGAGGCCCCTAACGAAGCCTGATGTGAACAGGCCTGAAGTTAAAAAAAAATAAAAATTTCTGTGTCTATTGATAACTTTTGTCTACGTAATATAATGATTAGTTTTCTAATTTACAATATTTGAAAATAAAAGCAATAATGTTCTATGAATCTCGTGTTCAAACAGTATAAACGGATGTGAGATACATGTAATAGATTCTATCCCACTGTTGGATCTGTTACTATTCTTTGCCTTGATCACCGTAACCTAATTGAAAGCTAAAAGACATTAACTGAAAAGCACAAAAGGAATGTAATGGACTGGAGCCGTTCATGTGATGGCTGAATAATAATAACACGATAATTTAGATACTGGTTGGGAAAAGATATTGTTACTGTTAAGATCAACTCTAAAGACTATGTATAAATAACACTGAAATTAGTCAGGCAAACAAAGGAGATTGTTCATATGTGACATCTATAAGGTTTACAATGTGCTTACAATTCATTTATACAGAGAAAAATATACCAATCAAACTTTTTATTTACATACTCTGTAAATATTTCTTAGTATTATATGAGCATCATTGCTTTTATAATTATATTGCTAGTAGATTTTTGTTGGCTGAACTTCCGTGCAAACATCTAAGGAGCATTAGCTGCTTAGTGGTCTCTGTGCCTACAGATATTCATTCAGTGGCAGACTATGTAGACCATACGCTCTGGGCCCCCCTTCTCCACCGCTGCTGTGCCGCACCGTTTCTATAGTCAATACCACCTCTCAGTGTGGGCATTGATCAATGGGTATTATGATTCCCCTTGTCAAAGGGCGGTGTCCTTAAAAACTGACAGTCTCCAACAATGGCTGACCGTTTCACACTGTGTGGGGACATGTTCTCCTGACAAGGGGAACATTAACACCCATTTGTTTATTAGTCCTGGACTACACAGACTTTTTATAGAATGCAAAGATTTACTCTAACAGACATGTCAGGAGAGGTGACAGCTCCTCTATAAATCTGGTGACTCACAGGGGATGTCTCTGATGGGAGTCGTTCTCTTTTCATTTCTTCTCTGCCTGACACAGAGATTTATGGCGACTTCTACTGATGTCTGCAGAGTTTACTCCAAGATCTCGTTGCTCTTCACGTCTGAAGCCATTTCCAGCCTCTGTAGCAACACAAAATTCAGACACCAAACCCATTAAATTGTTCAATACCCCAGACCAGATCCCGAAGTTATTTCAAACCCTAAATTCTTCTGGACTGCAGACCAGACCCCTTAGCAAATTCAGACCCCAGGCCAATACATTAACTCAGACCAATAAATTCAGACCCCGGAACAGACCGTAGAATACATACAGACCCCAGACATTTTAAACTATTACAGTCCCCAGACCAGACCTTTCTGAACAAATACAGACCCCAGAACAAGCACCATAAATAAATACAAACCCCAGACCTAACCCCCTAAACAAATACAGACCTCAAGCCAGACCCCGAAATACAGACCCGTAAACTAATGCAGACCCTAGACCAGACCCCATAAACCATGCTCTCTTCAGACGTTGCAGGCCTGTTCTTTTCTGAACAGGCCTGCTTGAGTGGAACAACATAGGCGGCGTGATGACATCACAAGAAAAGTGCCGACTGGTATGGAAAGTAACCAATGGTTCTCTTGCCTCGTCAGCCCTGTCAATTGCATCCGCGTCCTAAGGATGTGGATACAATTGAGCCCTATAATATGTAAGGGCCTTTTGGCCTTGGTCACATGGGGGTTTTTCGGGCAACTGGAAACCCCCCTGCATGTGCCGCTAAGGACATACACTAACAGTTTTGCGTCACAATTTGCAGCCAAATTGCGACAAAATTGCCTCAAATGGCCTATGATGATCCACTGCTGTATTCATCCCTGTTTTGACTTGCATTATCTGCTGATCTACTGAACTTGACATGTTGTTACCGGACTTCCCCGACTACACTTAGTTTTTTCCACTGTAACACGTACCTGGTACTGTCAGACTTCATTGCATGACCCATAGCTTGTTTTACTACACTTCTGTTTGCTCCATGGTACCTCATACCCGGTTCTACCTGATCTCCATTAACTGACCCCTAGCTTGTTTATCTACACTTCAGAGTTTCCATCTCATCGTATTATCCCCACTGGTACGGTCTTATATTACATTTCTGCTGTTGTTGCCTCAATCAACTGTACCTCCAACCCTTTCTTATGCTTTCTGGAATTCATCTCTACAAGATATTATCCAAGGAGTCAAACACTGGACTAGCTTAGGGCTCCAAAGTCCTGGAGTCAACTAAGTACCTAAACTTGAACCGCAGTCGGGGGTTGTAGGGGGCTCTATAAGGACCTGCAGAGACACTATTTTTTAAGGCTAGTCTGGTTTTGTGTCACCAATGTAACTAGCGCGCTTCAGATGGCCTTGCACCCAAGGCATATGACCACCACAAATTTAATATTAATTGTATATTAATATTATATAGAGAATGTATTTTATGTATTGAGCTGTTATTTGGTCACTACACAATGTCTTCATATTATTTGAGCACTTTATGGTAGTATTTACTTGGGCATTGTTAGGTATTGAGGACACTACTATTTTTGCACTATTATTTGTGCAAAGAAAATGGTGGTCCTCAAAAAACACAAAGACCATGCTTAAGGGCAGGTTAACACCAGTTCCCAGCAGGATGCAGACAAGCCACAAATGCATGCCCTATTCATGAGGAGTGGCTGCTTAGTATTATCATTGCACACAGATAAAGCTTCTAAAAGTATTAGTAAGTATGGTTTTTTTTTTTGGTGTAAGTTGAATGGTGGTCCTGCAACCACTGTATAACATTATTATTTAGGCAACTGTATGGTACTGTTATTTGGGCACTGTACGGTATGCTTAAAATTAGGCACTATTTAGTATGGTGATTTGTACTCTGTATGCCAAATATATATATGAGGAGAGCCAGCCAAAGGAACCTCACAGAGCACCAGTCAATGTAGGGCCAGCCCTGTATCTTCCACTGGTGCTGGTCTCCGTTGCAGCTTGCTTTGGAATGGTTGAATCTTGGGTTTGCCATTAAGGTTGAGACCCAGGACATTGTCCAGCATGATTGAGGATATACTTCAGTACAGGTATTGTATTTTGTGATATCATGAGTATACCTTGATATCTTGAGTATACACTCAAGGGGTGTATACAAGAGCCGATAGACTGAATGCAAAGCTAATTAAGTACAACGAGGCACCTGCTGACAAGTTCCCTTAACCCTATTGTATAAATAATACCTGAAAACCATCTACAAAGGTTAATACTTAGCATTTACTCATAGTATACCACAATCATAAACAAAGGTGTAAATATCATAAACACAGCAAATGTGGCCGCTATGGGGTGGAAGAACCTGTGCCTGACTCCCCCCTCTAGAGGAACTGCATTGCTATTAAATAAGGAGATGGGGAATTGGCACAAAGGCCATGAAAAGGATGTGGAGGGGTAAAAAAAAAAAAACCCTCCTGTCCTAGGTGGAAATACCAGGCACCATAATGGGGTTCCCGATTTGATCCTTTCTAAGGGGTTAGAATTTTATGTACGCCACTGTTCATGATGTAAAGAGAAAATTTGTAAGTTAAATATTATTTTATGATGATACACAGACAGGTTAATAGTTATTATAGATTGTCTGAAAATATGTTGTTTTTTTTTTCTGCCAAGTATGGCCCATACCACAAGGAAGATATGAGCAGAGCTGAACAGTCCATGAGATGAGGCGAGCATTTTTGCTGGGATTTGCACACAAACGCAAACAGAAAAGGTGCAGGACTTTTTGTGACATTATGATCACATTACCAAAGATTTTGCACCCAAGTACCTTACGGGATGAGGACTGTGAGTAATGTACGTGTACAGTGTGTGTAGGGTAGTGTCTGTGTGGAAGGTGTCTTTGTAGTGGGTGTGAGAAGTGGAGTGTGCATATGTGTGGCATAGTGTCTGTGTTTGAGGTGTGATGTAGTATCTATGTGAGTGGTAAATATAAGGGTCTGATATCGGGTCTCAATTTTTATGTTTAGTCTGCTATGGGGTCTAATTTCATGTAGTATTTGGTCTGGGGTCTTGTCTGGAATCTGAATTTATTTAGAGGTCTGATCTGAATTTAGGGGTCAGGTCTTTAGTATGGTTCATTTAGTGGTTCTTAAGTCTGCGGTCTAAACTTCAAGGGTTTTTTTTTTTTAAAATCTCTTTTTATTCAACAGTAAATAATACATAACATAACATACAGTTATTATACTGCGTGATTTGGAGCAAATTAACGTAGAATTACAGACTTTTAACATTTAACGTATGGGTAAAGACAAAGGCAAAATAAATCACCTGCTGGTGACGCAAAGGCAATAGAATCCTGACAAAGAAGAGTACCCACATGTAATGTAACAAATCTTGCCCTTTACGGTAGTTAATTATCCAATAACTGTGGGAAACATCACAAACAATACATTAACCAATGTATAACATACGAATAACTATTCCAGTACTACATCACCGTTGATCAATTATATATAAAGAGAAAAATTAACTTCATGTTTCATGTTTCATGTTACCCCCAGAATCTGTGTGTCGGCCTGGCATAGGATTTACCCAAAAAAATTTACAATATATATAAAGAAGATTGGAAAGATTTCTAGGCCTCACTTAGAACCTGTTTTGTCTCTGCCATGGGCCATCCATGGGCTCCACACTTTTAGAAAACGGTCCCTGGTTTGAGTAACCCAGGCCGCCAACTCTTCCATACGACAAATATGCTGCATTTTCTCAGACCATAATTCTATTGTGGGTGGCTTGGTTTGTCTCCACAATGTGGGCACAAGCAATTTAGCTGCCGAGATCATCTGTGTCGGCAGGTTATATGTGGAAGGTGTAAAGCCAGCTTGAGGTATCCACAAGAACACTAATTCTGCTAATAACTTAATCTGCGTAGAGCAGATCTTATTGATAGAACTCTCAATCTCCTTCCAAAAACTAATTATTCTAGGACAATTCCACCATATGTGTAGATAAGAACCTAACCCCTCCTGACATCTCCAGCACTTATTAACCTTCACTAGCCCTATAGAGGCAAGGAATTCAGGCGTCCGATACCATCTCGTGACTAGCTTATAAGAGTTCTCCTGTATCCGCACACATCTGGAGAAACCATGTGTATACTTCAATATATAGTCCAATTCACTTTTGGAAAAGGATTTCCCCAATTCTCTCTCCCAAGCCCCCAAATAGTGGGGTTTCTGTTCCGACTTCCCCATTAGGAGACCTCTATACAATTTGGACAGTATCTATGCAGGGGTAGTTGGCAATAGTGTGTAATTTTCCAACCATGTCGGATCAGTCTGGGATGTCTTGGAGATTGACCTGAACATATCTGACGTAGCTGCATAATCTGCCACTTGCAAAGCATTCGGACACCTCAACCCCTGTTCCTCGAATATCTGTGCAAGGCTCGGAGGGCCCAACGGATCTAGGAGAGTCGATATCTTGACGGCCTGTAGCTTCCTCCAAAAGTCAGCCGTTCTGTCGGGCTTCCTACCCAGGAAGGACGGCAGAACACTCAGTGGTGCCAGTGGGGAAAGGAGTTTCCCCGTCATACTCAGAGCTCCTGCAGTGTGACATGCACGAATCATTCTCTTAGTGATAGGACTCAGATCCCCCTTTTCGTTATCAGGTCATCTCACACCCATAGCAGTTGAAGCATGTCCGACCCCATAAGTGTTCTTTCCATAACTACAGACAGTGTGTTATTACCCCCATCCGCTTACTGCGTCCAACGTGGGAGATGGTTAGCATAAGAATACAATTCCAGGTCAGGAAGCGAAATCCCTCCCTGTTCTATTTTCTGTGAGAGAAGGTTATATGTTAATCTGGGTCGTTTAGGATGCCATAAGAAAGAGGTAAACAGGGATTTGAAGCTACGAAAATAGCTTCTCAGGGCCCCAATGGGTAGGGCAGCCAGCAGGTACATGATCTGTGGAAGTATGTACGTAGTCAGTATGTTTTTCCTACCGAACCACGAGAGGAATGGCAACTTAATAGCCCCTATTTGTGAGCGGATTTTACTAAAGAGGGGTTTGTAGTTAATGGAGAACAGTTCCCCAAGGTCAGCTGGGATCATTATCCCCAAAAATTGTATGGCTTTCGGAGGCCACTTAAACGGAGTACTACTATGCAGTTGCGAGATAATCCGTGGTGAGGCGTTGATATTAAGCGCTTCTGATTTACTAAGGTTAATTTTGAAATTTGAAATAAAACCAAATTCGTCAAATAGAGCAATTATGTGGGGTATTGCTGGTAGCGGATTGGAAATCAGCAGAAGTAGGTCATCAGCAAAGGCCGCAATTTTATGTTCTACCTCTCCTACCTTCAATCCCCTAACATCATCATTTTGTCTAATAGTCAGCAACAGAGGTTCCAATGTCAGTATGAACAGAGCTGGAGATAGCGGGCATCCCTGACGAGTGCCATTTTTAATAGAAAAGGGATCAGACAGCGAACCATTTACTCTGATTCTAGCTGATGGTTGGGCATATAGCGAAAAAATGGCTTGAATAAATGATTGCGGAAAGTTAAATTTCCCCAGGACCTCCCTGATATAATCCCAGCTGACCCTGTCAAATGCCTTTTCGGCATCAGTTCCCAAAAGGACAAGAGGAATGCCCTTTACCTTAGCATATTGTATCCCGTTTATCACTCTGGTTATGTTATATTTGCCCTCCCTTCGTGGAACAAACCCCACTTGGTCCTCCGCTATCAAGTTTGGCAAGAACTTGGCTATTCTGCTGGCTAGTAGCTTCGCCCACCACTTAACATCGGTATTCAGCAGTGAAATAGGCCTATAGCTTGCACACTCTTCCGGGCTCTTCCCTTCTTTGGGTATCAAAGTGATGTAGGCTTCCAATGCCTGTTTCGGAAGGGAAGAACCCGTTAGCAGCGAATTACAGACTTCCAGGAAATGAGGGAGTAGAGTTGTACTAAATTGTTTATAGTATGTTATGGGTAGGCCGTCCGGTCCAGGACATTTCCCTGATGGAATAGAGGCCAGACTAGATTTCAATTCGTTCAAAGTGAAGGGAGCTAAAAGGGATGAATTCTCATCATCTGACAATTTGGGGAAGTCAAGACTATTCAGGAATTGTTGTATTGCTCCAATCTCATTACCCGACGTTGTAGAAGGTGGATCTCGCAACTCAGAGTAATCTAGGTTGTAGAGATTAGCGTAGAATTGCCTAGCGTAGTGCAATAAGTTCCCCGAGAATATATGCCTTGTGGGCTTCCCCTACCATGGGCATCGAAACATCAGTAGTTATGTTTAAACAGAAATACTCCTCCAGTTTCTTATTTAGAGCCGACCTGTTTGCTTCATCCGAGAGGACAGTGTCATTAAGCTGCCATGACCATGATCTACAGGGCAGATCTTGTACGTGAATCACTGCAGTAACTGGGGCGTGATCTGAGACAGTTATATGTCCAACGGACGTTGACTGTAAATTCAAAAGGCACGAAGAGGACACAAGAATGTAATCCAATCTACTGTACACTTTATGCCTGTGTGAATAAAAAGTGTAATCCCTATCCTGAGGATGGGACACCCGCCAAGCATCAATTAATTGACAGCTATGTAGCATGAAACGAAGTTTATGCATGGCTTGAGGCGATTGTCTTCGTGTGGCCGAGGAAGAGTCTAAATCAGAATCTAACACTAAGTTCAAATCCCCTCCAACCACCAACATCCCTTCTCCAAACCTCTTAAATAGACGCAGGACCTTTAACAGCCAGGTTATTTGTTTGTCATTAGGAGCATATAAACTGGCTATGGTCATTTTTTGTGTTGCAAATGGACCCCTTTAGAAAGATATATCTGCCCTGTAGATCAATTTTCGAGGCTTCCACCTGGAAAGGTAGATCTTTATGAATACCTATGGAAACCCCCCTCGAGGCAGATGTGTGAGTGCTGTGGAACCATTGGCTATATGTGGACCCTGGCAATTTTGGTATATGGTTATGTCTAAAATGCGTCTCCTGCAGCATTAACACCCCTGGCGTATCCTGTCTCAGTATAGAGAAGATCTGGGACCTTTTTTGGGGTGTGACAAACCCATTTACATTAAGCGTCAGATAAGTAAGCGGCGTCATATTAACCGACTGACCTTGTCAGCTATTGACCGCAGTGAAGATAGTAGTACCGGACACAAATAAAACATACAATCAACTATATACATCAAGAACTTGAGAGAAGAAAGTGGGACTGTACCATAACCTGTATAATATATTGTATAGCTTGCGCCTCTTATCCCATAGAGACCGCATATCAAGCCAATACGAGCCAGCCCACGAATGACATAGTGGGGGGGGGGGGGTGGGAAGAAGGTACCCAGCCTTTTGAGATAGGTATGGAGAACACTGACTTCTATGTGTAAGTGAATACAGATAATAAACGAGAACATAGCAATATAACAATATAGCAGTATATCAATGCAACAATATATGGAGGGATGAGAGCATAGAAAAAGGCCCAGAAGGGGACCTACCCCTATATCAATTTGCAACCAATAACAGATAATATCCTCGGTGGTAAGCACCTAACATCAAACCTTTCCACGGCATTTTCAGTGCCATAACCACCGCTGCAAATAACATCAATGAGGTAGTCCCATTTCGAGAAGCTCAGGGTATGGAGATCAGTCCCCAGACTGTGTATCCGTTCTCTTCCTGCTGCGTGGGGCCTTGAATTTCTGGGGTTTTTGCCACCCATGTGGGTCAGGGACCCCTGGCAATAAAGTGTCCCTTTGTATCGGCATCCAATCTGGTACAGCAATTTTCTCCATGCCCAATTTGGACCAGGCCTTGTCGAGATCCTCCGGGGTACGGATAGTAATTTGCTTACCCTCTTTTAAAATCGCCAATCCGAATGGGAATAGCCAGCGAATGGAAATTTTCTGCATTCTCAGGGCTTCAGTCAGGGGTTTCAACATGCGTCGCTTGGCCAAAGTACTCGCCGCCAGATCCTGAAAAACCATGATCTTATGATCCGCAAATTTCAGGTCCGAAGACCCCCTCGCGGCCGTCAAAATGGCCGCCGTATCCAGGAAGTTGAGCAGTCCACAAATGACATCCCTAGGCGGTTCATCCTTTGCCGGTTTAGGTCTCAGCGCTCTGTGAGCACGCTCTATTATAACTTGCTCTGCCTTGTCTTGACCCAGTAATAATGTGAATATATTTCTTACTGTGGGTAAAATATCCTCCGTAGTGATAGACTCCGGAATACCGCGCAGCCTGATGTTCTTCCGCCTGCTGCGGTTCTCCTGATCCTCCAACTGCAAATATGCCTGATTCATGTGCGTAAACTGCGAGGCCACCACTGTCTGCAAGGCGTCTGCCTGCTGTATAATGGCCGACTGGGTGTCTTCCAGTATCCCTACCCTCTGCCCCACGTGTTGAATGTCCATCTTGATAGAGGATAATTCTTTCAGGACCGGAGACATTGCACTGGCCAGGGCTTTTTTCAAAATGGTGTGAGTGATAGGAAGAGGATCTACCCCGCCTGCGGCATCAGATTGCGTACCTGAGCTGTCCTCATCAGAGTCGTCTCCCCTGCTTTCTTCTGGCGGGTGCGGCGGTATCGGCGCCATCTTGGTTTTACTCGCCGGGGAAGCATGCTTCTTGTGGAGAAACCTCTCCATCTCCGCTTGCGACTTCCCGACTTTCGGTGTCCCCCGGGGTTCACACGACTTATCCCTATTTGTACGAACCATTTCGAGCAGTTTAGCAGCCCTCCAGCTGTAGAAGTCAGTGTCTCTATGAGGAGCTCCGGGATCAAGCGACCATCACACAGCACAGCTAGCTCCGCCCCCAACTTCAAGGGTTTTGATCTGGTGTCTAATTAATTCAGGAAGTCTAGTTTGGGATCTGACTAATTTAGTGGTTTTGTCTGGGGTCTGATCTGGCGTATGAATGTATTTAGGGATCTGAGGTGTGATTCGTTTAGGGGGTCTGCTCTGGGGTTTAAAATAATTCAGGGGTCTGATCTGGGGTCTAAATTCATGTAGGGGTCTTGTCTGGGGTCTGAAGTTATTTAGGGGTTTGGTGTCTGAATGCATATTGGGGTCTGGCCTGGGATCAGAATTTATTTACGGGTCTGGTCTGGGGTCTGAATTCATATAGGGGGTTTGGTCTGGGGTCTGAATTAAATTAGGGGTCTGCTCTGAATTTATGCACAGGCTGATCTGGGGTCTGAAATAATTTAGGGGTCTGGTCTGGGTTTGGATGTCTCCAATAACTCCATCCTGCATTTTCTAGTTATGCGGCTGATAATGTATGGAACCAACACTTTGTAGTAATGTCCTAGTCTCCAGGGGGGGGGGGGGAAGAAGCTTAATTCCTCACCAATTCTACGAAAAGGGTTCTTGAAACTGCAGCCGGATCACAGAATCAGTATCCCAATCCGAGGCGGTTTAATTGTATCTCTGTCCTCAGAATGCGGATATAGTTATATAAACGATATTACAACAGCGGGTACAAGGAAGCCCTGACCCATCATTCCGCTGTTTTGTTTCATGCAAACTAGCGTGATGATATTATTATACCAAGCAGACAGGTGAGGTTTGGGGCACTAAATGTATATGGCATTATTTTAGCCATTGCCCCGCTCCTGATTGCGTAGGCACACAGGTATGCTCCTCCTAATTTGGTAACATCCTGTCAATCATGATGAGCATACTTGTCAACCGGTTAAACAGATTTCCACAACATGTAAACATAATATGTCATATATATTTTTCATTTTTTTTTTGATAAGTTATATCCTTGTATCTTTTTTTCTTCTTTGTGGATGCCCTTTTCCCCTCACGCACACCCTATGGTACCGGGGGGGGGGGGTAACATTTCACTGTTGCCTCAGGCAGCAAAGAGACTATTTGCAGCCCTGGATATGAGTAACGTGGTTTAGTAGCATAAATCCTCTAATACTCAATGCCTTATGAAATGCAGTTTTACATTAATATTTTTTACATCTGTTGAAAACCTTGAAATGTATGAAGAGATCTAATATATCTTGTGTGTAGCCCAAAGAGCAGAGCTTTGTCATGTAACTCTGTCTTCTGTGCATAACAAAAACTTAATAGGTCTGGCTGCAGTATATGGAAAAAAAAATGTTTCTTCAATATATTATGACACCGCTCACCACACTGTTTTTGAATGGAACACAACTTGATGAAATACAATGGAAATAAATAGATTGAACATTATTTTTTAGGTAAGCATTCTTAAGATTGTGTTACGTTCTTTAGCATAGATTTTTCAAAAAAAATCTCCACAAAAAGACCATGTGAATGCAAAAAGGATGGCGGCCCATGTCCACTCATTTTTACATATAGTTTATACATTACTTTATATATATATTTTTTTTTAAATATCTTCCCCGATTTTGCAAAAATATTTCCAATGTCTTAAAGTAATACAGACCACCATTGTACTAGTCCCTTAGATAAGATATCCATAGACTTCTGATTTGGCCCCAACACCTTCCAACTTATGAGAATGTGGAAAAGACAAGTGGTTGCCTGACTGCTCTGGTGCTTCCCATCTCAAGATGAAACACTAGCATTGGCCCAGTAAGAAATATAGGACCTGTCTATAAGGTCCTAAAGATATTAGATCGTTTGAGGATCCTTAAAAAATCTGTAGGATATGCCACAAATAAATCTAAAGTCAGTTGTCCGCTCAAAAGGATTGTTCCATCTTGACAACCTATTTTCTTAATGAGGACCCACTGGAGTTTCGATGATTCCGATTGGAAACCAGCGGAAACCTCCAATAATCAGCAACTATCAAATGTGTAGCTGCCCAAAGCAGCTTCCTCCATTACCTAGCAATGGTTGCTGAATAGGAAATGTGGTGTTACACAGCAGTCAAATTAGTGGGAGACCATGTAAGGCATGGTTATAAGGAGTCCTGCATTGAGAGAGCTACTCTTTGCAGGGATTTTCCTGGAAGGAAGCCCCTTAAGATTTCCTGCCTCTCTAAAGCGTAAGGCTCCATGCACGTAGCCGTGCCCGTAATCATGGCCGAATTTTCGGGCTGTTCTCCTATACAAATTATGGGAGCACGGCCCGTAAAACATGAAAAAACACGCTCCATAATTCCCGGAACAGTTCTACGGCACGGACACCCATCCGTAGTGATACGGAAAGAACTGAATTGGGCCGTAATGTACGGTCGTGTGCATGGGGTTTAAGGAATACGTAGTAATCCCTTGTGGAATTCACAGTAGCTGTCTGGTAAAATCTTGGATGACAGACAAGACAATTGTGAAACGCCAACTACACCACCGCGTACTATGAAAATAAATTAATCGATCTGTCAATCAATCAACCAACCATTCATTGGGTTATTTAATCTGCCAATCACCAACATAAACATATTAACAACCATTTTTAACGACCGCCCACCGTCTTTTGACGGCAGGCGGTGCAGGTGCTTCGTCTAGAGCGACATCTTTTGGCGTCCCTCTAGAAGAGGCTGATGAGCGATCCTGTGAGTGCTCATCCTCTAAGTAGGAACTGTAACTTACAGCTCCTGATCTTAGAGCAGCCTGATAAATACAGCTGGGGTCAAAACATTCAGACCCCAGCTATTTAACCCTTTTATCGCCGATGTGACATCATCAAAGCGCAGGGAATCCCTCTGCAGTCAGCCCTGGGGACCTACAAAGGACCCCAGGGTTGTCTGTTCAGTTTGCCTTCTGTTAGTGTACACTATGTGCTACCCTAACAGAAGCCTGTGTCATAGTGACACAGTATAATGTATTAGTATACAGGAGTATGTTAATAGATTACACATTAAAAAATAAAGCTATAAATTAAGTTATCCCTTAATGGGATTAAAAAAAGTAACAAAAAAATAAATAAATAAAACAATTCCCAAAAAAAGTAATTTTTTTGCATAAAATATATTTTATTGCCCTTACATTAACGAAAAACAAAAATCCTACACATATTAGTTATCTAATCGACCGTACCAGAAAAACGATGCCAAGAATCACTTTTTCCTATATTCACGCCTTAAAAAAAAATTCTACCCCCAAACTACGAAAAAAAAATTGTACAATTTCTCTCGCATAAAACAAGACCTCATACGGCCATGTAAATGCAAAAATAAAAAAGTTATGGCTGCTAAACGGCGCAGAGGTAAAAACTAAAAAATTTAGCTGGTCATTAAGACCTTTTAACAGGTGAAAATTAAAAATAAGCAAAACATTGGAATAAACAAATACATCACTAGATAATTACAGTACATTTATACAGGACTGAGCAAATCAATTACATTTTAATTCTACTTTGAATTCTCTTCAGTTATTATAAGTTTTCAGCAGTAAATAATAGCCTAGGGATTATTTTGTGAGTTTTCAGAGAATCCCTTATAAGAAAATATAGCAATAAATAATTGGTGTTTTTGGGTGGAATAAAGAAGCTAATGTGCTGTACATTTAAGGACCTGACTCAACAAATGACTTTACCTGCTACTCCCAGGAAACTTCTAAAGAGGAACCAAGGTGAAATTCCACTAAAGAAATGTTTCGTTTGCAGATTCGGCTTATACAATACAATGGATAAATTGCTTAGCCACTTATTTGTTTTGTTTGATTTGCCAAAAAATAACTTCAAATTTGTCAAAATGATTTGCCTCCTGTATTTTTATGGCAAAAAATGTGAAAAATTTTACCACAATATACAATTTTCTTCTTACTATTGTAATACCAGCACAGGCTGGAAAATTAAGGAAAGGTTGAGTTCCTTGGCCTAAAGGGGTTGTCCCATGAATGCCTTTCACTACTAAACCCTGCTCATAAGTTTGCATTATATATGTATTTATGCTAATTTAATTAAAAAATTTACCTTCCTATGCTTTTTGTAACTTTTTTGTGTCCCCGTCAGCACCGATTCCAGTTCAGTCTTGTAGGCGGACAGCATTGCTGGAGCACGTGATTTCTAGGTGCATTCCCCTCATCCTCTAAAGCAGGGGTCTCAAGCACGCGGCCCCTGGGGCTGTCATCTGCGGCCCGCGGGACACAGAGCCGCTAGTGCAGGCTCTGCTCCGGGACTCTGTGGAATCCCCTGACATCGCTGTCCATATATGGAAAGTGTTGTCAGGGTCTTCCCCAGAGCGGAGTCCCAGGCAGAGCACTAGTGCAGGCTCTGCTCCGGGACTCTGTGGAATCCCCTGACATTGCTGTCCAATTATGGACAGTGTTGTCAGGGTCTTCCCCAGAGTGGAGTCCTGGGCAGAGCACTTGTACAGGCTCTGCTCCGGGACTCTGTGGAATCCCCTGACATCGCTGTCCACATATGGACAGTGTTGTCAGGGTCTTCCCCAGAGCGGAGTCCTGGGCAGAGCGATAGTATAGGATCTCCTCCGGGACTCTGTGGAATCTTCTGACATCGCTGTCCACATATGGACAGCAATGTCTGGGGCTTCCCCAGAGCCGGAGTCCCGTGCAGAGTGCTAGTATAGGCTCTGCTCCAGAACTCTGGGGAAGCCTCTGACATCGCTGTCCATACATCGACAGTGATGTTAGGGGCTTCCCCAGAGCAGAAGTCCCAGTGATGTCAGGAGCACAGCTGGAGTCCCAGGAAGAGCCAACTAGCGCTCTGCCCGGGACTCCAGCTCTGGGGTTGCCCCTGACATCCATGTCCATATATGGACAGTGATGTCAGGAGCAGAGCTGGAATCCCAGGTAGAGTGCTAGAAGCAGCTCTGCTCCGGGACTCCAGCTCTGGGCAAGCCCCTGACATCACTGTCCATATATTGACACTGATGTCAGGGGCTTCCCCAGAGTTCCGGAGCAGAGCCTATACTAATGCTCTGCTCCGGGACACAGGCTCTGGGGTTGCCCCTGATATGTCGGCAACACTCTGGCTGGGGATTCTACTCCTAGAGGGAGCCCCAATGGAGCTATCTACTTGGGGTGTGTGTGGCATTATCTGCAGAGGGCACTGTGGCAGCATCTGCAGAGGGCACTGTGGCAGCATCTGCAGAGGGCACTGTGGCAGCATCTGCAGAGGGCACTGTGGCAGCTTATGTGGAGGGCACTGTGGCAGCGTCGGTGCAGGGCACTGTGACAGCGTCTGTGGCAGGCACTGTGGCAGCATCTATGGAGGGCACTGTGGCATTATCTACAAGTGGGTGTGTGGCAGTATCTACAGAGGACACTGTGGCATTATCTAGGGGTGTGTTGCATTATCTACAGAGGGCACTGGGGCAGTATTTACAGAGGGAATTGTGGCATTATCTAGAGAGGGCACTGTGGCACTATCTAAAAAGGGGCTTTCTAATTTTGACATGTGTGTCTGCCAAACACTGACAACTGATTATTATAGTAATATAGTGTTATAGTAGTTCAAATAACTAATTGATTAACAATAATTTTTATTGCATCACATTTTCAAGTAATGCGTCCCGTCAACTTCCCATTTGTTCTATATGTGGCTCACTTACCCGGCCGAGTTTGAGACTCCTGCTCTAGAGTTACTTCCTCGCCAATGTTTCTTCACAGGACAGTGCCCACCTCGCACAATAAGCCTCCCAAATTACTATTCATAGCGCACCTCCGTGCAACAGGCTGGTCCTATAATATTGCACAGTGCTTGCACAGTGAAGATTTCAATTGTACTGTGCACACTCCACTTCTTCTCAGACCTTGGTTCATCTGACTACCCTTCAGACTACTGCTACTGTACCACATACTTGGCTCCGCTACGGTTTCCTGACCCTTGACTACGTTTATGTCTTACCCTTGGTACCGGATCTTTATCTGCCTGACCTCCATTGCTAACTGCTGTTCAGCCTGACGTTCCTTTTTTCCCGTCTAAGTGTTTTACCTGTTGTCCATAGGAACCGTATCTCTTATCATTCTTATTTTGGTTTGTTCCTGACCAGCTAACGTTATACCCAGAAAATTAACCACCAGACTAGGGACACCTAAGTACTAGGGCCAGTCGAGTACATCGACCCTAGCCAAAGTCGTAGGAAAGGGGGTGCTGTAGGAGAAGTTCTGATCTCCAAATTTCTCTGAGTATGGTATGAAGCATACTGTTCTACTACCTTAGTACATAAGGTACATCAACAGTCAATTTGCTATGTAATCTTAAAGGGATTAAATGAGTTGTATCCACAGAATACTGTAGGTCATAATTGTTTGAGCCCCCACCGCCAGGACCTCCACCGATCTCTAAAACTGAGTTACCGAGGCCCTCAATATTTCTCACAGCATCCCCGCAGTGAGGAGGAGCTTGAATGAAACGGCATTTGAGCGTGCATCCACCTCTTCATTCTATGTTTATGGGATGTGTACTTGGCTGCTTCCGTCATTACCATATACATTGAATGGAGTGGCAGAGAGCATGTTCAACCGCTATTCTATTCTATTCAACGTCCTTCTCACTGCGGTCGAGCAGTGAAGAGGAACAGTGGATTCTGGACTTCAGTTCTTGTGAGTTGGGGGCCAGGCAATGGGGCCGCCAGCGATCAGACAATTAGCACCTATCCTGTGGATAGGTGCTAATTGTCAATCCTGGGAATAACCCTTTAATGAGTCGCTTTCATTTCAACTTACATCTGTCATGTCATCGATCTCTAGAATAAAGGGATCAGAATCATACAGTAGATCTGAATAAGAGCCATGGACAATATTTAGGCCCTATTCAGCTCTCCAAGAAGAGCTGAGAAGAACAAACAGGAGCTTAACATAGTTAGGTGCCCAACAGAGCTCTGTAGATACCTTATTTCAGTGATCAATGGTGGTCTCAGCACTTAGCCCCCTACTGATCACATCTTCTAACATGTCTCTCTGACATATCGGAAGTGATTGGAAATGACAGTTAACGAATACACATTGCAGAATACAATTAGGAAGACAAAAAGAAGAAGCATCTATCCTGCAAAGAGATGTACCATGTTGCATACATTCCAACAGTCCCAGGACTACCCACGAGATCAGACCATAGAAGGAGTATGTTTGCATAAAAAATAGGTATTGGAGGTATTTCTAGACAGATCAGAGGTCGGGCTTAAAATGCCCCACAATTCGGGATTCAAATGTTGATAGCTATGTACATGTACAGTACATATGTAATTCTTCAAAATGGCCTACATTCTGGGATTACACCAATATATTTAAAGGCTGTAGGTTTTAGCTATAGAAATATCAATCCATCCAAAGACTATAGAATATCACTGGGGCATTCTTAAAGATACATTCCATGAATTTCCTACAAATTTCTTATACCAATGTTTTTTTCTTTTTATTCTTGTTAATAAAATGTATGAGTTTTGTTGTATTTTTTGGCACATTTCGTTTTCATAACTCGAGACGTGAAAACATACAAAAGACGACAGCTTTCAGCTAATTAAACAAGTTTCATGTAAATTCCACCTTCATTTTAAATATTGTAATGCTTTCTGCTATACCAAGACTTTGGAAGGATCATTACAGAGGAGACACGGCAATAAGGTAACATAGGTTAGTGTTTACTCGTTGGCGAATAGCAATAGCGCTATAATATGACAATTAATTAAACAGGATTTAACTAACGCTGCCATTTCAAAGTGAAGGTTGCATTATTTTATTCATTAAAGTGCATATAATGAAGCTATTATAGTGTTTTACTGGTACATTTTGCCATGAAGAATGTTTCAAGTTTGATATATTTAAGTTCTATGCAAATGAGTCATTTAAGTCATGTTCACTATTCATGCGCTATCAATTAAAGCGTTACTCTAAGCTGGAGTTGTGATTTTATTCACTATATCTAGATTGTATGTGGAACACCTTAAAGAAATGCAAAAAGTCAAAGATAGGCAAATGTTTATGATTCCCAGGAAATAGGTAAGGTCAAGTTTTTGGGGAGATTTCATCCTTTGACGTGGATCCATGAATTGTGGATTGTATCCAAGGCAAGGAGTTAGGGTGGATGGGGTTAGCTGTGGTTTCTATATTTCTCTCCGTATCATAAATGTGCATTGGGACTCCTATGACGGAATATGTCGTTTCAGGGGATTTCAGCTCTGAAATGGGTATCACAACTGGGAGCCTTTCAAATAATTCAGTTATTTGCGTAATAGACTCCTTTTGACCACTGAAATTTTCCCAATAAAAAATTGGGTGGGATTTGCACTTATTCAGCAATTTATGTAATTCCTTAAAGGAAACCTGTCACCAGCATTTCACTTATTGAACTCTACTCACCGCTGCTGTCAAAAGTTCATTGCCGTTTTCCCCCCTCCTAAACTTCTCCTCTGACCGTAAATAACGGTCTGCCAACATTTTGCACCTTTTATGGTAATAATCCGGCAGTCTCGTTCGTTCCTCTTCTCATGCCCGCCCACCGCTGAAAACTGGCCTACCCTGAATGCCGTCAATCAAAAGTAAGCTGTTATTGAAAAGTAAGGAGGCGGGGTTAACTCTGGAAGGCTACGGGAATGAAGATATGACTCTTTTTCAAATGAAGATATGACTTTTATGCTCATTAGCATACGGTGCGGGAACACTAAAAAAACTGAATACTAAAGGTACAGAGACTACTTAAAAGATAATTATAGGTAACGTAAAAATGATTGTTCACCCACTTCCACCAGATATTACGGGTTTAATAGGTGAAATGCTGATGACTGGTTCCCTTTAAACAAGTGTGTGCGTTATTTTAAATACTATAATATTACAAGTACAGCAGTAAAATAGACTGTTATAAACACCAATTATGGCATCACACACCCCTATAGATAGCGCCACAGTGCCTGTAGACAGCATCACACACATAAACCCCTGTAGATAGCACCACCCACAGACCCCCTGTAGATAGCGCCACCCACAGACCCCCTGTAGATTGCACCACGCACAGACCACCTGTAGATAGCGCCGCACACCCCACGCTTGTAGATAGCACCGCAAAGCCCACCCTTGTATATAGTGCCGCACAGCCACCCTTGTATATAGTGCCGCACAGCTACCCTTGTATATAGTGCCACACAGCCCCCTCTCTTGTATATAGTGCCACACAGCCCCCCTCCTTTGTACATAGTGCTACACAGAAATCCCCCCATGTATATTGCCACATAGCCCCCCCAAGAAAAATATATTGTACTTACCTTGCCCCATTCCCACGAGGGACAGAGCTCTGCGCAGCCAAGCGGGCGGGACACCTTCCCAGTCCAGCGTGATGCAGTGACGTCATCACGATGGCCTGGGCAGGGAGTATTCTCAGCGCCTTATAGGCTGCAAGCCTAACGTGACCGGCAGCCTATAGTGTTCATTTGTATCTGCGTCCTGAAAATGCAGATATAAGTGAATGTGGCTGTCGCTAGCAAGAGGCATTTTGATATTCCCGGATGGATGAGAGTAAATATTTTGAATGGCTGCTAAAAAGGGACCTGAGACAGCAAAGGACCAAAGGGTTTTGAACATAAAGGGCCAGTGAGGCAATCATATGCTTGAAACTAAGTAGTAGGCCTGAGTCATGCTGTCTGTTGACCACATCAATCAGGTCAGTTGTTTGTCTTGTTGTCCCTTCCTTGCCGACATGGGATGAAAACCCCCTGATGCTTGTGGATCCAATTGAGCAGCCATGCGTTCACAGCTGATTGGCCAATAAACACATCAAGAGTTTCAGGTCAGAGTTCAGAACGGTGATGAGCTTGTAATTGGGGCATTCTAAAAGGTATTTGCCTGGTTTTGGCCTGGAGTCAGGAATACTAGGAAAGACTTAATAAAGGTAAATCATGGAGGAAGTAGTTAATCTCAATATGTAGTAATAAACTCATCAGGGACATACACCTAGGATTAAGAAAAGTCTTGATGATGTTGAGTAACTCCTCAAATAAAATTGTGTTTTTTTTAGGGAAGCCACCGCCTCAGTTATAAGGGAGAACAGATTACAACTTGCTAGATATTACCATCAAAGTGCTGAAATGACTAGACCAAAAAAGTAGTCAACAATTTGGCTAAATATCTCAGGAGTGATAGCACCGGTGTCATGACTAGTCCCTCAGAGACTGTGAAGACTGAGTAAGAGCATATTCTCTCAGTAGTCTAGCCTATAAGCCTTATTGAATTTTTCATAATATAGTGAAGTAGAAGACGCGCTCTCCTACGCAAAGCTACTGTACAGTATATCTTTCAATTTTGATGCATTGTCTATACTGCATGGCCGAAGTAGTGGGCTAATGGACTGGGAGGATATCCTGTGTTCTGACAGCTGCATTCCTTTTTCAAGCAAGAGCCAAGGGCAATATTTTGCCTTTAAGGTCAGACTTATGGGCCACCCAGAGTGTGGATAAGGATGAGACAGGGGATTCATTTTCTCAATAGAAGAGTCAGTTTTTATTCAGACTTCTTTAATTGTCAGTGGCAGGTTCTGGAGGGGGAGGGAGAGGGAATAGAGTTACCACTATAGGAGCATGGTCTGACCAGAAAATAGGTTCTATACTTACAAATAAATTGTCTAACCAAGTATGTGTGCTATGGGGGTTGGAGAAGAAAATAAAGGACTGGTCATCCGGATCACTGATAGGTCAAAGCTTAAACAGGACATGAGTATGTGTAAATTTGTGAATATCAGCGTAAAGATGTACCTGAGTATTAGCCAGGGATAAACTTTTAAACATGTCTGGGAAAGGGGAAATTTAAATCTTCCACGATCCAAGCTAGAGAGGAAATTTCACACAATCGACTAAAGACTGTGCTCAGAAAAGTTACCTGGGATACATTATTGGTATAAACATTACAGAGAATAATTGGAGGTCCGTATAGGGAGCATTACCAAAAGAGTGTAGCAACCCTGATGATCAACATGCAAAGTGGTTAGGGCATGATAGGATTTGAAAAGGACATGACCATGACAGAAGAAAATCCACTCCAGATATACAACAATCGTGTGTAGCATAAGTGGAAATGGGGTCAGGCAAAAGTTCCCAGGGTGGGCGAGGAAATCAGGAAAGCCTTTTTCATCTTGGAGTTAAGGCTTTTAACATTTAGGGTGACACATCTAACTGTCGTTGTCCACAAGAGGAAGCAAAAGAGTCAATGTAGGGCTTACCGCATCCTAAGCTGAAGAGGAACAGGGCCATCAGGAAAAGAAGATTATAAGGGTGCGTAAACCAAATTTGGGAGTCTGTCAAAAAGAACATCAAAAAGGTGGGTGGGGGGTGCAGAGACAAAAAACACGAGAATAACATCCAAACATACCCAAAAAGAGAGACAAAAAGACAAAAATATATCATGAAGGCATCTACTAAACAAAACATAGGTGGGGCAGGGTCAATACATTAATAGAGAGGCTAAACTGTCAGAGCCCCTAGGTTGAAGGGTGGAACCAAGAGCAGTCATTAACCAAACCAAAAGTAGGCCCCGACAAGGAGTGTAATGGTACGCAGAAATGGATAGAGCCCTGGGAGGGGTGCCTCCTAGTACATACAGTTTACCAGATCTGAGGAAGGGGAAGAGGGGGTTTTATCCCAAAAATATGCAATTTTTTCGTAAAACCCTTTTAACCGGTTCTTCCGCGTAAAAACATTCATAGAACAATTGCATTATAGTTTCATAGAAATGGAACATTAATCTTAAAATATACAGAAAGTTCCAAAATCCATGCACAAAAAAAACAAAATATGGAAAAACTCTGTCTCTCTCAGGAGGTATGATGAATAGCCTCTTATGGCTTTATAAATCAAGTATAAAGTGGTTGAATAAGTCTAGACTTACAGAAATTGAAACAATTATTTTTCTGTCCACATCAAGCCATAAAAGTATTCATTTATTCTACATAAATCCACTACTATTTTGCATTAATAAAGAGGAAAATTTTCTTTGTTCTCGAGGGAGAAGTTTTAACCACTTTAGGCTATTGAACAATTCTATAAAAGAGGGCAGGGTGCCAAATCAAAAGCTTCAACTTTTAGCATATAATGAAGCTGCTAACACCATCTGATAAAAGCCCTACCTCATAAAAGTACGGATGTAGCCATCTTTATCTTGACACTGATAACTTGCTGCAGCGTGATATCACCCAACAAAAGCAATTGAAAGTCATTGAAAAAGTCAAGTTAAAGTTTCTTGACACTGTGTATTTAATGCGTTAAAAGTAAAAAAAACAATTGCTACATCTGTATGGTGTGTAGATAAAACCAGAATCCACATAGTCAGAAGTGTTACCCAACTATAATTGTATCAAGGTGTGTCCTGATGCTAGGACCCTCTAGGGATAGTCCCCAAGCACCTTAAAGGGGTTGTCTCAAGACAAGAACCCCTGTCCATATGCCTTATAGCGGCATATGGACATCATAAAGTGGGGTCCCCACTCAGGACCCCCACCTATGTGCCAGAACAGAGAGCCACTTTGTAAGACCAGTGCAACCATGCATTATATTATTTGAATGGCTGGTATTGCTACATTTCCGCTACATTGCCGCTGCAGTGGAAATGTGTGGCTGACCGTGGCTGACAAAATAAAATACCCGTGGCAATCAGCTGATCACCACACCAGCATCCTTAGAAAAAAAGGGTTGTCTTTATAAGATAACCCCTTTTATAGTATGGTGGGGCATAGCTAGGTGGGGCTGGCGGGTCATGCCAACAAAGCTTACTTACGCCTCTGTGTCATGGTAATTGCTAGATGCGACTGAACTATTTTTCTTAGAATGCTTCAGAGATTGGCAATGGTCTTACAACGTTTGTGGCTTGTTTGTCGAACACTCCGGAGAGGTTCAAGGACCACGTCTTTCCACATCTCGATGAAAGAATAATTGTTGAGATCCCCAATGTATCATTATAAAGAGCAGAATATTTTGTTAGATCAAGGTCTATGTTGGATTGTTAAAGAATGTTCGCTTGTAACTAAGAGTTGAGAGCTGTGTCCACTGTCAGCAACTGTAATGGCAGGAAGGAGGTGAAGGGAAAGTGAGCCCTAATCTACCCACCGCCCTGTCCCTGCCTACTTGCAACGACCCGCCCTAGGCGACGGGGTACAACTGGGCGGCGGTCCCTACGCTGTCTAAGTGCACGGGAGAACAAACAGGGAACACGCAAGGGAAGGGGCAGTAGCCCACGGAACGCCGCGAGGAAACGGAGCGGTGAACGAATAGTGAGGACCAGGATGAAGTGGAGTATACCAACGTGAGCACGGAGAAGGAAGCAAGCCAGGGGCAAAGCGAAGCAGGTAAAGCGGAACTGCAGCAAGGCAGAAGCACGGCAGAAGCAGGCTGGAGCAAGCAGCAGTGGGGCCAGGAATCCAGAAGAATTACAAGCACTGAGGAAGAGAACACGGCAGGTAATAAAGGACAGGGGGCGGAGCTAACTCCGACTGACCAGGCCGCGATAGGCTCTCCCACTCCTGAGCCTGCCACCCTGGTTGGTGGGAGACGGTGTCAGTCTAACAGGTCTGGCCACAGGTGTGGATTGATTAATCCCAGGAGTATACCTAGACGTAGTACCTGGCAGATCCCTAACAGCAACAAAGCACAATTCTAACAATACCTAATTAAAAAAATGTTTCCATTAACTTGGTCTTCGCTTATTATTGTGTGTTGTACAACTAAAGGGGGTTTTTACACTGGGCGATTATCGGGCAGACCATGGATCATATAACGCTCGTTGCCAATAATTGCCCTGTGTAAACAGAGGAATGATCAGCAGATGAACGAGCAAACGCTCAAACACCTGCTGGTCGTATCGTTTTATAAAAGTAAAATATTATCGTTGTTGGCAGCACATCTCCCAGTGTAAACAGGGAGACGTTCTGCCGAAATTATGATAATGTATGGGGACGAGCGATCAAAGTAATGACCGCTCGTCCCCATCCATAGCTCTGTGTGACAGGAGCAAGCGAGCACCGATCAACGATGTCTCACTGATCGGCGCTCGCTGCATCAGCCAAGTTTCGGCCGGTGTAAAAGGGCCTTTAGAAACTGTATGGTGAGCTAAGGCCGTGAAGAGGTTTACGGTAACATTCCTGGTGGTCTAGGGATGTGAAGAGGTTAATGATAACATCCCCGGTGGTCTAGAGTACTGTAGAGAAGGGGGTTTGTTTTTCTTATCCTGTACAACCCCTTTAAGCCAAAAAAGTGAGAATAATTAATTAGTTTTTTTGGGTTCTTCTTCTGAAGAGATGGAATCCCTTCGTATGAGAAAACTGAAGAAACAATTGACTGTGAGAATGAGATCTGTCATTTAGTGGATTCTTATTATTTTTCAAATATTCACTTTAGTATCATTAACATGTGTCTAAATAATAATATTTCTGAGCAAGAACTTTAAAAGATTCATGAGAGATCGCATTGTGCCATTATTACAGAACTCACCAGGATAGTGGAACCTTAATTGGTTTCACACAAGCTAAACCTGGGCAAAGAGTCTAGGGAGCCTTTCTGTTCTTCAACCTTATCGTGCGTGTTAACTTTACTTGTTTGATCACCAGGTCATTGTCCCTAAAGTGCTCACAAAAACAACATTATCACTCTACAAACATACTGGAATATATCTAAGGTTTGTAAAAAGTTGAGTAGCAATGACAAAAATATTATGTTTTCTGTTAAATTACATTATGTATTCTTCTCCATTCAGAAACAAATCTAAATTCAGAATTCAGTCACCTTCCTGATACCAGAGAGCATTGGATTGTGTACGTTCAGATGAATGTTAGACAGAAAGAGCAAAGCTGTTAGGTCACATGCCTGTAGCTAAACTGTTGTCTGTTACCAAGGACGACCGGCAGAACTTTGAAATAAGTTAGAGGGTTTTTTATACCTGAATAAGTCATGATATCTTAAAAACCCCTTCTGGAACAAGCTATTTTTAAGCTTCAGGACCACACAATCCTTACATTTTTAATGTTGGCATTCAGGAACTAGTTACTTTTTTATTTTTGTATTGATGCAGCAATACATTACCATTTTGGGGTATGTACAGTAATGTGCAAATGTTTAAGGCAGTTGTGGAAAAAAGCTGCAAAGTAAGAATGCTTTCAAAAATAGAAGTGTTAATAGTGTGGCTCTTTATTTTCAAATAGCAAAGTACAAAGTGAATAAACAGAAGATAAATCTAAATACAATCATTATTTGATGTGACCACACTTTGCCTTCAAAACGGCATCAATTCTTTTAGGTACACTTTCACAAAGTCATGGATTTTTATAGTCCGGTGTCTGATTAACCAATTATACCAAACAGGTGATAATGATCATCATTTTCATATGTAGGTTGAAACAGTCATTACCTATACCAGAAACCGCTGTTTAGGAGGCTTATTACTGGGTGAGAAACAGTCAAACGCTGCTACAAAGTTGAGGTTGTGGAAGACTGTTTCATGTCACAGGTCCACAATGGCAAGACTGAGCACAGCAACAAGACACAAGGTAGTTATACTGCATCAGCAAGGTCTCTCCCCGGCAAAGATTTCAAAGCAGACTGGGTCTTCATGATGTGCTGTTCAAACTCTTTTGAAGAATCACAAAGAAACGGGCAACGTTGAGGACCGTAGACACAGTGGTTGGCTAAGGAAACTTAGTGATGCAGATCAAATACACACCATGCTTACTTCCCTTCAAAATCGAAAGATTTCCAGCCATGCCATTAGCTCAGAACTGGCAGAAACCAATGGCTTCATGGAAGAATTTGTGCCAACATGCCATATCTTCGATGTGGAAACATGGCCAAGCAACTCAACTATGCATGAAAACATAGGAACTGGTTTGTTCATCTAAGGTCTGGAGAGCAGTACAATAACGAGTATCTGCAGGCAGCAGTGAAGCATGGTGGAGGTTCCTTGCAAGTTTGGGGCTGCATTTCAGCAAATGCAGGGCCTATTCTAGCTTTTTTTGCTGCCTGAGGTGAAAATTTAAATGGCACCACCCCCAGCCTGTTCTAATCATACCACTCATCTCGCTGCAGATCATACAGTGACTACATTACTGATTAGAGGCAGAATAAACATTTACATTAAGTGACTCAACGGTGACGTCTCCAATTCTAGTTGTTCTTTTCCTCTTTTTTTCTCCATCCAGTCTAGACCTCTATGATGACTTCTCCTGGCCACAGCTTCTCACTTTTCAAACATTTCTGCACCTATAAATGAAGATACAATTATTTTGGTGCCACACAATGTGTCCCGCCATTCAGCACTTATGCATGTAATTGTATCTGAATCCTAAAGATGCAAGTACAATTATAGTGCAGAAGGGGATGGCGGCGGCTGGTTTCAGTGGCGCCGCTGCCCCCTCAGAGAGGCAGCAGGGCTCCGCCTGAGGTGAGATGCTCATCTTGCCTCATGGACGGTGCGGCCCTGAGCTAATGGAGTGGTGGATTTTGTCAGTATTAATAGTGTTCTCATTGTTGAGAAATACAGGCAGATAATTATCCATGATGCAATCCCATCAGGGAGGCATCTGATTGTCTCCAAATGAATTTTGCAGCAGGACAATGACCCCAAATATACAGCCCGTGTCATTAAGAACTATCTTCAGCGTAAAGAAGAACAAGGAGCCCTGGAAGTAATGATATGGCCCCCACAGAGCCCTGATCTCAACATCATTGAGTCTGTCTGGGATCCATCTTCTGTGGATGTTTCTTCCTCAAATCCTTCTGTGGTTAGTTCTCCAGGATGTTTTCAACAACCTCCCTGCCGAGTTCCTTCAAAAACTGCCTTCATAACAGCATCAATTATTCTAGGTACACTTGCCCACAAAGGGTGGTCACACCAAATATTGATTTAAATTAGATTTATCTTCTGTTCATTCACTTTGTATTTTGTTAAGTTATTTTTTTTTTTTTATTAATTAACATTTCTATTTTTGAAAGCATTCTTAGTTTGCACCATATTTCCGCAACTGGCTAAAACTTTTGCACAGTAATGTATATGATATAAAAAAATGTTTTAAATGAATTTAATTTTGGTGGAACAAGCAACAAAAAACAATTTTGCCATGGTTTTTTTTTTCCGTAAAGAGATTTTATTAAATAAAATCTACTGTATTTAGGAAAATTGGGCAGATTTATTCTAAAAAGAAAATTAAAGATATGCATAATTTAGAGTTGCGGTGCTCTAGATGCGCCAAATTACTCAACTATGTCCACGCTGTTAGATTTCGTGCATCTTGGCGCATGTTAGACTCCTATCCCTTCTGTACACCACATATTGAGTAGTACACTTTAGTGCAGCATTTTGCACTCAAAATTGGCGCACACCAGATATAAATCTGGGGCATTTCACAACTCAACAAATCCACGGCCGTATTCTAAGTATGCAACCTGACGAGTCGAGCATGTCGCAAAACAAATTTCTTTCTGGCCCACGGGTTCATAAATTTGGCCAACAAAATAAGTGCAAAAAAAATGGCACACGAACCGCCAGAACCAGGGTGCAAAGTCAATAATAAACATGCCCCGATACACCGTGTTCCAAATTATTATGCACATTGGATTTAAGTGTCATAAACATTTAATTATTAGTTTTTCAATTAAACTTATGGATGGTATTGTGTCTTAGGGCTCTTTGGATCATTGTAATCAATCTCAGACACCTGTGATAATTAGTTTGCCAGGTGTGCCCAATCAAAGGAAAACTACTTAAGAAGGACGTTCCACATTATTAAGCAGGCCACAAGTTTCAAGCAATATGGGAAAGAAAAAGTATCTCTCTGCTGCCAAAAAGCGTGAAATAGTGCAATACCTTGGACAAGAAAACATTGGATATTTCAAAAAAACGTAAGCGTGATTATCGTACTGTGAAAAGATTTGTGGCTGATTCAGAGCACAGACGGGTTCGTTCAGATAAAGGCATAATGAGGAAGGTTTCTGCCAGACAAATTAATAGGATTAGGAGAGCAGCTGCTAAAATGCCATTGCAAAGCAGCAAACAGGTATTTGAAGCCGCTGGTGCCTCTGGAGTCCCGCGAGCCTCAAGGTGTAGGATCCTCCAGAGGTTTGCAAGTGTGCATAAAGCTATTATTCGGCCACCCCTAAACAATGCTCACAAGCAGAAACGGTTGGATTGGGCTCAGAAATACATGAAGACTAATTTTCAAATCGTGTTGTTTACTGATGAGTGCCGTGCAACCCTGGATGGTCCAGATGGATGGAGTAGTGGATGGTTGGTGAATGGCCACCATGCCCCAACAAGGCTGCGATGTCAGCAAGGAGGTGGCGGAGTCATGTTTTGGGCTGGAATCATGGGGAGAGAGCTGGTAGGCCCCTTTAGAGTTCCTGACGGTGTGAAAATGACCTCTGCAAAGTATGTAGAGTTTATGACTGACCACTTCCTTCCGTGGTGCAAAAAGAAGAACCGTGCCGTCCGTAGCAAAATTATCTTCATGCATGACAATGCACTATCTCATGCTGCAACGAATACCTCTGTTTCATTGGCTGCTATGGGCATAAAAGGAGAGAAACTCATGGTGTGGCCCCCATGTTCCCCTGACCTCAACCCCATTGAGAACCTTTGGAGCACCCTCAAGCAAAATATCTATGAGGGTGGGAGGCAGTTCACATCAAAACAGAAGCTCTGGGAGGCTATTCTGACATCCTGCAAAGATATTAAAGCAGAAACTGCCCAAATACTCACAAATTCAATGGATGCAAGAATTGTGAAGGTGATATCAAAGAAGGGGTCTTATGTTAACATGTAACTTGGCCTGTTAAGTTTTTTTTTGATTGAAAGAGCTTTTGATTTCTGTAAATATGACCTCCTGATGCTGCAAATTCAACAAATTACCATTTTAATTCTCCTTACAACCTTTAAAATGTTTTGATCTCTGTTGTGCATAATAATGTGAAGCATTTTGAGTTTTTTACTTCTAAAAAAAAATCTGTTATCATTAGGAGATTTGTTGAATAAAATTTGCATTATACTCCAACGGTTGATGGCCTGAAGATTATACTGGCTGTCATTTGCATCGACTATTTAGGAAAATCAGCGAAAAATTACATTTGCATAATAATTTGGAACGCGGTGTAAGTTTAATATAATTAAAAACATAATAATTATAACATTTGTATTCATTTTATTTTATTTACTTCTTAATTCCACATGAACTGACTTTTACATGCCAGTTTATCGTGTCTAAATAAAAATGTGTACGAGCAACTGTTCGGGCATACCACTAGTACAAGCGACAACCTGGGTGACAATTGTCAGGTCCCATGCTATCTCCAAAGTAATGCCAGCCCCAGTGAGCATGTCGGGTACATTTGGCCTCCACCTTGTACAGTAGCAGCAAAACCCTCCTCTACCTATTACGTCAAGATATGAGTAGGGGCTAGGATAGTGCGAGATGTGGCCACTCTACGGAGAAAGAGGAAGCAATGTATGCGGATGCATTAAAAAAGTGTGGCTTTGGCCAGTCAGCGTGGACACAACACAACAACAACATGAACACGTAGGGTATGTTCACACGGGCATATTTGGCTGTAAACAGCCAAAAAATCGGAAGCAGAACGCCTCCAAACATCTGCCCATTGGTTGCAATGGGAAAAACAATGTTCTGTTCCGACGGTCCGTTTTTTTACGCGGCCATGTTGAAAAACGACCGCAAAAAAAGAAGTGCAGGTCACTTCTTGGGACGTTTTTAGAGACGTTTTTAATAGACTCTATTGAAAACCGCTCCAAAAATGGCCGTAAAAAACGCAGCGAATATCGCAAGTGGCTTAAAAAACATCTGAAAATCAGGAGCTGTTTTCCCTTGAAATCCGCTCCGTATTTTCAGATGTTTTTGAGTTTGCGTGTGAACATATACTTACTATATGGCCAAAACTGAAAAAGCCTTGATAACCCCTTTTAATTTCTACTACCCAATGTGGCTGTGTCATCAAAGAGTTAATAACCTCCGCAGTATGGTGATTGTACTCCTATGCAATTGCTATATCATTGCAGCTAGATATGCTACTAGTTCCCATACATCGTGTCTATTAAATATAATTTTTTATTTTGTTTTTTTTTTGTTTTTGTTTTTTTTAATCCTTTTTGTTCTGTCTTATGCTAAAGGTTTTGGATGGTTTTCTGTTAGTGTTTTATATATCAACCCATATGGATGAAACAAACAAAAAAATAAAACAAGAATCCATTAATTGGTCAAGTCTGATGATCAGATACTCATTAAATAACGTCTGGCTAAAGCCAAGTTTTGTTGTCTTGTGTTCCTTTGACGGAGGCTTTGGGCAGTGTGTAATTGTCAATTCCATTAATGAGTTTACATAAATTGTATAGCTGAAAGCCAGAATGTTTCAGCCCAGTTTATCCCTGTGAGAAAACATATGTGAGAATTGCCTTCTAAGAATTCTGGGTAAAAAAATCCAATCTTCTATAATTACCTCTTCGTGTCATGGATAATCATTGCACACAGACAATTACTCCATAAACCGCATTGGACGCTCCTTCTGCATCTTGTAGTGTTTATGCAATAAACGTTGCTGCCATTTAGCATTTTTCAAAATTTGCCTTGGAAGCAGATTATGTTTTGTTACACGATTTGTAATCCACCGTACATTTTTTACTTTGTGATTTAAAGTGAGGACAATGATGGGTGTAAAGAGCCCAAGCGTGGTAATTGTTTCTAGTGTACGAAGCAAAAAAAAAAGTGAATTTTGCAATAACAATATTCTGCTAAAGAAAAAAAAATAATGTATGTTTACAAACAATACAGCGCTTTACGATCTCAGCATGAAATGCGACTAGGCATAACTTGCAGGCTACATTTTTCGGATGTAGAACTCCAAATCCCCTGCATAGACAAGGGGAAACCTATCAACCTCTCTACGCCAGTTTTTTGTCATAGAAAAGTCTTAAAATGGCCCAAAGTCGCAATTTGCGCTGAGAAATTTCGACTATTGGTCATTTTTTTAAAATGGTGTCGCTTACCATATAGGCACAGGGCCTGACAAATCTATTATAGCTTATGCCGGAAAACTGACCTATATTATAGCGGAAATCTATGCCAGCTAGCATAGATTTCACTCTGTGTGACGTAGCATGTTAGATAGTCGTGCCGGGCCCGTACTTTGACCCCAATCGGACTACCCCCTCCCATCAAACATTAATAAAAAACAAAAAAAAATTACATTTAAAAAAACGTATACTCACCTCACCGCTCCTCTTCACCTTTGACCTCCAGGTCCCTTCAGGCTCTGACTACAGGCTGCAGGTTATACAAGGTACTGACGCCGGGACATTGTATGTGATGCAGCACTGATGGCGTTGAGTGCTGCGTCGCATACAAGGTCCTGACGCTGCTCATTATCAGGACCTTGTATGAGCCGCGGCATGTAATGAGAGCCTGAGGGGACACATTGGGGAGAAGCAAAGAGGAGCGGTGAGGTGAGCATATGTTTTTTTTATTTTATGTCCTATGTGGGGGGAATGGATGGCGCATGGCTGCGGTCGTTATGCCACAATTGCGGTGCATGGCCAGCAAAGGATGCAACAGATTTATTAAGAGATGCGCGTCTCATAATAAATCTGTAGTATCTTACTGCAGCGGAACTGAAAGCTACAACTGGCGTATGAAACATCAGTCTTAGTAAATTTGCCTCATAGAGTTAAATCATACAATTCTTGCTGCCTGCAGTCACCATTAGGGGGAGTGTAGAAGCTGACTGTGTAAATTGCACTTACTACTAGAACATTATGCTGTGAGCTGCCATGCTCCCCCTAGTGGTTGCTGCAGACAGACACAATTTTATTATTCAGCTCTATCGCGATGTGAAAGGAGGAAGGTCATTCGGAGCTCTGTATGAGAGAAATGAATACCTTACCGATATATTAAGAAATTGATAAGCACAGAATTTTAGATCTATAAACAACACAATGTTAAAAGGTGGACATGACATTTTTGGAATCAGTTCCAAGCCTGAAAATGGATCCTCCTTTAATGAATGATACCCTGATCAAGTGCATACATTCTTCTTATGCTATCCTTCTGCCTGCAGATCATACTGACCGGCAGTAATTTATCCTCTCTCAGTATCTTACGAATACTAACCAGGCCACGGCAGACTACACATCCCCTCCCAATAAGTTTCTACAATGCGGCAAGCGATTGTGGCTGTGTGACTCAGTCCTTGCATAAGATACCCCTCCCAAATAAACCATCAATATGGTAAGGATAATAATTTGCTATTCCTGGTATGCTGTAACATTCACGGTGGACTGAATTAACTTCAGACCGTGAGGAACAGATAACCTCCTAACCCAACACACTGAAACCAGGGCTACATCTTATCCCCTAAAAAGTACATAGACATGGTTAACCAACATCTTCCTCTGAGAGGGTACTAAATCTTCTTTCAGAGATCCAGCTGGTAGGGAGTCCTTAGAGCAATGCTCCTGGGAAAAGGTATCCAAAATAGCTCTCCTCCAGAAGGAAGAAAACTGTCTCTAGTGCCACCTAGAAGTCCATGTCCAACTCTTTAAAGAGTCTTGAAGCATGACTGAAGTTATCAGCCAAGCCAGAAACGACCAAACAACCTATAGGCGCACAAGCGCAAGGGATATACCATCCCAATAGAATATGAAAATAGATACCATGAATAATAAGAAAATATATAGCTTTATTAATGAATAACAATACATGGTATGACAATATCAAATATTTAAAAAAGATATATATGGCGGATCATATAGCGAAAGGGGTAGCAGTATGGTAAGGATGACATAATACCATAAGGAACACAAGAAAAAAATCCCACCTCAAAGACACATCCCAATGCTAACATACCAAAGGTACAGGTAAAATGCGTTATCAAAATAGAAACATCTATAATAACCATGTAGATATAGTACCCACATAGAAAAAGTGCATGTCGCCAATAAACTAGAAATAAATAGCATGCATATAGACAGGCATATATGATACATGCAAAATAGAGAGAATGAATGGTTTCAAATACCTGTAGACATGATGAAAGCTGGGGATGTGGTGAAGTGGCACAGAGACGCCTCGACGCGCGTTTCGCCTGCGACCGGCTTCGTCAGGAACGCCCATCTGTATAGTGCTGTCTACAGATAGGTGTCTCAGCCCACAAGTAGGGGGTTACCTATCACAGCCTAAATAAGGCAATTCTGCCTCAACTTTTGAGCCCTTTCTGGAAGGCTGCAAATTAAAAGAAAAAAAATTATCTGCTTTTGATTTTAAAATATCTACTCCTATATTTTTTTGGTGTATTTTCTCTTTCTATAACCGGTTATGAAGGTTTTAAGAAGGATTGTAAGATTTTCTTTCATGAACATGATTTACATACCCTAAATGTTCATTTTATTAGAGACACTCATCTAGTATAGGGTCGGACATCCTTTGGCCTTCAGAACTGCAGAAATTTATCGTAGCATAGATTCCACTAGAAGTTGAAATTGTTCAGCTGGAATATTGGCCGATGTGGACAGGAGAGCTTCTTGCAGTTGCCGCTAAAGTGTCCTAATGCCATAGGGTAAGCAGCTGTCATGAAGGCATGAACTTGGTCGGCCGCAATGCTTAGATAAGCCCTACTATTCAACTGTACATCCACAAGTATCAGAGGACCCAGGGTGTGCCAAGAAAACATTCCCCACACCATTACTCCACCTCTTCCTGTAAGGCGTGAACAGTTCAGGCTGGTAGAGTTCATCGATTCCTGCTGATTGCCCCAAATTCTGACCCTGTCATCAGCATGGTGCCACAGATATCCGGATTCATCTGACCAGGCAATGTTTTTCCAGTGATCCAATTTTTGCGCTGTTTGGTTCACTGAAGTCTTGTAATGACGGGGAAGGGAGACAGACAGGTGAGCCCTAATATACCCGCCACTCAGTCCCTGCCTACTTGAAACGGCCCGTCCTAGGCGACAGCGTACAACTGGGCGACGGTCCCTACACTCAATAAGTGCACGACAGACAAACAGACATGGGTACACAGAAGCTAAGGGAAATGGGGCAGTTGCCCACGGCAACACCGTGAGCAACAAGAGAAGTGAACGAGCCGAGTCAAACCAGGAGTGTACGAGGTACCAAACGCAGAGCAAGAGAGTAGTCAGTAAGCCAGGGTCAATATGAAGCAGGGACAAATAGTTCAAGCAGCAGCAGAGCCAGGAAACAGGAGAATCACAGGCAAAGGAGGAGCAGGAAGTGAAGCTATAAATAGACAGAGGGCGGGAGCTAGCTCCGTCTGGCCAGGCTGTGATAGGCTCACCCACACCTCAGCCTCCCAGCCTGATTGGTAGAAGGAGGGGTCACTCGATCAGACTTAGGAGCAGATGCAGACTGACTAACCACGGGCATCGACACAGAAGCTGTGTCTGGCAGATCCTTTACAGTATCCCCCCTTTTATGAGGGGCCACTGGACCCTTTCTAGGTGGACCTGGCTTATTGGGGAACCGAAGATGGAACCTCCTGAGCAATACTGCAGCGTGAACATCCCGGGCGGGTACCCAAGTCCTCTCCTCAGGCCCGTATCCTCTCCAATGGACCATGTACTGGAGAGAGCCTTGGACCATCCTGCTGTCCACAATCTTGGCCACCTCGAATTCTACCCCTTCAGGGGTGAGAACAGGGACCGGAGGTTTCCTCAAGGGAGCCAAGGACGGGGAGCAGCGTTTCAGGAGGGAGGCATGAAACACGTCATGTATTCGAAAAGACGGGGGTAACTCCAGTCGGAAGGAGACAGGGTTAAGGACTTCAATGACCTTGTACGGCCCTATATACCGGGGAGCAAACTTTTTGGACGGGACTTTAAGGCGCAAATTTTTTGAAGACAGCTTCACCAGATCCCCGACCACAAACAAAGGGTTAGCAGAACGTCTTCTATCTGCCTGAGTCTTTTGTAGGCTCTGGGACGCCTAGAGGTTCTTCTGAACCTGCGCCCAGACTGTGCACAGTTCCCGATGAACGACATCTACCTCAGGATTGTTGGAACCACCAGGTAAAACGGAGGAGAACCATGGATTAAACCCAAAATTACAGAAAAAGGGGGAGACCCCTGACGATTTACTGACCCGGTTATTAAGGGAAAATTTGGCGAGCGAAATGAAGGAGACCCAATCATATTGACAGTCAGAGATAAAACACCTTAAACATTGTTCTAGAGACTGATTAGTCCTCTCAGTTTGGCCATTAGTTTCAGGATGGAAGGCTGAGGAGAAGGAGAGATCAATCTTCAACTTTTTACAGAAGGCTCTCCAAAACAATGAAACAAATTGTACCCCTCTGTCAGAAACAATATTGACAGGAACCCCATGGAGACGCAGGATGTGTTTGACAAACAAGGTAGCTAACGTCTTAGCATTGGGTAGTTTCTTGAGGGGCACAAATGGCACATCTTACTGAAGCGGTCTACTACAACCCACACCACCGACTTGCCTTGAGATGGAGGCAAATCGGTGATAAAATCCATGGAGATATGGGTCCAAGGTCTCTGAGGAATGGGCAAAGAACATAGTAAGCCCGCTGGTCGGGACCTGGGAGTCTTGGACCTAGCACAAATTTCACAAGCGGCGACGTAGGCCTTAACGTCTCTAAGCAACCCAAGCCACCAATAGTTTCTGGCAATGAGATGCTTGGTACCAAGGATGCCTGGATGGCTAGATAGTGCAGAGTCATGATTTTCCCTGAGTACCCTTAGCCGGAATTGCAGGGGAACAAACAGCTTGTTCTCAGGAAGGTTCCCGGGAGCTGAACCTTGATCAGCTGCAATTTCGGAGACTAGGTCAGAATCAACAGAGGAAATGATTATACCTGGAGGAAAAACACAAGCAGGATCTTCCTCCGAAGGAGGGCTGGCCATGAAGCTATGCGACAGTGCATCAGCCTTAATATTTTTAGACCCAGCCCTATAGGGGCATCAGGGTACACTACAAGAAATACCCCCAGGTAGTCTCTTAAAATCTCATTTATAAAATTCTAGAAGACCATGGGAGCATTACGCAACCCAAAGGGCATGACGAGGTATTCTAAATGACCTTCGGGCGTGTTAAACGCAGTCTTCCACTCATCCCCCTCTTTGATGCGGATAAGGTTATAAGCCCCACATAAATCAAACTTAGAGAACCATTGAGCCCCCTGAACCTGATTGAAGAGATCAGGAATCAAAGGAAGGGGATACTTGTTCCTTACAGTGATCATATTCAAGTTTTGGTAGTCAATACACGGCCTAAGACCACCATCCTTCTTCCCTACGAAGAAGAAGCTAGCACCTACAGGAGAAGTAGAGGGGCGAATGTAACCCTTGGCCAGTCATTCCTGGATATGCTCTCTCATGGCCTCACGTTCGGGACAAGAGAGATTAAATATCCTACCCTTAGGGAGCTTAGCTCCTGGTACCAAATCGATCGCGCAATCGTATTCTCTATGAGGAGGTTACACTTCGGAGGCCTTTTTAGAAAAAATATCAGCAAAGTCCTGAATAAACTCAGGTAGAGTGTTTACCTCCTCAGGGAGAGAAATTAAATTAACAGAAAAACATGACTTCATGCATTCATTACCCCATTTGGTAAGATCCCCAGTATTCCAATTAAACGTGGGATTATGCATCTGCAACCAGGAAAGGCCTAAAACCAAATCGGACGATAATCCCTGCATCACCAGTACAGAGCAATGCTCCAAATGCATGGAGCCAACAAGGAGTTCAAAAACAGGGGTATGCTGCGTAAAATAACCATTACCAAGAGGAGTGGAGTCGATACCCACTACCGGGACAGGTTTAGGCAAGTCAATCAATGGCATGGCTAGAGACATAGCAAATTCCACAGACATAATATTAGCAGAAGACCCTGAATCCATGAAGGCACTGCCGGTAGCAGACCTACCACCAAAAGAGACCTGAAAGGGAAGCAAGATTTTATTAGGTTTCATAATTACGGGAAATACCTGTGCGCCCAAGTGACCTCCCCGATGGTCACTTAGGCGCGGAAGTTTTCCGGCTGCTTATTCTTACGCCTAGGACAGTTGTTCACTTGATACTTGTCATCCCCACAGTAGAAGCAGAGAACATTCTTCCTGCGGAACTCTCTACGTTGTTAGGGAGACACGAAGCCCCCGAGTTGCATAGGTTCATCCGAGTTTTCCGTGGAAGAACGAAGCAACGGAACCTCGGGAGCCATCATGGGGGGTCAAAGGAGAAGGCACCAAAACGTTCAAGTCGTCGTTCCCTGAGACGTCGGTCAATACGTACCGCTAAAGCCATAACCTGATCTAGGGAGTCAGAAGAGGGATAGCTAACTAACAGGTATTTCAGGGCGTTCGACAGACCCAATCTAAACTGGCACCTCAAGGAAGGGTCATTCAACCGAGAAGCTACACACCACTTCCTAAAATCAGAACAGTACTCCTCAACGGGTCTCTTACCCTGACGTAAGGTCACCAGCTGACTCTCGGCAAAGGCAGTCTTGTCAGTCTCGTCATATATGAGCCCGAGAGCAGAAAAAAAAGATCAACAGAGGAAAGTTCAGGGGCGTCAGGAGCCAAGGAGAAGGCCCATTCTTGGGGCCCGTCCTGGAGCCGGGACATAATTATACCCACTCGCTGGCTCTCAGAACCTGAAGAGTGGGGCTTTAAACGGAAATAGAGCCTACAACTCTCCCGAAAGGAGGAAAAGGTCTTCCGGTCCCCTGAGAACCGGTCAGGAAACTTGAGATGGGGTTCAAGAGGTGAGGTGGGGGGCACTACCAGGGTAGCATCATGCTGGTTGCCCCTCTGAGCCAGGGCTTGGACCTGTAGGGAGAGGCCCTGCATTTGCTGAGCCAGGGTCTCAAGGGGGTCCATAGTTGTGTCAGGGACCAGGGTAGAAAAGGTATATGGGCCTGTGATTATGTAATGCTTGGGGAAGGGAGACAGACAGGTGAGCCCTAATCTACCCACCACTCAGTCCCTGCCTACTTGCAACGGCCCGTCCTAGGTGACGGCGTACAACTGGGCGACGGTCCCTACGCTCAATAAGTGCACGACAGACAAACAGACATGGGTACACAGAAGCTAAGGGAAATGGGGCAGTTGCCCACGGCAACACCGTGAGCAACAAGAGAAGTGAACGAGCCGAGTCAAACCAGGAGTGTACGAGGTACCAAACGCAGAGCAGGAGAGTAGTGAACGAGTCGATTCAAACCAGGAGTGTACGAGGTACCAAACGCAGAGCAGGAGAGTAGTCAGTAAGCCAGGGTCAATATGAAGCAGGGACAAATAGTTCAAACAGCAGCAGAGCCAGGAAACAGGAGAATCACAGGCAAAGGAGGAGCAGGAAGATAAGCTATCAATAGACAGGGGGCGGGAGCTAGCTCCGTCTGGCCAGGCTGTGATAGGCTCTCCCACTCCTCAGCCTCCCAGCCTGATTGGTAGAAGGAGGGGTCACTCGAACAGACTTAGGAGCAGGTGCAGACTGACTAACCATGGGCGTCGACACAGAAGCTGTGTCTGGCAGATCCTTTACACCATGCTAACAAATTGATCATTTATCTAATTCAAAGTTACAACCATTTCGGCGGCAAGAATGGTTGCCACAAAAAGACAAATAAGGCCAATATCTAAATGATAAAAAATAAATTAAATACATTTACAAAAATAATATACCAATTTTAGATTTAGATCTTGTACATATTTTAAACACTTGTATTGACTTTGCTTACATAATAAGCAGCAATTATTTCAAAACCTTTTTATTTTCATTATAATTTTCACCAGAAAAAATACATAATTAAAAACGAAACAATTGATTTGGACTGATACATGTGTTCTACAAGTGTTACCGAGTTTCTCATGGGAGCAGAAAATTTCCCACTACACTGGAATTTGTGAGCTTTGTTCTTTACGTTAATGTTGGAAGTTTTTTTTTTGTTTTTTTTAACCTGGTACATTTTTTATGTTTTTGTCTAATAAGGATTAATCCGGAACAGAAAGCTTTAGCTTGCAGAATTAATTATTATAGTTCCTCAAGCCATTTGACACAGATTTGCATTTTTTTTTTTATTTTTTTTTTAAATCTCAGCCTCTGACAAAATGTTTTGTGTACATTTTTTTAAATTATGCTTATTAATGTTAGTCTTTGAAATGTCCCCAATATTTGACCTATGACCATTAAGTCTTAGTTTGTTTTAGTGGTTTCACAAATTGCTTAACCAGTTTACATTGCAAATCAATATTAACCTTTTATTTAAAAGAAGAAAAAAAGTTTTTTTGAAATAGTCATGCTCATTTTCAGCCCATGTATAATATTTTTCATAATGAAGGGCAACAGACTATGGGTGCAACATTTTAAACTATGGTCCAATTTTCTCTATTTGAGCAGCAGTATCTTTCTGTACAAATTAGCATACACTTTCTTAAATATTTTAAATTGCTAACACCTATATAATTAAAGGGGTAGTCTCATGAAAATAACCCCTGCTCATAAGCTCATTAGGGCCTATGGACATCATAGGCAAGAATGAAGAGCTGCATGAATGAACGAGCAAGAATGAAGAGCTGCTCTGTGGAAAATGATAATTCTTGTGTTTGTGTGGCTTCTGCCACGGTTTCTGCACAGAGTCTGCTCCAAGAGGTTACATGTCACTTTAGTGGTGGAAAAATCGGCACCATATATACAATGCCGCAGACTTCCAATTACAATCAATGGGACGCGTTTGTGGGTGGATTTCATGGATCGTGAACGTGGTTTCGGCACCAAAGTTTGCGGTTTGAACGTAACGTAAAACGACATTTTGGGCGCTACAGGGGAAAATGCCTGGCTGGTTGTAGTTTACCCTAGAAAAAAAGCTGTTTGCCGGGGGTGGAGGGAGTGGGGCTTGGTGCGATCAGCTAATCACCTCGAGGGGGGTGCATTCTGGATGGGGTTGCCTCTGATGAGACAACCACTTTAAGAACAAAAACAAAAATGCTGGACACCAATATAGTTAAAGAAGACCTCCAGTGGTAACACAACTTTCCATGTCTGCATCCCCCACCTGACTGTATACCACACTCTACACTTCTTTTATGTCTACTTTACTTACTTTTTGAACTGCTGCTTTGTCTGCTTTAAAAAAGCCTCCATCCTGAGTCTTAGATTTCTCCAGCTTTCTCTTCTTTCTGCTTTGCTTTCAATCCCATGATGCTTCAGCACAGCATCACATGACCAGCTAAAGACCATACCATTCCTGCATGCTGGGGGACACTGTGATTATCATTCTCTGTATATTCTAAATAAGCTGAGAAACAATAAGTATACAGACAGGAAGACTGCATTATATTCTTCTACATTATACCTGTGTGACAGGAACCTGTCTAAGTATCAGTGGTGGCTGATGATATAAGTTTCTCCCCCCCCCCCGTGTAATTCTAGTGTGGTCCACTGAAGCCTGGATGGGTGACACATAGATCTCCAAAGACTCAAGTAGAGAAAGTAGTCACCGAGCCTGATTCCCACTGCTGCTAAGCAACCATCCCAGTCTGATATATCGAGATAAATAACAGGTGAGAGACTGACACATGGAATACTGTAATGGGACACATGGGAAGTTTAGTTTTGGCCGGAATGTCACTTTTCAAGAGGTTGTCACACACTGCCTTGATAGATATGATACATACTAAATGCGTACTCTGGAAACTTTTGACCATGAAACACAATGGTATACAAAGCCTAACTATGTATATGAATGGCAAAATTCTGATTCTCCAGCTGTGGGCTTCAGAACTCATGAGGATGTTGTTGTCAGGATGTGGGTTTTGATATCAGAATTGGCACATTGGCGTCAATATCCCCTCGTGTCCTAAGGCCCATAGAACTAATGCAAGCCCGGAAAGATGTCAACCCAGATACTGTAGATGTATGTATATTATACATATGTGAATACAGAAGAATGTAACGTCAGTTTCAATGGCCCGAACATCACCGTTAAATTTCTGCTGCCCCCTTTTGGACTACCAGATAATTTTTCCAGTAAATCGGCAGGAGATAATTTTATTTGGGACAACTCAAAAACAGTTTGTACCTGGTTGGACAATTTTATACTCTGTCCTATTGGGATGTGGGAATTCATGTCTGTTCCACCTGCTACTTTGACAACTGTGTCTGTGTCACTTCTTTGAAGCTTGTAAAATATATTCGCATGTACTTGATTTGTAAGCAGCAGGTGGCTGTACTTGAGAAAAAGAAGACATTAGAAGGATCTGTGAAGTAAACTATAAATATGATAAATGCATAGAAAAGTTGAAAGAAAAACTTATTACATTCATTGAAAAAGCAGCAATCAGTGTATTGCTCATCAAATAGTGTAAGTGATTCTGCTGTTAATGCATGCGCTATGATTGCCAATGGAATGCATACTTTATTTTTGCTTTTTGAAGGACAATCTGTAGAGCAAAAATATTCCAAGTGTTCTGTGGACTGTGCCTAGAGAAGCTACTACAAAAATCAGACTGATGCATCAAGGGGTCTCTATGACCAAATCACAATGTATAGCAATCAGTAAAACGGAGTAATTTGCCCTATTTTATAGCTGCAAAGTAATGGCAGTTATTTCCCTGGTAGATTTAGGTGCAGAATGACTATTTAGAGTACCACTCCACTGAATGCTATTGGCCTGGATTTAAAAAAAACCAACAATGGCAACTACATGAAGCTTTCATTGTATAAGGAATCCATCACCTGCCGAAATGCTAGAGGTTTAAAAATAGATTTGGGTGTTTTATTGTCTAAATAGTGCACCCTCTTGACTCTTTTGTGCGATGTTATCATTTTCAGTCTCACGGATCCCAACTTGATGTCCCAGTTTTAGGATTGGGACAAGAGGGGTCAATAAGGAGATCTTCCCACATGTCAGGTTACCTCTCCGTGTTGTCTCTACCTTGGCTCGAATAATGGTGACAAGGGAACCCGAAACCCTTCTCTCCTGATAGGTGTGGTCCCAGATGAAGTCAGAATTTTAAAGCAGCACTCCAGGTATAAATTCTACATTGTGTTATGCCAGGTACAGAGCCTGAGTATATGGTGCGTGCCTGGAGAGTTCATTTAAGGATTATCAAAAATCATGTTATGTTTTTCAGTTTTCTTGTTAGTTTTTTTATTTGTATTATTTAAGATGCTGTATACAGTGAATCTAGCAGGTTTAAGTTTGTTAACCCCTTAAGGACGCAGCCTAGTTTTGGCCTTAAGGCTCAGAGCCCATTTTTCAAATCTGACATATTTCACTTTATGTGGTAATAACGTGGGAATGCTTAAACCTACCCAAGCGATTCTGAGATTGTTTTCTCGTGACACATTGGGCTTCATGGTCGTGATAAAATTTGGTCGATATATTCAGTGTTTATTGGTGAAAAATTGCAAAATTTAGAGAAAATTTTGAAAAAATTGCATTTTTCAGAATTTAAATGCATCTGCTTGTAAAACAGATGGTTATACCACCCAAAATAGTTACTAGTTCACATTTCCCATATGTCTACTTTAGATTGGCATAGTTTTTTGAACATTCTTTTATTTTTCTTGGACGTTACAAGGCTTAGAACTTAAACAGCAATTTCTCATATTCTTAAGAAAATTTCAAAAGCCTTTTTTTTAAGGTACCTCTTGAGTTCTGAAGTGGCTTTGTGGGGCCTATGTATTAGAAACCCTGATAAAACACCCCATTTTAAAAACTAGACCCCTCAAAGTATTCAAAACAGCAGTTATAAAGTTTTTTAACCCTTCAGGCATTTCACAGGAATTAAAGCAAAGTGGAGGTGAAATTTGCAAATTTCATTTTTCTTGCTGAATTTCAATTTTATTCATTTTTTTTTCTGTAACAAAGAAGGTTTTACCAGAGAAACACTACTATATATGTATTGTCCAGATTCTGCCGTTTTTAGAAATGTCCCACATGTGGCCCTACTGCGCTCGTGGACTAAAAGACAAGCCCTAGAAGCAAAGAAGCACCTAGTGCATTTTGAGTCCTCTTTTTTTATTAGAATATATTTTAGGCAGCATGCCAGGTTTGAAGAGGTGTTGAGGTGTCAAAACAGTAGGAATCCCCCAATAGTGACCCCATTTTGTAAACTACACCCCTCAAGGAATTCATTTATAGTTGTTGTTACCATTTTGACCGCACATTTTTTTCACAGCACGTATTTGAATTGGGCTCTGAAATGAAAAAAATGTCATTTTTTCCAATAAAATGTCATTTGTGATCAAAATTTCTTATTTTCACAGGGAACAAAATACCCCATTTTGTTGCCCAATTTGTCCTTAGTGTGGCAGTACCCCATTTGTGGTGATAAACTGCCGTTTGGGCCCATGGGAGGGCTCAGGAGGAAAGGAGCGCTATATGTTTGTTGGAGTCCAGATTTTGTTGGATTGGTTTTCGGGTGCCATGTCGCATTTGCAGAGCCTCAGAGGTATCAAAGCAATGGAAACCCACCAAAAGTGACCCCATTTTGGAAACTACACCCCTCAAGGAATTCATTTATGGTTGTTGTTAGCATTTTGACCGCACAGTTTTTTCACAGCACCTATTTCAATTGGGCTGTGACATTAAAAAAATGTCATTTTTTCCAATAAGATGTAATTTTTTACCAAAATTTCTTATTTTCACAGGGAACAAAATACTCAATTTTGTTGCCCAATTTCTCCTGAGTGCATCAATACCCCATTTGTGGCAATAAACTGCCGTTTGGGCCCATGGGAGGCCTCAGAAGGGAAGGAGCGCTGTGTGTTCTTTGGAGTACAGATTTTGCTGGTTTGGTTTTCGTGTGCCATGTCGCATTTGCAGAGCCCCAGAGGTATCAAAGCAATGGAAACCTACCAGAAGTGACCCCATTTTGGAAACTACACCCCTCAAGGAATTCATTTATGGGTAATGTGACCATTTAGACCCCATAGTTTCTTCACAGAACTTATTTGAATTGGGCTGGGAATTTAAAAAAAATATATTTTTTCCAATAATATGTCATTTTAGCTCAAAAATTCTTATTTTCACAAGAAATAAAATACTCAATTTTGTTGCCCAATTTGTCCTGAGTGCGGCAATACCCCATTTGTGGTGAAAAACTGCCGTTTGGGCCCATGGGAGGGCTCAGAAGGGAAGGAGCGCTGTGTGTTCTTTGGAGTATAGATTTTGTTGGATTGGTTTTCGGGTGCCATGTCACATTTGCAGAGCCCCAGAGGTATCAAAGCAATGGAAACCCACCAGAAGTGACCCCATTTTGGAAACTACACCCCTCAAGGAATTCATTTATGGGTAATGTGACCATTTAGACCCCATAGTTTCTTCACAGAACTTATTTGAATTGGGCTGGGAATGAAAACAAAATTATTTTTGTCAAATAATATGTAGTTTTGGCTGAAAATTTCTTATTTTCACAAGAAACAAAATACCCCATTCTGTTGCACAATTTGTTCTGAGTGCCGCAATACCCCATTTGTTGTGATAAACTGCCGTTTGGGCCCATGGGAGGGCTCAGAAGGAAAGGACCACCATTTGGCCTACTGGGGATTTTCTAGTGTGAAGTCATGTATGCAGAAGCCCCTGAGGTACCAGTACAGTTGAAACCCGCAAGAAGTGACCCCGTTTTAAAAACTACACCCTTAAGGCATTCATCTAGAGGTGTAGTGACCATTTTGACCGGAGACCTACACCCCATAAACTGTAATGTGGGTTCTCCCGGGTATGGCAATACCCTACATGTGGCTGTTATCAGCTGCCTGGACACACAGCAGGGCCCAGAGGGGAAAGACGAGGGGGGATAAGCTGTGCGGAGTGCATCAGGGTAAGTAAAATTGGGGTAAATTATAAACCAAGGGATGTATGATAAATTTTAAAACACTTTCATACAGAGCTCTGGTTATTCGGGACACGCGTCACATTGATATATTGTGTCATCCCTTATCCCCCTCTTATAGCAGACTTTGCACCTCTTTTGACTTTTTCCCTTCTTGCCAGTTTGGGGAACTTCTCCTGGAAAGTGTTGCCCTGGTGCGATGCGTGTGGCCCCGCTTCCAGAAGTACTGGGTGCCCCCCCTTCTTGGTCCCTAAAGATTAGGTTCTTGATAATCACCTCTTGAAATTCCAGAAAAGTTCCCGTCTGGCCTGCACATCGACGTAGCACGTACGCATTGTACAAAGCCATCTGTATGATGTGCCCGGCCAGCTTCTTATACCACACCGCATGGCGCTGTAGGGCTTCAGGGCTTGATCTTACAAGTCCATCCCTCCCATGTACCTATTGTAGTCCAGGATGCAGTCTGGTTTGGGGGTGGCCTTTCCTTCATATATCCTAAACCTGTAGGTATACCCTGATGCACTCTCACAGCTTATACATCTTCACGCCATACCTTGCCCTCTTACCCGGCAGGTACTCGCGGAATTGAACCCTCCCTTTAAAATCTACCAGGGACTCATCAATAGAAATACACTTCTCGGGGGTGAATGCTTGGGAAAACCGGGCACTGGAACGGTCTAATAGGGGTCTCCGTTTATACAAACGGTCAAAACTGGGGTCATCTCGGGGTGGGCACGGCTCATTATCAGTATAATGTAAGAAGCGAAGTATTGCCTCATTTATTAATTTTTTTAGGTTCCAGTTCAGTTCTGAAGTTGCTTTGAGGGGCCCATATATTAGAAACCCCTATCAAATACCCCATTTTAGAAACTAGACCCCTCAAAGTATTCACAACAGCATTTAGAAAGTTTATGAACCCTTTAGGTGTTTCACAAAAATTTAGAGCAAAGTAGAGGTGAAATTTACTTTATTTTTTTGTCAGAAAATCCTCTTTATACCATTTTTTTTATAACACAAAAGGATTTATCAGAGAAACGCAACTTAATACTTATTGTCCAGATTCTGCAGTTTTGAGAAATATCCCACATGTGGCCCTCGGGCGGTAATGGACTGAAGCACCGGCCTCCGAAGCAAAAGAACACCTAGTGGATTTTGAGGCCTCTTTTTTATTAGGCACTATGTCCGGTTTGAAGAGGTCTTGTGGTGCCAAAACATTGGGAACCCCCCAAAAGTGACCCCAATTTGGAAACTAGACCCCTTGAGGAATTCATTGTAGTTTTCTTGGGGTGCATGCGGCTTTTTGATCAGTTTTTATTCTATTTTTAGGTGGCGTGGTGACTAAAAAACAGCAATTCTACTATTGTTTTTTTTTCGTTTTTTTTTACAGCGTTCACCGTGCGCTATAAATGACATATTCACTTTATTCTGCGGGGCGATACGATTACGGCGATACCAGATGTTTATAGTTTTTTTTTATGTCTTATGGCGTTTGCACAATAAAATACGTTTTGTAAACAATCATTCACTTTTTGTGTTACCTTATTCTAAGAGCCATAACGTTTTTATTTTTCAATCAATAAAGCCGTGCGAGGACTTATTTTTTGCGCAACGAACTGTAGTTTTGATCAGTACCATTTTTAGGTGAATGCGACTTTTTGATCTCTTTTTATTCCATTTTTTGGGAGGTGAAGTGACCAAAGAATTGTGATTGTGGTACGGTTTATTATTATTTTATTTTACGGCGTTCACCGTGCGGGATAAATAATGAAATAATTTTGTAGTTCAGGCCGTTACGGACGCGGCGATACCAATTATGTATAGTTTATTTGTTTGTTTATATATTTTTATTAATAATAAAGGACTGATAAGGGAAAAGGGGGGATTTTTACTTTTATTACTTTTAAATCTTTTATTTTCTTATTTTTACACATCTTTTTTTAACTTTTTTTTCACTTTATTACTTTGTCCCACTAGGGGACATGAGGGCAGGAGGCTCTGATCGCTATTCTAATACACTGCACTACATGCGTAGTGCAGTGTATTAGAACTGTCAGCTACTCACTGACAGCAAGCATAGTGGGTCCTGACGTTGTCAGGACCCACTAGGCTTCCGTCTATGGCATAGCCGGACGCCATTGTTTGGTGTCCGGTTGCCATAGTCACCATCGCCAGCCGCTATCGCGTAGCAGGCCGGCGATGGCAGCTTAACCCCTAAAAAGCCGCGATCTCTATAGAACGCGGCTTTTAAGGGGTTAATCAGCGGGGACACAGCGATCGGTCCCCGCTGTAGGAGCTGTGACAGCTGCTGAACAAGACAGCAGCGTCACAGCTCCTGTATGTGTCGGGAGGACGGCCGAAACGGCCGTTACTCCCGAGACGTACTATTACGGCATGGAGCGCGAACGATACAGCTGCCATGACGTAATAGTACGTCAAGGAGCGGGAAGGGGTTAATGGAGGAGAGTACTTTCAGAAGGTAAGGGGGTACACTGCTACCTACAAAGCAGCCCGCAGTTTAAGGGGGGATTCACACGAGCGTGTATTCGGTCCGTGCGGGCCGCGTGGTTTTCACGCGCCACGCACAGACCAATACAAGTCTATGGGGCAGTACAGACAGTCCGTGCTTTTTGCGCAGCGTTTGTCAGCTGCGCAAAAAGCGCGACAGGTTCAATATCTCCGCGTATTTCGCGCATCACGCACCCATTGAAGTCAATGGGTGTGTGAAAACCACGCAGGTCGCACGAAAGCACTTCCGTGCGAACCTACTGAAACAGCGCACCAGCTGTCAAAAGGATGAATGTAACCTGAAAAGCACCACGTGCTTTTCTGTTTCCAAACATCCAAATGGAGTGTCTTTGAGATGAGCGAACCCGGACAATCGAACCGATCTTCACCTGGTTCGGCCGAACTCGTTTTGGCCGAACCCTGTAAAAAAATTTCCGGTATGCGACGTCCGGAGATAGTCACTGTCCAGGGTGCTGAAAGAGTTAAACTGTTTCAGCACCATGGACAGTGACTACCGATCCCAATAAACATGAACCTGTAAAAAAAAAACAAAGTTCTGACTTACCGATAACTCCCGGCTTCTTCCTCCAGTCTGACCTCCCGGGATGACAATTCAGTCCAAGTGACAGCTCCAGCCAATCACAGGCCAAGCACAGGCTGCATCGGTCACATGGACTGCCGCGTCATCCAGGGAGGTGGGGCCCGATGTCAAGAGAGGCGCGTCACCAAGGACGCGTCACCAAGGACGCATCACCAAGGCAACGGCCGGGAAGTTCTCGGTAAGTATGAACTTTTTCTTTAACAGGTTGCTGTATATTGTGTTCGGCATTCACTGTCGAGGGTGCTGAAAGAGTTACTGCCGATCAGTTAGCTCTTTCAGCACCTTGGACAGTGACAGGCGTCGACTAGCCTCATCTCAATGATGGCGGCTGCGCGAAAATCACGCAGCCGCGCATCATACACGGATGACACACGCAGCTGTCAAATGGTTTTTGCGCGCGCAAAACGCTGCGTTGTTTGCGCGCGCAAAAACGCAACGTCCGTCTGTATCTGCCCTTATACTGTGTATAAGAATGATTGCATGTACTGTAAGGCTATGTTCACATGCTTAACCAAAAACGTCTGAAAATACGGAGCTGTTTTCAAGGGAAAACAGTTCCTGATTTTCAGCCGTTTTTTATTCAAACTCGCATTTGTAGCGGCATTTTTACGCCTGTTTTTGGAGCTGTTTTTCTAGAGTCAATGAAAAACAGCTCAAGAAGTGACATGAACTTCTTTTTCACGGACATTTTCTTTTACGTAGCTGATTTTCAAATTGGCCGAGTAAAAAAATGGCCCGTTGGAATAGAACGCCGTTTTTTCCATTGAAATCAAAGGGCAGATGTTTGGAGGCGTTTTGTCTCCGATTTTTTTCGGCCGTTTGCGGTCCGAAAAACATCTGAAAATAAGCTGTGTGAACATACCCTAACACTGAGCTAATTGTTAGAGAGATGTAATGAGCTATTCGCAAGCTATGGGTCCAGTAACTGTTCTTGCAAAGAGCCCTTCTGGTGTCTCTGTCCACTTATGTACATTATGTTATCTTTGGTAAACCTGAGTTATATTAAAGGGGTTGTCGGAGTTTAGAAAGAGGCGCCACATTATAATCATGTAAATGAAACTGAACTGCAATACCAGACACAGCCTATGGACAAGGGTGTCGCTGTCTATGAAAAAATATACAACACCTTTAACTCTTTGCGGTATAAGATTACTCAAAGGAAACAGTTATAAAACAAATCAAGCCCTGCTACATTTGTGCTAATTATATTCTCTACCCTGCGCTATGGACATATGGGCTTCTCATCCTTTATATGCGCATTCTAACCTTTTGGTGTGTTGGAGTGTATTTTCCACTCATTTTGCCAATTTACCCGGAATTATTTGTCAATGTGCAGATGGTTCCATATTATCTAAGTTTAAGGATCTGCTCAGCTCGTTCTGTTTGTTTTCACTCAAAATCTATGCACAAAAATGACAGCATTAGGGAAAATTCTGTGCCGGAATTACCATTTTCTGTACAGAATGTTCCGCGCTTCTACATATTCTCAACTGGTGCACTCAATCATATTCTCTAATATATGCCAAACAATTTGCTCCTTTCAGGTACAGTAATCAAAAGCATTTTTTGCTGTAACCGTTACTTTGTTTACAGTTCTATGCATGAACGGAGAAAAGATGGTTTTACCCCAGAGATCCGGGGAGCAAATGCACTAAAATTGACTCCTGTTTTGGGACTGGATTAGTAAGGAGCAAATGGCAGCCATAAATCATCTGAAACAACTGATGACTTTAAATAATATATTTTCAAGTGTCTGCATGAAATAACCTCCAGTGTTTTCAGAGTTTCATAATTTTTATTCAGACTTCATGTATAGACCAGACTGTCAAACACCGTATTCTAAATAGCGTTAAGAGAACCGTACGGTAAGCAAGCTGCAATGTACTTGACCAGGAAACTCCAGCTGTTGCTAAACTACTACTCCCAGCATGCCCTGCGAGCCACAGTAGTTTTGAAACAGCTGGAGAGCCATAGGTTACAGACTACTGTTATAGATAATGATGCAAGTCAATGATCTGAAACTGTTATCTTCCCTTATTACATCATTTTCCTGCAAGACTTCTCCTGTGCTGCACCCATTCTGTGGAACTCACTGCCCCAGATTATTAGACTCTCTCCTAACTTTTCCCAGTTTTAAGCCTGCCTTAAAAACGATGTCAATAACCATAGTCCATAGGCCACACACAACATGAGCTGGTCACAGATAGCTCTACTTTACCCTGTCCTCAACTAGCTCCCCTTGTCGAAGCGCTCTACATTTTATATCCGTGTTGGCTCAGATATTGGCTGGCTGACAGGTTTGTTAATATTTACCTTGCCGACACAGAATTAGCACCTTGTACCCTCTCCTGTGGATTGTAATCTCTTATGGGCAGGGACTTTTTCTTTTTTTCTTTTTCTTTTTTTATTTGTCATTTTACTTGTTCGTTACCTCCCTATGTCGGTGCATAGGCTGATTTACATTATATGAGTCAAATATTACTTTACTGTACGAGCAGTGGCTTAGGGGGGGCACACCTCAACTATTAAGAGTGACCCACAGGGGAGGGACAGGAATGTTCCTGGAATAGGAAGGGCAAGGGGGAAAGAGTAAAACAAATTGGCAACAGATATAAGATAAATATCTGCTTTTATATTTCAAGGAGTATTAAAAAAAAAAAAACACACCTGCAGCATTTTGGAAAATATTCGCTCAAAAATTTGAAAACCGGCACAAACATCTGGCCGATGGGGTTTTTAACAACTACAAACACCACAAAAAATGCCACACTGTCTGTAAATCCAGTCTGAGAGAATATATGACCTTGCTGACTGCAACCACCAGTTCATTTGTCCAGTGCAGTTTTGACCCTATAAGAATTCTGAACCTATTTAGATGAATTTTAAATTATAGATAGTGTCCTGCCCTAGACCACAACCATTGATCCTTCACTACCGAAGACCATATAATAATAACCTATAAATAGTATTAATTATTATTAAGAGTTAACCACCCTAGACCCCAGGATATTAGATGTTAACCGATACCTCTTCTTGAATATTGCATTGCAACATGGGTCCCATCATCATCCTGGACCACCAGAGATGCTAGATATTAACCACTAAGCTACTCTAGAAGAGAGGAGGGAGGGTAGGAGGACAATTTTACAGTTTCGGTTGTGGCCACCTATGTGGGATTCAGCTGTTGATTTGTCCCTTCCGATCTTGCTGGAATTTCCGCTGCAATTTTTCTTGTGTCGGGTTACATTAATGAGTTATCCATGTAGTGCACAAATGTGCTGGGTCCTCCAATGCCAAATATGCTCTTTATAGCTGCTCTAGACCCTCAGTAAACTCAGTATTCCATAATAGGGTGATTGAAAATGGGTTTTCTAAACGAAACAATCCCTTGAAGGTCAAACAATTTCCGTAAGGCCCCATGCACACGACTGTGTTCGGTCCATGATATACGCATGTCGGCCGCATGTCCCGGACGGAGCATAGTGCAGGGAGCCGGGCTCCTAGCATCATACTTATCTATGATGCTAGATGACACTTCCTGTCCGCGGAACTACTGTCCAGTACTGAAAACATGATTACAGTACGAGACAGATGTCCCGCAGCGAGGCAGTGACACCTAGTGTCATAGATAAGTATGAAGCTAGGAGCCCGGCTCCCTGCACTGTGTTCGGTCCTGGACATGCGGCCGACATGCGGACCGTATATCACGGACCGAACAAGGTTGTGTGCATGGGGCCTAACTGTTTTGTGCTTGTTTTTCGTATGGCTGTTTCTACATTTTACTAGTTTTCCATCTTTGTCAATGTGAATTCCAACAATGCATTGATCTCTAAAAAGTTCAACCAGCAGGCAAAGTTATGCCCTGTTGCCATTTATTTTTTTCCCCCTACGTTGAGCATGTTTGTGAGGAAAGCTCCCGACGTACAAGTAAGACGTGCCCATAGGGTTCCAAATGCTGATGGAGGACCTAAGGAGTCTTCTTTTGGCCTCCATCTGGCTTTTTTGATGTGCATATACTTTTTTATTTTTTAGGTATGGAGTAGTCTAGTAGACTATGCTATTCCATTCTACGTAATCATATGGGTGACGTATGCCACTGTATGGCATATGTCACAGGCATCCGTTAAAGGCAAACGTCATGGACTTTTCAATAGTTTTTCATGACGTACGTTAAATGGATACCATATTAGTCTATGGGTGGTGAATGCCGGTGACGGCTGCTAACAGTGGCATGTGTCATCCAAAGGCTATAAGGGTATATGTTTAATATATACGTTCTGAAAATAGTCATGAGAGTTTATGACGTATCCATTATTTGGATATCATTATAGCCTGTAGGGATCGGTTGCCACTGTTAGGCATCTGTCACAACCTAGGTTTGACGTACATCGGGAGCTTTACGTCAAACGCAGGCAGAAAACGAGATGTGAATGGGGCCTTGTAGTGGAGATTTCCTTTAGATGGGTAGAGTAAAGGGCTAGAGATGTAAAAAGATCACTCAACTCACTAAATTGAGCACTGCTACTACTAATAATAATAATTGTCTGAAAGTTGCCCGGGTGAATGGGCACAATGAGTGTGGTACTCTTGTCACTATCTGTCAGCTTTCCATCTGCCACTTGTAATGGCCCATGATTGACACCATTTTGCATCCTAATGAAGCTCCCTGACCCTACTATATAAAATATGGAAGATGGACAAGTCAATTATTACTGCAAATTTAGACACAATTACTGTAAGGCCGAGCGGTCTGTGAGCAGCGTGCAGCAGTGGGAGTTAAATATAAAAAAGACACTCAAGGCTGCTCAAGTGATTCAGGAAATATTGAAGTTAATATCGTTCTTTGTCACTGTTGCTATGGCAGCATGATCTCCATTCATTGCTTTATCAATACAAATCTGATTCAAAACTGTAGGAGGGGAATCATATTTCTATACAGGGGAGCAAGAAAAACACAAAACATAATTTTGAAATATTCAACTCTAGACATGGAAGTATTATCAGATATATATATAATATATGTAAAAATGAATTTCTGTTGTCTGTTCTTTATGCACGCCCAAATGCCTGGACCAATCTGCTCAAAATTTGGCACTTTCGATGGTTTTACACCAGGTTTTACCTCTCTAGGGCCTACCATTCTCGACAAATTCACAAAAAATTGCAATACATAAGCAAATATAGCACCACTGTCTTCCACATCAAGGATCCTGCTCCAAATCAGATGACCCATATTAGCCAATAGAAGCTCGCAGGTTCTTCATTCTTAGCCTCACTGACATACACAATGTTTTACACCAAGTTCCCATAACAACCCAGCCATTTTTATTTTTCACTGGGTTTCCATAACATCCAGCCATCTTTCTTTTCTCGTCGTGAATGAACTGTACCTATACTGGATTTCAGGGTTCTCATAAATTGAAACCCTTTTCATACCAGTCATGCTTCCAAAAAGGAACCTGCACTTAGAGGAAAGACTCCTGCAGCAAAGCGCATGGCTGCTGCTCGATATGCTGAAACCTCTCAATAGACCCTGTGAAGGATGATTTATTTGCTTATATTCTCTGTATGAAATTACATTGTGAATTATCAAGCAGGAGGCCGAATTACTAAGATATGTAATATGTGAAAGTGATGATAATGTGTAAATGATTTCGTTTCGTGCAGCAGCCATCTTGTCTGGAGTTCCCATCTTGGTTCTTTTGTAGTGAATAGAAAAGTCATTGTTCCTTTAATACAAGTAATGTTGATTTCGTATGTTTTATCTTTGACCTTGGTTCCCATGCGAAGATGGACAGGGAGTGAGATGGGAGGATGGCAAGTATGCGTGAGGGAAGGTCTCCCCCATCTCCACGAGAATATTCTGTCCAAGAGAGAGATAAGACACTTGTAAACCTAATGTGTGAAGAATTATAATGATGTATCTGGGATGTATTTTATTGTATGCTTTTTACTGAATAACAAATATTGTTACATTGTCTCTGATTGGTTTACCTCAAGCCGACACCCCTTCTGAATTTCAGTTTAACAGTTTGAGTTTGGTAATAAATCCTTCAGAGGAGCATTTTGAACATTTCAGCGTGTCTGTGTGTTTTCTTCTCCTCTCTCGATATATATCGGTGAAATATCCTAATTAGGATTCTGACTAATGGAGTCTGGCCTTGAGAGTCTGTTGGGACTCGTATAAATTTCAGTCTAATATATTTTGAGCGATGGATTTCCACGACAACCCTAACCCATCTCCAGGCTGAGAAGATATGTCACAGCCAACAGCGAGCTGATGAAACTCCTCAGCAGACTGAGGCACGACTGCAGTCTCAAAAGGATTAAAGTGGGCACCGTCAAAAATCGTCGACAGGTTGTGCGCATGACTGATTTTGAAATTTACAACACATTTATTGTCCCATATTCGCCACTTCTGTGTGTATACTGTAGTAAAAGGTTTACTTTATTGGATATGTCGGCTTCACATCAGTAGGAAACTGTTTTTAACCACACACAAACAACAAACAAATAGACCCGCGCGAAGCCGAGTAATTCTGCTAGTTAATAATATATAACCATAGAATCAATAAGGTCTACTAGGTTATTTGTGAATATTAATAATAATAATAATAGACCCTAGTAACATGGCATTTGATTCAAATTCAGGACCAAATGGGGTTGTCCTCTGCTGGACCCTCTCATAGTCCTGTCCTATTATGGTAAGGTTGAAATATAGACATCCAACTATCTAGTCCTGTACACAAGTAACAAGAACAAGTTATGTTTTAAAGATTCCCTATACATTGATATTAATAAAGACACCATTGCATAATCCTCAATGCATGACTTGTTGGGTAAACCTGAAGACTAGAGTTGAGGAACGCTGGTGTAGTTCAACCTATTATCCAGTAGTGTTGATCCTGACAACAAACAGCTTGTTCGAGAGGTATTCTCATCATAAGGAGAGAAGGCATATTAGTAGGCTATGGCTATGCCATCTATTTATGATCAGTGGGGAATCGACCTCTGAAACTCCTGCAAGTAACCTAAGTAAAGAGACAGAAGCCCCTTCTATTTTTTTACGCACATTGTCAAGCAAATGAGGCTCTTCATGCCAAGGAGCACCACTGTGTAGGGGACATTCTGAGGATTGGTTTGGGTTCCGGCTTTCGGACCCCCTCGATCAGGACGTGATGGCATACCCTAGCGCTATGCCATCACTTCTATTCTTTTCAATGTTCTTTTTATTAGCGATTACAAGAAAAATAAACAAGTACTGTACATTTAACAACATCACATGGCATGTTACCGAAAGAGGCATTTATATGCCATTGCCGGTCGTGCAATGCTGGAGGATCAGTCATATGTTTAGTGCAGTTCTGCCAGAAATAAGGACAATAATAAGTTCAAGTGTAGAGGAACATAGAAATAATTGAACAACAATCAATGTGTCATGTATGGGTCTAATGTCACATATTTACTGATTTGCAATTAAGCAAAAAAATGCCCTTATTTCCGACTAGCTAATATGGAGTGATAAAATATAACTTTTATAGCCACGCTAATCTTCCGTTGCCAGTGAGCATTGGCTAATTTTTAACATCTGTGATCCTTCGTTTTGGTTTCTTCAATTGTATCCAATAAAAGTTATGTTTTATCACTCCATATTAGCTAGCCAGAAATAAGGGAATTTTTTTGCTTAATTGCAAATCAGTACATATGTGACATTATAACGCCTACCGGCCAATAGGGTCTCCTCCTTTTTTGTATATATGTATGGGTCTAACTGACCATGATGAGTGTTGTGCGTCAAGGACATCCACTGGCAGCTTATGGTTATTGTTGATGTATCTGTGTAAAGTGGTAGGGGTGAGGGTGGTGAAATGGAGGATAAGGGTGGCTTGGCACAGTGGCATAACTATCGTGGTAGCAGCCGTAGCGGTTGCTACAGGGCCCGCGGCTTGAGGGCCCCCATGCCGCCAGCCGACACGCCCACCCCCATATGCCTGGTGGCACCACTAGCAGCCGTTATGGCTGCTACAGCGGTAGCGCTGCTACTACAGGGCCCATGCCGTCGAGCCTCCAACAAGTATGGGCCGGGCGACACAGGCCCTCCACAGGCCCTCTAATGCCCGTAGGCGTCTCTAGCATCGGAGGGAGCCCCGGTGCTAGCAACAGCCAAATACATGCCTTAGCGCTGAATCGCCGGGCCGACCATTCAGCGCCCTACAATGACGCTGATTGGCGGGGCAAAATAACTTGCCCCGCCAATCAGCGCCTTTCAACTACGCTATGATGTCATCGCGCCGCTTCCGTGCTTGAAAGGTACTGATTGACAGGGCAAGTCATTCTGCCCTGCCATTCAGCGCCTTGGAACGATGCATCATTCAGCTCCAGCAGACCTGCTCAGAAGAGAGCAGGTCTGCATTGCCATCAGACTGCGCGGGAACGGGATCATGTGAGTATGCAAAGTTTTTATTTTTTTCTAATAAAACTGTGACTGGCATTATCTATAGTGGGGGCTATATCTACAGGGGGGGTCGTCTAAATGTGGGTCACTATATACAGGGGGGTCTATATGTGGGTATGTGGGGCACTATCTACAGGGGTGGTCTATATGTGGGGATGTGGGCCACTATATACAGTGGGAGCTATATGTGAGACCACCTACAGAGGTGGGCTATACGTGGAGCACAATCTAAAGGGGAAGCTATATGTAGGACAGCACAGTGGCTCAGTGGTTAGTATTATTGCCTTGCAGCTCTGGAGTCCATATGTGGGCACTATCTAAAGAGGGTTGTATGTGGGACACTATCTACAGAGGCTCTCTGGGGGTCACTATCTACAGGGGGCTATGGGGACACTATCTACAGGGGGCACGGTGTGTGGGTGGGACAGAGTGTATGGTGCTATTGTAATCAGGGACACAGTGTATGGCGCTATTATAATCAGGGACACAGTGTATGGCGCTTTATTATATTTAGAGGTGTTGAGAATTTTAACTTTGTTTATAGGTGCAGAAATGTTTTAAGTGAGAAGCTGAAGACATCTGAGCTGAAAAATGCAGAAATGGGTCATGGCAGGTAGAAATCCATCATAGATGTCTGGACCGGAGGGAGAAGAAAAGAACTAGAATCTGAGACGTCACCGGTGAGTCACTTGATGTAAATATTTATTCTGCCTCTAATCAGCACTGTAGTCACTGTATGATCTGCAGTGAGATGATGGTGGTATGATTTTTTTTTGTGAAACAGCATCTCCCAGCATATCCTTACCATTGTTCGGGCCATGCTGGGAGCTATAGTTTTACGCCGTACAAACCTATATGGCAGGGGTTGCACTAAAATCAGCTGTAATTGTTCTGGTGCTGTATATATGTACTGATCTTGGTTCTGCTGCTGTATATATGTACTGATCTTTGTTCTGATGCTGTATATATGTACTGAGCTTTGTTCTGATGCTGTATATATGTACTGAGCTTGGTTCTAGTGCTGTATTTATGTACTGAGGTTGGTTCTGGTGCTGTATTTATGTACTGAGCTTTGTTCTGGTGCTGTTTATATGTAGTGATCTTGGTTCTGGAGCTGTATTTATGTACTGAGGTTGGTTCTGGTGCTGTATATATGTACTGAGCTTGGTTCTAGTGCTGTATTTATGTACCGAGCTTTGTTCTAGTGCTGTATATATGTACTGAGCTTGGTTGTGATACTGTATATATGTCAGAGCTTGGTTCTGGATCTCTAATTATATAGGATATATTTAGAATAACTAAATTGCAGGGTAGATGGGATTGTTCTCAAGTCATTGTATATTTAATGGGAATCTGTCTGGTAGTTTTAACCCCTTGAACCGCCACCATGCGGTAATACATGACCTGACAATATTTCCAAACGTTCCCTTGTATGTTTTTTTCAGATGCAGCAAAATCTTTCAAATCCACTTTTAAACCGGAACACACTGTATGCTAATTACTCATTAGAGGGTCATGGGGGGGGGGTGCCAATATCCTAAGAGTCACATAGTCCTGCCTCAAAACCCACCTTTCCATGTTTGAGTGACATCTCCCTGGCTGATACAACTTTCTCGGATGTGCCATTGCCTTGTGCCACTATACACAGGGGGGGGGCTGGTCAAGAGTTTTCTGTGGGGCCCAGTCTTTCCTAGTAATGCCCCTGGCTTGGCATTAAAGGGAAGGTGTCATGAATTATTTATTTTTATCATATTGCTTTTTATATAATATTTTCAAACATTTTATTTATTTGTGTTCTCATGTTCTACTTTTTAATGTTTTCTGACTTTTACTTCCCTATGCGGGCTGCCATTTCTTTTCCATCTCTGTATGTGTCGATTAACGACACATACAGAGATGGAACACGGCACATACAACCCCATAGAGAATACGAACGGGAGCCTTTCCATTCTCAGTTGCGAGCGCCGTCTGTGTGGGAACAGTGCATGCACCGCTCCCACACAGACCAAAACGAAGCTCGTTCGTAGAGCGAAATCCGGCGCCATTTTCATGTGCACCGGAAGCCGCTGCCAGACAGTAAGATGACGACTTCCGGCCGCGACTTCCGGCCATATGTTCAACAAAGCGAAGGTGCAAGGAAGAGGAGCATAGACCAGCGGAGGCGGCGGCAGGAGCAGGTAATTTATGTTCGTGTGTATTAAGTTTGTGTATGTTCGCGTAATACTGTCTTCTGAGCCCTGTATCTAATCCTCCTACACTGTGCAGTCGCTCAGAAAATGGCGGCACACAGTGTAGGAGGTTTGAAGACATTCAAACTCTTCCTTCTCCTGGCACTAGCCAGAATAAGGGAGGGGGGATTGTGTGAGACACTAGAGGAGAGTGTGTCCACCCCAAATTTGCAGCATACATCAATGAGGTTGCTTTACCACAGTGACCATGCTGCAATTTTGGGAACTGCTCCCTCTAGTGGCAAGCACATGGAAATGTTATAACTTAGAATCTAATTTATAATATTTCCTGAATTGTGAAAAAATTTAAAAAATTAAAACAATGTGTAATCACTTAAATAATAATTGTTTAACTGAAAAAAAAAATTTCTAGCGACACATTCCCTTTAAATGTTAAAAATCATATCGGGTTCAGTTGGTAAGAGTTAAATAAACTTTTGTTTTATTGTTGTGTCTGCTTTGTAAGGGCCCAGTTAACAAGAAAAGGTAATTTTGTGGGATTTTTTGGGGGAATTTTTGCCAAGGTCCCAACGTGTGACTGAATATGTTGAGAGATTGGCTGGCAATTACTGCAATTTGTTTCTATAAGGCAAAACTGGTCTATGTTGCATGGCCGCTGTCTGACAGAAGGACTTTGTTGTGTTCTCCACAGAGGTAGTATTAGTAATTTAGATCTAGCAAGAACATCAGGAGCGTATTAATTTCTTAGAGCAACCTTCCAGGGGGGATTGAGGAAAATGGTTTGCAGAGGCAGTTGTTCAGCTATGTCACAGATTTTGAATGTGAGGGCTAAGACTGCGTCCCAAAATAGTGAAAGAACAGTACCATTATGTATGCGCGTATGTCCCTCTGTCTAGGTTACATCTTCAACAGGTGTCCAGAACAGACGGATACCATTTATGTGTTTTGACCAGTGTTGCGTACCAACGTGTTACAATGTTATCTGAATTTTCTTGGACCCTAATGTAGCGCGATGGTATATGAGATTGTTAATAATCTTTATTAATTTGGCTTTCTGTGAAGTAAGATGTTAACCCTTTAATGTCGCCCATATGCTTTTTACAGTGGTCATTAAGGGTACTTATGCCAAAGCACCGTGAAAAGTATGCGCTGTGATATAATCCTGTGCCGACAAAAGCGGGTGTCAGGCTGTCTAAAGACAGCCAGGGGTCCTGTTCTAAGTTAGCTTCAATCCTGCACATTTAACCCCTTAGTCACCGCAGTTAATAACAAAGTGGCTTCAGAGGTAGGGGGCTCCCTCTGTCACCCTATCAGCACCCCCATTATGCAATCACAAGGTGCAGGTGGTTTTTATGGCAGTCATGGTCTAACTAAAGTGCCCAGATCTGCCTTTAATGGATGCCTAGTAGACGTGGCCGAAGGAATGACACACTGAAAGGATAATACACTGCAATACAGAACTATTTCAGTGTATTATAATAGTGTAAAGTCTCCTAGTGGGACTAAAAAAAGAAATAAAAAATTGTTTCATAAAGTTAATAATAAAGAAATGAAAAATCCCACATAAAAAAAACTCAAAAGCTGCACATAATTGGTATTGCTGCATCCGTAACGGCCCAAACTATAAAACTATTATGTTATTTAACCCGCACAATGAACGCTGTAAAAAGTAAAATAAAGCAGTTCTGATTTTGCCTTCCAAAGAATGCAATAAAAAGAGCAGTAAGTCGTATATACCCCAAAATGGTACCAATAAAAACTACAAGTCGTCCTGCAAAAATAAGCCCTAATACGGATACGTCATCAGAAAAATAAGTATTTTTATTGTGCATATAATTATAAAATGACTGTAATCATGATGACCCGCAGAATAAAGTTATTATGTTATTTATACCACACAGTAAACGGCAGTGGCGGATCATCATTATCATACCCCTCATGTCCAGTGGGTCGCTAGCACCGGAGGGAGCCCCGATGCCAGGACCGCACCTGTCATGAGACGTGGGGAGCTTCGCTCCTACTTAGCAGCCGTGGTCTGTGCTGCTTTAGAAGCTCCCCCTTCCCTGCTCTAAACATCTCTCCTGCTGCTGCTAGCTGTCGGGACATGGGGGAGGGGAAACTGTCGGCGGGCTCTGTGTTGGGCTGTGAGCAGGAGAAGAGCTACAGTGAAGACTCACAAATATCCTACATAAAAGGTAAGTGCATGTGTGTTTACAATGTGTTTAATGTGCATATTCATGTGTGTTTAATGTGCATATTCATGTGTGTTTAATGTGCATTTTCATGTGTGTTTACAAGGTGTACTTTATGTGTATAATGTGCATACTCGTGTGTACTTTGTGTATAATGTGCATACTTTGTGTACTTTGTGTATAATGTGCATACTTTGTGTACTTTGTGTATAATGTGCATACTTTGTGTACTTTGTGTATAATGTGCATACTTTGTGTATAATGTGCATACTTTGTGTACTTTGTGTATAATGTGCGTACTTTGTGTACTTGGTGTATAATGTGCATACTTTGTGTACTTTGTGTATAATGTGCATACTTTGTGTACTTTGTGTATAATGTGAATACTTTGTGCATAATGTGCGTACTTTGTGCATAATGTGCATACTTTGTGCATAACGTGCGTACTTTGTGCATAATGTGCGTACTTTGTGCATAATGTGCGTACTTTGTGCATAATGTGCGTACTTTGTGTGTCTGTGATAGAGATAGAGTGTATATATACATATGTATAGTGTGTGTATGTGGTGCGTATTTTGCGGCGTTTTTCTCAATGCTTGGGGATGGTGACGTCTCCTCTGAAAAAACGCAGCAATTCTGTCCACTTTCCGCAGCAGGAATTGACATGCTGCAGTACGAGAAATACGCACCGCAGGACAAAATGTCTGGTCGGAAATTTTACGCAGCGTCTGGATGAGATTTGGTAAATCTCACTCACTTTGCTGCTACCGTATTCTGTGTGTTTTCCGGGTGGAAAATACGCAGCAATTCCGTTAAGTGTGGACAAGCCCTAATACAGTAGCAGCAGAGTAGATTAGATGTGAACAATTCTCATCACACGCTGCGTAAATGATAAGCAGGAAATAAAAAGCTCAGAAATTGACCTGCGGTGCGTTTTTTTATTCCGCAGCATGTCAATTGTATTTGTGTAAACGCTGCTCATTTGTTTTGGGTTTTCCCCATTTAACTCAATGGGGAGGTAAAACCCACAACAGATTGCAGATGTTATGTAAAATCTTATACTTGCCCAGAATTCTGTTTCTTCATCCGGGCCGGCCTCCTGGGATGACGTTTCACCCCATGTGACCGCTGCAGCCAATCACAGGCTAATCACAGGCAGCAGCAGTCATATGGGATAAAATGTCATCCTAGGGCTGCAGCGACGCTGTGTAGCACTATATACAAGGGGGGAGCTCTGTGTGGCACTATATACAAGGGGGGGAGTGCTGTGTGGCACTATATACAAGGGGGAGCGCTGTGTGGCTGTATCTATAGATCTATAGGGGGCTGTGTGATGCTATCTATAGGGGGCTGTTTGACGCTCTCTACAGGGGGTTGTGTGTGTGGCGCTATCTACAGGGGTGTGTGGCTCTATCTACAGGGGGGTGTGTGTGGCTCTATCTACAGGGGTGTGTGTGTGTGTGTGTGTGTGGCTTTATCTACAGGGGGTGTGAGTGTGGCTCTATCTACAGGGGGGTGTGTGTGTGGCTTTATCTACAGGGGGTGTGAGTGTGGCTCTATCTACAGGGGGGTGTGTGTGTGGCTTTATCTACAGGGGTGTGTGTGTGTGTGGCGCTGTCTACATGGGGGGTTGGCGCTGTGTCCATGCACAGTGTGATACTGTCAGTATGTAGGGACACATCCCTGTGAAAGGGGAATCGTAACACCCATTTGTTAATGCTTGTTCAAAAAGGTAGTGTTAGCAATAGTTACGGCGCGGCAGGGCGGCGGTAGAGAAGGGGGGCCCAAGTTTGGGTAACAGCCCAGGGCCCATGGTCTTCTTAATCCGCCACTGGTAAACAGCGTAAATTTAATATGCAAAAAGGAATGGTGAAATTTTAGTTTGTTTTCCATTACCCCCCAAAAATAATAAAAGTAATGAAAGTTCATCAGTAACTTATATGTGCCCCAAAATTTTGCTATTACAAAATACAACTTGTCCTGCAAAAAACTAGCCCTCACACAGCTACCGAAAATTTTTAAAGTTATGGCTTTTGAAATGATGATAAAAAAAAGTGGGAAAAGTCACTCTGTCATAGAGGCCCAAAATAAGCTGGTCACTAAAGGGTTAAATCCCTCTTCCAAAAAGATATCTTGTAACGTCTGCGGCTGGAGACCGCAGACTCCTCTCATACTGCTGAAGCCTTCCTTCCCTGAGATGCCAACACATGCGGCCGTCCTGGCCTGCAGTGACCACTAGAGTGCGCGCACTAGCTCAGTCCCGGCCTTAAAGGGCCAGCACACACAGGTTTAGAATTATCTAATCACCCTGGATTAAGAGGGGCCCTGCCCCTTCACTTATTGAAAACCAAATTGTACACGAGCAGCAAAGGTATGAACTCCACAACAAAAAAGATATTATAAATATATATCTTAATAAGTGCCGGTAATGGTCAAAATGACATGAGTAACCATGAGTAAACGAATAGGAAGAACATACATGTAACCCCAACATAACCTGGTACTCTGACCATGAATATATACTGAGAAACCTATGAAGAAAAAGAGGTCAAGTACACTAGAGATAATAAGTAATAGAATAAACTTTCTTTATTGAACAAATAGAGAGACAAACAGTTAAAAATGAGTCATACAGTGTGAAAAAGGCGTCAGCCCATACGGAATACATGAAAAAGATACTGGTACTACTAGGTAACAGGGACCCAGGGTTGAATGTTGATTCAGTGAACAGCTCAAAACATGTTAGCATATGTATAGGGAATTAAATCAAGTGATTCTAATATCAGTAGCACCATGACCTGGTATTGACATATGTGACTAACAAAGTATAAGTTTGTATAACGTGACAATATAGCTAAAACTGATTACAAGTAGTATAGCCTGGATCTAGATAACACAGCAGCCATATGTATTAAGTATATGAGAAATTGCACGTACCCGGATTCATGTAGCCGCATGGGAGAGACGCCAAGCCCGACGCGCGTTTCGGCAGATGCCTTCGTCCGGGGGTCCGGGGGCCCTTCACTTATTGCCTGAACGTTGTTGTCTTTACCCGTGTTAGTCTTGCAAATGGTGCCTTAGTGTTTTCCCGTTCCTGCTAAATGTATCCTATATCCCGTGCTACCTTGTTTCTGTACCTTAGAGAGTTGGAGTCGTGTTGTGCCACCGATCACATCTGCTGCATGGTGACGCCTGGTGTCTGCTGCCAAGGTCCCATCCGAGCCTAACCATTGCTACTGTCTGAACTACCACAGGTACCCTTACTTGAACTATAGACTTTACTTGGTACACTGTGTGGCCAGCTGTTATCCCACTATGGGGGTACGGCCCAGTAGATCCACATACCCACAGATCGTGACAGTACGCTCAGGCCATGGATCCCGCTGGTCAACCCAAGACCATGACGATGTCACAAGTGATGCGGGCGGATATGCTAGACCTCTGGTCTCGACAGGACCAACTCCTCCAGGCGTTGAACATTGCATATAGGCTGGATGTGCAAGCTGCAGTTCCCCCGGCACCTGCTCCTATTGCCTCTGCTGTTCCTCCTACTACACCTCCTGGCAGTACTGCCCCCCGATTTTATCTGCCACAACCTCATCGCTATGATGGAGACACGAGGACCTGCAGGGGATTTCTGAACCAGTGCCAGATCCATTTCAGCCAGTATGGTAGAGCGTTTTCTACTGACGGCACAAGGGTCGCTTTCATAGTCTCTCTCCTTACCTGCAAATCCCATCTGGGAGCGTTAGGGACCAGAGACCGTGACTTCCATGGGTTCCTAAGGACAATCCTCACTGTATTTGAGGAACCTGGACGGGTCTCATCAGCGGCTACCTCCCTGCTGAACCTTCGCCAGAGAGGCACTTCCGTTGGCGAGTACGCCATTTACTTCTGCACCCAAGCGGGAGAGCTGTTATGGAACAACAAGGCCTTGGTGGCTGCATTCTGGCAGGGACTGTTGTCCGAGATCAAAGACGAACTTGTCGCTCGTGATCTGCCATCTACCCTGGATGACCTCATCTTGCTTGCCACCCGGGAACGATCTCAAGAGGTTCATCGGGACAGAGGACTTCCTAGGCTGGCCCCCACTTTCCAGTAATTCCTGTTGCCCTCTCCAGTTGGCCCACCTGAGGAGCCTATGCAGGTGGACCGGCTTAAGTTTTCCGTCCAGGAGAAACAACGCATACACACTTCTGGACTTCGTCTGTGTTGCGGCCCCAGTGGCCATGCTGTGCCATCAAAAGCCAAGGAAACTCCAATGCCTAGGATTGGTTGGGGAGACAACCCTAGGCGATACAGCACTGGATAAAAAACTCTCCTCAAAATTATCCTTCCCCGTGACCATTGTGTACGGCGGGAAGACCCACCGGGTCTCTGCCTATCTGGACTTGCAGCCAATTTTATCCAGAGGGACCTAGTGGATCTCCTCCAGTTACCCACATTTCCCCTGAAGACATCTTTGGCTGTTGCCTCAGTGAACTGTCTGCCTCTGACCGATCCAGTCGTATCGAAGTCCAAACCGCTGAGGTTCCAATTTGGAGCTCTTCACTCTTCGCTAATTTCTTTCCTCGTCCTGCCCAGGGCCGTCAACACTGTGCTGCTGGTTCTGCCGTGGTTTTGACTACATGCCTCAATCCTGGACTGGAATTCTGGTAAGGTTCTCCAATGGGACAGATCCGTCCGGCCCAACCTCATCTGCCTCGGTCAATGGCAAGATTACCCCCTCACTACTCACAGTTTGCAGAAGTCTTCAGCAAGAAGGAGGCTGAGACGCTGCACCCGCGTATCACTGCCCCATTGAACTGGTTCCTGATACGTCCCCTCCTCATGTACATGTATACCTTCTCTCCTTGCCAGAGACCCAGTCTATGTCCACTTATATCCAGGAGAATTTGGAGAGAGGTTTTATACATTAGTCCTCCTCCCCGGCCGGGCCGGGTTCTTCTTTGTCAAAAAGAAAGACGGATCTCTTCAACCTTGTGTCGACTATCGGGGTCTCAATCAGATCACGGTCAAGAACAGATATCCATTGCTACTAATCTCCGAACTGTTTGACCGCAAACGTGGAGCCAAGATTTTTTTCCAAGCTAGACCTACAGGGGGCTTACAACTTAATCCGGATCCGCCAGGGTGACGAATGGAAGACGGCATTCAACACCCGAGATGGGCACTATGAATACCTATTTAAATATATTAACTCGACAGGTCAAGTCACAGGTTAGGTGCCACTGACAAGTGTCAAAGCACCTCCGATTAAGGTTATATAGTAGCAAAGCTTCATGAAATCATAGAAAACTTGGAGAAAAAGAAGCTATGACGCCACAATTATTTGAAAATAGTTACAGATAATTATTTATTTTTATTAGAACATACAATACATAATAACATTAGTTAAAATTCAAGAAGGATCTAGAAAATCAGTGTGATTGTTTGAGGTCAATAAAATATTGAATAACTTGCATAGGAAAGTTGTCAATCATTGTATATAAATAAAGTAAAGAATCAAAAGTTGGTATCTATATTGTATCCTATAAGCATCCATGCATCCTCTTTAGTGAAAATAATATATATATAGGTAGGAGAGGCAGAAGGTTAATATACAACCAGTGCTCCTAATGCCCAAGGTAAGGAGGTTTGCATGGAATGCGTCATAGGAAAGACAGGTCAGAAAAGTTCAAGTTCAAGGTAGATATGCAGGGGAAAGAATCCCAACAAAAGGAGTAATATTGAAGCAAACAGAAGTCTGCTTCAAATAGGAGGTATGTGTGCAAGCTTACCCATAGAGATAAATAGGTCTGATGACACCACACTGTAGCCTGATATAGTTGTGCCCTGACGCGCATTTCGCTTATGTAGCTTCCTCAGGGGGTATGGGCATCTCCTACCTATATATATATTATTTTCACTAAAGAGGATGCATGGATGCTTATAGGATAAAATATAGATACCAACTTTTGATTCTTTACTTTATTTATATACAATGATTGACAACTTTCCTATGCAAGTTATTCGATATTTTATTGACCTCAAACAATCACACTGATTTTCTAGATCCTTCTTGAATTTTAACTAATGTTATTATGTATTGTATGTTCTAATAAAAATAAATAATTATTTGTAACTATTTTCAAATAATTGTGGCGTCATGGCTTCTTTTTCTCCAAGTTTTCTACTATGAATACCTAGTAATGCACTTCAGCCTGTGTAACAATCCTGCGGTCTTCCAACAGTTCGTCAACGACATCTTCCAAGATCTCCTCTTTCTCTGTGTCGTGGTCTACCTAGATGACATCTTGATCTTTTCTCCTGACCCGATGACTCATCAGACACACGTCCGTTCTGCTGCGATTAAGGGAGTATCGGTTATATGCCAAGCTGGAAAAGTACGTGTTTGAGAGTAATTCTCTACCCTTCCTGGGCTACATCATCTTGGATCACGGTCTCAAGATGGATCCTGAAAAGGTAAAGTCCGTCCTGGAATGGCCAAGCTACCACACCGTTCTTCATTGTTTACGGCCAAGACCCACAAATTCCTCTCCCAGTGTCAACTACGTCCCAGGTGCCCGCAGCTGACTCTGCATTCAGGGATTTCCTGCAGATCTGTTAGCAAACCCGATCCTCTATTCTGCTGGTGGTCGACCACAAGAAATAAAAGGCAGACACAAGGAGAAGAGAGCCTCCTCAGTTTCTTACGGGCACCAAAGTCTGGCTGTCCTCTAGGAATATCCGGCTGAGGGTGCCGTCATACAAGTTTGCTCCCAGGTTCCTCGGACCTTTCAAGATTCTACAGCAGATCAACCCCCATCTCCTACAAGCTTCGACTGCCTCCCACCCTAGAGATCCCCAACTCCTTTCATGTCTCCCTCCTGAAGCCTGTGGTCCTGAACCGCTACACCAAGACTCCTAATCCTGCAGTTGCCGCCAGCGGTTCATCATATTCATTCGAGGTAAAGGAGGTCTTGGACACCAAAAAAGTGGGAGGAACTTTTTATTTGGTGGATTGCAAGGGGTTTGATCGAGAAGAGAGGTATTGGGAGCCAGAAGAGAACCTCAATGCTCCTACCCTCATGAAGAAGTTCCTCTCTCGCTCTGGTCACAAGAAGAGGGGGGGTAAGAGGGGGGATACTGTAACGTCCGTGGCCGCAGACAGCAGACTCTTCTCATCCTGCTGAAGCCTTCCTTCCCGGAGATGCCAGAACATGCGGCCGTTCTGGCCTGCTGTTACCACTAGGGTGTGCACGAGTTCAGTCCCGGCCTTAAAGGGCTACACATGTTTAGAATTGCTTAATCACCCTGGTATATAAGAAGGGCCTGCCCCTTCACTTATTGCCTGAGCATTGTTGTGTTTGCCCGTGTTAGTCTTTCAAATGGTCCCTTATTGTTTTCCAGTTTCCAGTGTTCCCGCTCCTGCTATCTGTATCCTGTATCCTGTGCTACCTTAGAGATTTGGAGTTGTGTTGTGACACAGATCATGTCTGCAGTGTTACACCACGCCTGGTGTCTGTTGCCAAGGTCCCAACGGAGCCTAACCATTGTCACTGTCTGAAATACCACAGGTACCCTTACTCGGACTATAGACTTTACTTGGTACACTGTGTGGCAAGCTGCTATCCCGCTACGGTGATACAGCCCAGTGGGTCCACATACCCACAGATCGTGACAGACCTCTTCAATGATACATTGTAACATTATAATATCTGATCTACAGATGATAATGGTTTGATAGGGTACCCTGATTCGGCTAAAAGCTTTTAAAAGTGGTAATGTCCCTACTGAGGGAACCTTTGGTGACATATCGTAGCATAGCTTTTGTAAGGAGCAACTGTTGAAGAAAGCGGATTTTGGGCAGTAAAGGGTTCTCTTGCCAGATATAAAGGAGATCAATGCACCATTGTCTAAAATACAATCCAGTAGGACACATAAGTTAATATTATTTCCTGTATTACGGGTATAATATGTTTTTTTGTAAAGGGCTAATAGATCTGATACTTGGGTTAGCAGTGAAGGTGTTAGGCTACATATTTAAACCTACTCAGTCCAAGTTTTAAGGGTGATTTTAGTTAGTTCATTAGTAAATTGTAGTACTTCAAGTATTCTGGAGGGGGTAGAAGTGCAGCTCTTAGTAGAAGAGGTGCCATATCATCTTCTAATGTGGTCCACAGTTTGTTGTCAGGTCATTGTGTCCAGTCAACTGCCCTTATGAGAAGGGATCTGTCTCATTGGGTTCATGGACCCACTGGGCCGTACCGCCTTGATGGTCACATGCTATAGTTCGTATAGTGTACCTGTGGCAGCTCGGACAGTAGCAAGGCAGGCTCGGATGGGACTAGGCAGCAGGCAGATGTCAGGCGTGGTGTAGCAGGACAGATGTGGTATACAGCACAGCACGACTACAGCATGGCATTTGACCAGGATAGCAAGGGATACAGGATACAGGTACGGGAAACACTGGGAACTGTAAAACACTAGGAGACCATTTGCATAGACAAACTTTGAGTACGACAACAACACTCAGGCATGGGAGGAAGGGACTGGGGCCTTCTTATAGTCCAGGGTACTCATGGGCTAATTTTACATTAAAGTCCAGTGCGCGTGCTCCCCCTTTAAGAGCGGGCACGAGCATGCATGCGCACCCTATGGGACCCGGCCGATGTAAGCGGAAGTGAGCGCTGGCGTCTCCTGAGGAGGAGACTGGGTCCAGCACTCGCAGATCCATGGCTGCGGCCGTCAGGAGGTGAGTGAGCCTGATTGCCCGTGGCCATGGACATGACGGGATCATGATAATAACTATGCTAGGAGCTCCCATCCCTCCCATTAGGGGACTGCTAATGGGGAAGAACTTATTTTGGGATGCTTAGTATTCCACATGAAATTACAGGGTAAAGACCTCATCTTAGTGAAGGATGTTTGGGTGACTTGTATGGGCAGCATCTGGAAAAAACAATTACATTTCGGAAGGATTAAGCCTTTTTACCAGTTTTTTCTATCCTATCCAGAAGATAAATGGTGCCGACCAGGACAGGATTCTAAGGCTATGTTCACATGCTTAACAAAAAATGGCTGTAAAATACGTGTGAACATACCCTAACACATTCTTGGAATTTGTAGAAGTGGTAAATATTTTAATGAGTATAAATCTGTTCAGTGGCATCATATTCTTACACCTTGTTATGGCAGCACGGTGGCTCAGTTAGCACTGTTGCCTTGCAGCGCTGGGGTCCTGGGTTCAAATCCAACCAAGGACAACATCTGCATGGAGTTTGTATGTTCTCCCTGTTTTTGCGTGGGTTTTCTCTGGGTACTCCGGTTTCCTCCCACACCCCAAAAACATACCAATAGGGAATTTAAAAAGAGTAGGGGAAATATGGGGCAACCTTGTCGAGTTCCACTCACGATCTGAAATTATGGGGAAAGTGTACCGTTGATTCCAATTCGACCAGTAGGTTGCGAATATATCCTCATTATTGGCGATATAAAATTTATAAAAATTATAGTATTTCAGAAATGATTGCATACTGTATATGTCAAGTCCATCCTGTTGAAGGCCTTCTCCACATTTGTTCCTAGAAACATAATTGGGAGGCCGTTCTGCTTGGCGTGTTGGAGTAGGTTGAGTTAGCACATTGAGTTATCTCTGCCTTCCCTCTCTTGTACAAACCCTGCCTGTTCTGGAGATATTAATTTTGGTAACAAACCTCATATGCACTGTGCCAAAAGGCTTACATACATGTTCTAGTCTCTAGATTGGTCTGTAATTACTACTGATCCCTGGATATTTCCTGTGCCTCCAGGGGCTTCTTTGTCATTTGCGAGCCCTGTAACACAGCATTACACATATTCAGCAGATGGGGTTGTAAGGTTGTGAGGTTTATAGTATTGCATTAACAATCCATCATGACATGGGCTTCCTGGGTGGGCTCTTCGACAGGATGGATTGGAGCTCTTCAGTGTGAATGGGGAGCACAGTGTGGATTGTTGATGCTGTTCTAGTTTTGAAAGTTTGGTTAAGAAGTTTTGAATATTTAGGCTGCGTAAGTGGTTTTCTGATGTAGTCTCCTGTGGTCTAAGTTAGTATTTAGTGGGACATTTACAATTTGGCTACGTCAAAGTAAAGTGCTGAAATTGTCTGCTTTTTTTTATTATAGTATAAGCTCATAGAGATCAACTCTTCTCTGATCACCGCCTTATGTGCCTACCGAATTGTCGGGATAGCTATAGATTCTGTAGAATTGTATTGGAAGTAGGATTTTACAGAAATAGACATTTTTTTTTTCCTGTGGTGTTCGGACTTTCATAGACTTTTATTTAGTCTTTACGTTCTGACTCGAGGCACTTGGATAGTGATGTTTGCAGGATTAAGTGATCTGAGTAGACAAATGATATTATCCTGACACTGACTGCATTTTGCATGGTTGACCTAGACAAAAAAGTCTAAACTTTGGTAAGAGCTGTGGGGCGTAGATTAATGAGTATAGTTCAGTTCTGTTGGGTGCATGTACCGCTATGTGTCTATTAATGGAAGGGATTAGAGGATTTGTTTTATACGTGCAAGTGCTCTTACAGAAAACAAAGATTTCTTTAAAGGCTATGTAAACCCTTGAAAGGATTTTTTTTTTAATAAAAAGGTCAATCAGAGTCATTGTTGCAACTTTATAAATATTTTTTAGGAAGAATAAGTCCTTTCTCTTCAGGCCCCAGAAGGACCCTAAAAATAGGGACCAACAATGACGCCACAGGACCTACAGTGGTGGGTCGTCTTTCCCTATTTTTCAAGGATTGGCAAAGATATCAGCAAATCCTTGAATTCTAGGAATTATAAAAACCGGCTACGTACTAGAGTTCAGATCTCTTCCCCCAGACAGATTTTTTAATCCAAGTTCCAAGCATAGAGACAGGTCAGGGCTTTTATTCCCCTCTCTTCCTTGTAAACAAACCAGGAGGCAAACACAGGGTCATTATAAATCTAAAAAAATTAAACCTTTATCTGACCTACAAAAAATTCTGCATGGAGAGCATTGCATCAACTATAAATCTCCTCTCCAGGGATTGTGTGATGGCCTCAATAGACCTAGAGGATGCTTACTATCACGTACCCATATGTCGTCATCATCATCAAAGATACCTAAGGGTAGCAGTGACACTCAACGGGTCTGTATTTCACCTACAATACAGAACCCTCCCCTTTGGCATCTCACAAGCCCCAAGGGTATTTTCAAAACTGATAGCGGAAATGACCTCTTACATCAGGATGAACGACATTCTCCTGATACCATATCTGGACGATTTCCTGTTGGTTGCAGAAACATCTCAAACCTTGACCCTACAGATACAAATAGTCCGAGATATATTAACAAAATTAGGATGGAACATAAATTTAAAAAAATCTAATTTAAACCCATCAAAAAGATGTGTATTCTTAGGAACCCTGCTGGACTCCTCCAAGCAGATGTCCTTCCTTCCAGAAGAAAAAATCGGTCCCCTGATAAGCAGGATATCAGAGATCTATCTGAGCCATATGACATCTTTCAGGGAAGCTATGTCAGTCCTGGGCCTCATGACATCATGCATCCCAGCCGTACTATGGGCTCACTTCAGATCCAGGCCACTACAGTGGGACATTTTAAATCAGTGGGACAGGAGCAGTCTCTCCTTGGACCAGCCCTTACACATCTCTTCCGCAGCAAGGATGTCCCTGAGATGGTGGTTGAACAGGGAGAACCTCATGAGGGGTATTCCATGGAAGTTAACCCCTACTCTCAACATGACCACAGATGCGAGTCCTTGGGGGTGGGGAGCCCATTACGACTCCTCTCTTCTTCAGGGTCAGTGGGATCAGCAGACCGCTCAATGATCCTCCAACTTCAGGGAACTGGCAGCAGTTCTTCAGGCCTTAAAGAGATCCATACATGGAATCTCAGGTCAGCACTTGAAAATATATTCAGACAACACGACCACAGTATCTTATATAAATCTGCAGGGGGGTACGAGATCGGCCTCACTGATGGACTTATCCTCACAGATATTTTCTCTGGCAGAACAACACCTATTGACTCTATCAGCTGTTCATCTGAAGGGAAAGGACAACCATTTGGCAGACTTCCTAAGCCAAGAAAGGCTTCACCAATCAGAGTGGTGCCTGAATACAACAGTATTTCAGAAAATCATCCTCAAATGGGGAACCCCATCAATAGACCTATTTGCGTCCAAGGAAAACAGAAAAACCCAGAGATTCTTCTCCCTAAACACTTCAGACCACCCAACAGCAATAGACGCATTCTCCCAGTGTTAGAGTCAAGAGAGAGCATACGCCTCCCCCCCCTCAACCTCCTCCCAAGAGTAATAAAAAAGGTCAGAGAAGACAGGGCCAGTGTGATGCTAATAGCCCCCTTCTGGCCAAAGAGACCATGGTTCACGTGGTTAAGAAAAACGTCTTCACACCAACCATGGGTTCTACCAAACATGTCAGACCTTCTATATCAGGGCCCAGTAATACGCCCCGACATTCAGAAACTCCATCTGACAGCCTGGAAACTGAAAGGATAATCCTTAGGCAAAGAGGATTCTCAGAATAGGTCATCTCCACCCTACTAGCCAGTAGAAAACCGATTACCTCAAAAATATATCTGAGGTCATGGAAGGCATTCTTGAATTTTGCAGGCAGGGATATTAATCCTTTAACCAAACCAGATATTCCCTTAATATTGGATTTCCTCCAGGTAGGATTAAATAAAAACCTTAGGCCTACTACGTTAAAGGTTCAGATTTCTGCTTTAAGTTCCTTCTTTAATTTCAAATTAGCAGAACACCCCTGGATCAAGAGATTCCTAACTGCCGCCTGCAGACTTAAACCCCAGATAAGATCCCCAGTTCCTCCCTGGGACTTAAACCTTGTTCTCCAGGCTATGATAAAACCACCTTTTGAACCAATAGACTCTATCTCCTTGAAAATGCTGACACTCAAAATTACATTTTTGTTAGCCATTACATCAGCCCGTAGAGTGAGTGAGATTCAGGCCCTCTCTGCCTTTCCTCCACATACCCTACTGCTAGATGATAGAGTCATCCTAAAAACCTTACCAGAATTCCTTCCTAAAGTGGTCTCTCCTTTTCACTTAGACCAAGATATTGTCCTTCCCTCTTTTTGTGATTCCCAAAAAACAGAGGGAACAACAGTTTAACTTCTTAGATGTAAGAAGATGCCTAGTCGAGTACCTAAAGATTACCCAGGATCTGAGATCCTCAGAAAACTTGTTTGTCCAGTTTCAGGGTCACAACAAAGGTTCGGCAGCCAGTAAAGCCACCATAGCAAGGTGGATCAATTAGGCCATACGGCTAGCCTACATAAATCAGAAGCTCAAGATCCCAGAGTTTTTCGGAGCAGACGCATCCCTAGACCAAATATGTAAGGCTGCCACATGGAGTTCTCCTCACACCTTCTTTAAACACTACCGATTATAACTGCATACAGCCTCTGACTTGGCCTTTGGTAGAAAGGTGCTACAAGCTGTGGTCCCACCCTAAAAATATTGGTTTATATTTTACATCTCCAGGGGTGCTGTCATAGGTGAATAGGTAAAAGATTGATTACTTACCGGTAATCGGTTTATCAAGAACCTATGACAGCACCCCGCTGTTACCCTCCCATGGTTCTAGCAAATGATCCTCATAAGCTGGATCGCTAACCTTAAATTTAAGCATTTCTGTAAATATTGTATATATAAAGGTGTGAGGGAATTTCACAAACAAAAAACCGTATAAACTAAACTACTTCTCATCCTGAGTTCTTCCTAAAGACTGGGTGTGTGGAGAAGTGTGTCCATTTTTATATCCTCAGGTTTCCTGTCCAGCGGATGGGACGTCTCTCCAGGGGTGCTGTCATAGGTTCTAGAAAAACCGATTACCGGTAAGTAATCAATCTTTTTTTGGAAATTTCTTTCATTCTCTCTGAATCTCAACCCTTGATTTTACCATTAGCTAATAGGAGAATAAAAAAAAAAATATTTTCAAAAAACTCTCTAAAATACAAATATTCAGCCTGTCAAGTTGGTTCTGCCACCTCTAGCAGCAATGTGCCACCAGACTTTCTTCTGTATAGTGAGCGTCGCCCGCTAGTGGAGATAGTGTATTGCCTGTACAAGCACAGTGCTTGCAAACTTGTTCTGAAGGCTCCCAAGTGAATAATTAATGATTGACCGTTAAGCAACTCTTAAACTTGCAATAAAATCCAGGTGTTTGTTGCAAATGTGAGTTACTTCTCTTCTAATTGCCGTGCAATTCATTTTGCCGTCGTTTCACCTTTGATTTTTCACATTTCATTCAACAAATGATCATTTGTCTCCACTTTCTTTGCTTGACATTTATAATTATTGTAAATATGGATTTATTTATTTTTACACCCTTATAAGACTATAGACACAAAGAAAGTTCATTTTGAGAGAGTATAGATTTAAATTTTTTAGACAATGTGTCCGTTTTAAGGTAAAATATGGCTGGTAGTATCTGATCGAAGGAAAAATCTATAATAGTTTGTCTACGCCACAAAATTAACCATATGTCTGAGATGTTATAATCCATGGGTGCAATTATCAAGGTATCCGGCGTAGTGGAGACTATGGGGCCCACCACTCAGCGGTGGGGTGACGTTAGTGATAACTGTAGATGATAAAAGACAAAAGAAGAAAAAATAATGCAGATCATTGAAAGACCAAGGACAGAGAGAAAACCAACATAATCATACAACTTTCATTTTTGGTTGGAGTAGGACCCCATTCCATGTTTTGTTATGGGGCTCCATGGTCACCCCTATACATGATCTATACTGTTTTAGTTTAGATTTTACTCTTATTGAATACCTAAGGTGGCTTATTATACCTGCCTACAGTCTTACTGAAAAGTGGACCATTGATGAAACCACAATGTATGGTTTTTGACATTTTTACAAGATAGACCTTTTATAGATCCTCTAGAGCTTTTCCTACTTCTTTCCTATCTGTAGCTCCTCAAGATTAGGTTGGGTATGGACTATCTTGTAGTTGTTTTGTTTTTTTAAAGACTTTAAGGGTTTTTCCAGTTTAGAAGACCCATTTTCTTACACGTTATTAGAGAACTATTAGAGAGTTAATACGGTCCTGGATCCTCACTGGAGAACAGTTATAAAGAGTGTCTCTTGCTCTGGAGGACCTGTCCCGTCCAGGAGTTCACAGATAACCCATTCATTTGACTAGACACCGTGTAATGGTTAATTTCCCCTGTGGTGGCGCTGCAGGGAATTTGAACACTTATTGCTAGATTTTTCCACAGATTATCACTGGTCCCAGTAGGAGGATACTTTACAATTGGCTTATTTTGAAGGTACCTGTTTAGCAAATAGGGCTGTAGTGGACCCCTTTAAATTGGTTGGTCTTAGAACATTGAACTTAGACCTTAGGCTATTTTATAGACCTTTAAAGGTGTATTCCAACTCAGCCATTTATGGCATTTTCACAGAATATGCCATAAATGTCTGATATTTGCGAGTCCCAAATGTGGGATTAGCGCCTATCTCCAGAACAGGGGTCACCCAACCCCGTCTTACTTGCAGGCAGTTAAATAACAAATATTAACTTATATGGGAGTTACAGAGAGCCGATTTGTGCTGCCACTTTTCTATTCTCCACCTGGATATGGTGGGTGGCAGCCGAATTACCAGACGGGAGGGGATTTGGGGTCCCCGTTCTTAATGTAGTTGTGGCTCCCATTTAAATGCATTGCAAAAGCACTAGGTTCCTATCACAGCATTCCATCCCTATGAGCTCCCTAGCTATGATGATCTTTCAGACATACATCTGCTCTTTGGAAATAAAAAATATTTTGTCTGTTTGGCTGATAAAAGGTTTTATCAACATTTTACAGCTAATTTTGAAAATCCTCAAGGTTACTGCATATAATCTTTCCTAAAAAGAGATTTTTTTTTAATGATTTTATAGAAATAAGGACCTAATTAAAGAGAACTTTATATTATATGTAAAATAAGCCTGTTTGGCTTAAAGCAATGTTAAAGGTCAATGGAAATATATGAAGTGAAACAGATAATTTTAGTTCAACAAAGATGAGATTTCATCTCCTAGCTGGTGGGCAATTAGCAAAGCAATTTTCTTCTTCTTAATGTGAAGTCCACAAAAGAGACTTTTCTGGAGACACAAAGGTTAATCGCTTACCTCATGCAAGAGACGTCTAGGGTTAAAGGTGTAATGGTGGGGAGCAATGTGCTGACTTGGGGAATCTCTTCCAGTACACTAATGTATAATCTCTTTTAGGTTGTCAAGATTCCTAAAATGGTACAACTTGAGCTCTACATAGCTTCATATGTAACCCACCGACCCTTAAGGTCTTATGGGTAATTAAGTCCTGCTGTTACACTCATAGGCAAGGATGGTTGAGGTTACAGGTGAACTGTTTGTAATCTACCTGCAAGGTTGGATCAATTTCTTCAATGATAAATCTAGATTGATGTACAGATCATTATCTTGACAGTTAGGTTAAAGTTTCTTGTCACTGTGCATTTAATGCGTTGGCTTTTTAAGTGTCTTTTCAATGACTTTTGTTGTGTGATATCACGCAAAATAAACTTGGATACATCTGTACCGCCATCTTTAACCCTGTGTTCTCGAGCCTATGTATTTACTTGTATGTGTTTTTAATTGGTTAAGGAACAGCACTATGTCATCTTTTATATGAGGTCTTTATTGGTAAGAGCCGAAAAGATAACACCACTTAAAGAGGCTCTGTCACCAGATTATAAGTGCCCTAGCTCCTACATAATGTGATTGACGCTGTAATGTAGATAACAACAGTGTTTTATATTTTGAAAAACGATCATTTTTGACCAAGTTATGAGCGATCTGGGCGTTTTTTTTAAACTTTGGTCAGCGCCATACACTTCTCTTTACAACTCCCACTTGGTCAAATCAGCATCATACACTTCTCTCCATTCATGCCCATTTGTACTCAGCACAGCGTGATCTTGCGAGAATCTGCTGTGCTGTAACATACACCCACATTATCTTTGAATAGACATAACCTCCAGCCAGGACGCGATGTCTATTCCCACTCCCGACACTTCAGTAAAGCTTGTGTGGGACTTAATCGCTGCACAGCGTGATTTCGCTGTGCTGTCATTCATAGCGTGATCTCACAAGATCACACTGTGCAGCGATTAAGTCCCACACAAAATTTACCAAAGTGTCGGGATTGTGAATAGACATCGCGTCCTGGCTGCAGGCAATGTCTATTCACTCTCAAGACACTTTAGTAAAGTTAATGTGGGTGTATGTGACAGCACAGCGTGATCTCGCGAGATCATTCTGTGCTGAGTACAAATGGACATGAATGGAGAGAAGTGTATGACGCTAATTGGTCACTGATTGGTTAGCGTCATGCACTTCTCTCCACAACGCACACTTGGTCAAAAGTAAAAATGCCCAGTTGGGCATTAAGAAAGTAATTAGCATAAATCTAAACTAGCTCATAACTTGGTCAAAAATGATTGTTTCTCAAAATAAAAAACACTGTTGTTATCTACATTACAGCACCGATCAGATTATGTAGGAGATAGGGCACTTATAATGTGGTGATAGAGCCTCTTTAAGAGTCATATTAGGAACCAAGATTTTTACTTGAATATCCATTAAAAAAAATCAGTCATTGGTTCAATAGTATCTCACACAGCCAAATACAACCTTTTTCTGCACTGACCAGGAGATTAGACTCTGAAACAGTGAAGATGGGTGTCTCTGGTTTAGGACATAACCTGAATTATGTTCCAGCACTTAAAGAGGACCATCCAGCTCTCCTGACATGTTTGTTTAGTCAATAGTTGCATTCAACATAACAATTCTGGATCATATTTTCTTAGAACTTTGTGTTGTGCCATTCCTCAGTTATTCCTACTAGAAATGTTTGAATAAATTAACAACTGGGTGTTACCAGTTGGGGGGTGTGTCCTTACACAGTTTGACCCTATCCAATCAGTGCTGACAATGTCAGACTGTGTAGGGACAAGCCCCTTTGATAAGAGGAATGGTAATACTCAGGTGTTAATTTATTCACACAATTCAAGGAGGAATAACAGAGGAATGGCACAAAGCAGAATTCTAAAAAAAATATTATCCGGAAATGTTATTTTGGAATATGAGTATTTACTAAAATAGGAGAGGTGACAAATCTTCTTTAAGGAGTTGTACTTTGTCTATAGGTGGCACTGGAGAGACAGATTTTTTTTCTCTCTGTGGTAAAGCTATTTTAAACCCAGATGAGAAGTATCCAAAAATAGTCAATTAGTAATGAAACACTTATAAAACATAGTCTTTAATACAAATGTTACTTATCTGTCTTCCTCTTTTTCCGTTTCAAACCCAACTCCATTACCAGCCACCGCATGGAGGACTACCCCCTGATACAGACAAGAAGAAGCAAGATGGAAGTCTTAAGGTCAGTTGGTCTTGCTTAAGAAAATATTTCTGTCACATAGTTCCATAGTTTAGTACGGTTGAAAAAAGACACATGTCCATCAAGTTCAACCAAGGGATTGGTTGAACTTGATGGACATGTTGTTTTTGACTGTTAGTTTTAGTCAAAAAAAAAACAACTTCGATAATAAAGGACAATACAATATAAGAGAGAGGGATTATTTTATATTGTTTTTGCCAACCTATCTCGATTTTTAAGATTTTCCAGAAACAATGGAGGTCTGTCCGCCCTCGATGGATGAATAGCACTCTCTACTAATAAACTGTAGAGTAGAGTTAAGAGGAGAACTCAGAAGCAAGCAGCTTCTTGCTGGTATCTCACATGTCACTTCTTGGTGAAGAATAGGCAAAAGTGTAAGTTAGGTGTGAGTTAGCATGTCGCTGGCTAGCACTAATAATGGCGTACTCTTGCAGGCATCATCTATAGGGTTGAAATGGCCCACAAAAGTATCAGAGGATCCTTCAGTGGATTCTGACACAATAATGGGCCTCAAAGGTCCAGCAGAAGACAACCCCATTTTTGGTGCTGACTTTGCAGCCAATCATTTGCCACTGGGGTCTATTTCTTTCATGTTAATTCACAAATAACTTATGATGTTATGTCCCATGTTTAATAAGAACAAAGTTTATAATGTAATTAAAACTCGTCATGGACATGTTCTGTATAGATGGAGGATGGACCCTTAATTTGTCTGGTGGCTTAATTTCCTCCTGTCGACACTGCTGGCTAACTTTATTTATGGGGCTAGAACTGTTCGTTGGCATTCAGGCAAACAGCTCCAAAGGGGCACCAAAAACCGCACCAAAGTTATTGTACGAGACCTCAGCCCCATTCAAATATCGGAACTGGATCATACAATATTAACTACCGATGGATATATTTCTTACATAAGACCCATGCCCCAATGTGTGGGTGTTTTTCAAAGGCAGAAACATTAAATGTACATCTTTCATATGGATACACGGCAGAATGTGGAACTAATTGTCACGTCCTTTTTTTCTTATATGTCTTGTTAACCAAAACCCAGCGATAACACAAGCCGTGTACATCTGCATAAATATTGAAATGACACAACTCAAAATTATTTTCCCTTAAAAATCAGAAAAGCAAAGCCGACGCTCAGTCAGCAATGAATTTCTACATCCACCCACTAGACATTCAGCTGCATAAATTAGAACATATGTGGGCGAAGAGAAAAGAAAAAGTTCAAGGGCGTCTGGATGAAGGTCTTCCAAAGTTGCTTGTGAAAGTAAGTAAGTACATGGCACTAATGAGTCTTCTTCCAAAATCTAAACATTCGGGATCAAGCCAAAGTGAATTTCCCTTCATTCCCTTTGGCTTTGACTTCTGTGCTGGTTACCCTTGCTGCATCTGGCTGGAATTAAATGGACACAGGTGGTACTATAAATGTTAAGTATCTTCTCGCTTAGCACCTGCTACAGGTTTTTTCTTATCGGTTTTCCGAATAAAAAAAAAATAGAAAATAGTGATTTACTCTTGTTTAACCCTACACTTGAGATGGATCTTCTTTTATGGTGATGTTCAATAGATTTAAAGCCTAAGACGTTTTTCTTTTAGTCATTTTAACTGATTTATAAGTATTAATAGCTTGGATCCTCCAACTGAGCTCGGCAGAGGATGCATTGTAAAATGCAAAATGGGTCTGTCCATTTGCAAGTGTTTTACCTCCAGCATCATTGGCAGTTTGGGCATTAATCTTATTACTCCATCTGGAATACATATTCAAGCAAACGGGGTGCCAGGTCCATAAAAAGTTAGCAAAAAGCGTTGTAATTTTTTTTTTAAACTAAAGTTAAATGTCCTAGAAGTTGAGAATCAATGATCGTGCAGATGTAGCTGAGCTGAATTTATCCTGTAACTGTTTCCTGTCTGCACAGTGGTAACTTAATGGGTTAAAATAACTCACCAGGCAAGAGGGTAGTCCTGTGGAAGAGTACAGCGCTATCATCAAAAGCTGTGACAAAAGACAAACTCAGCTCTGGTTCATATAAATATATGCAAGTGCTTCAATTGCAACAAAGTTTACAAATATTAAGAATAAATACAAATAAAATAATAATAATATTGCAAAAAATGAGAACATTATAAAAGTAAATAAACATAAAGATGTTGTCTCATTAAGACAATAAGGATCATGATAGCGGGGGAGTTCCCTGCTCAGGATACCCCTGTATGAGATGGAACTTTCATATGAATAAAAAAAGTCTGTTGGAGTATGGGAGAAGACCAGAAAACCCGCAGGAAAGCAAAGCAAACAAGGGGAGCAAAGCTATAAACTTCTTGCAGATGTTGCCCTTGGTCTGTGTTGAACAAAGGATCCTGGATAATAAAAGGGTAAAAGTATTAACTACTGGGCCACCGTGCTAATGGTGCTACGTTATGAGTTCAGCTTAGTGTCTGACGAGCTAGATCCAATGACTACTAACAGAACTATGAATGCAGCTCTGGAGTGTAATGAAGGTGGTAACTCCAGATCCGTAAAAGATTCATAATGCAATCTATGTACAAAGCTACTTTTTATGATAATGAACATACTCTCTAAAACATTTTAATTGTGAGCGGCAAAAAACATAAAGTGAGACATAAGATGTACAGATGTAGCAATCCTTATCTTGACTTTGATAACTTTCTGTAGCGTCATTACTTTTATCTTTGGGGTTCGTTGCTTAGTAAAATTAATAAACTAAATAGTACCCACTTTCTATACTGCTGCTCTTCTAGAGCCTTTAATGTAGGCTGTTAATTTACCAATGATAGATTCGTACATTATACTCATGTAGCAGTGTCGTGCTTCTTAAATGTAACAAAATTAGTTATCTAATGCTTTTAAAGGGGTAGTTCAAGCTGGGAGCTGTTTTTTTGTACTGAGTCCTCAGGTCCTCAGTATATTAACGGTGGGGGTCCGACAACCGGACCCTGCACCAATCAGCTGTTCCGGCTGCCTCCGGGCACCGGAAACTGTGCAGTAGTGATGTCGGAAGCAGAAGGCTCCGACCACTGTATAAGCATCTGTGCTGGGTTACTGCAGCTCTGTTCCAATTCACTTGAATGGGAGCAGAACTGCTTTGCCGCAGCATGGCTGCTATACAGTGGTCAGAGCCATCTGGTACTGGCACCGACCACTGTATAGCTTCCAGCGCCCAGTGGTAGCTGGAACAGATGATCGGTGCGGGGTCCAGGTGTCGGTCCCCCACATCATCAGTAAAGAAAACAGCCCCCAGCCTGGACTACCCATTTAAGTTAGAGCATTATCATAGTGCACTTACAGTACATCCAGAGCTGACCTGGGCACTCACACAAACCCATCAGCCACTGAGCCTAAGAAGACAACATAGATGTTTGTGACCACCACAAATCTTTTCACACTGCATTTGTAGGGTACATTAACTGTATGTGTCGAGGAAGCTCCTGGTCTAAAAGTTATACGTAGTATCCCTAGACCATCCATAGACCTTCATTCACTCGACGAAGGACAAAAATAATTTAATTTGGCCTCTGTCGGGCTGGCATATGTTGGTATACCTTTTTATCAGGTTATGGAATGGTGTAGTCGACTAAATTAATTTACAGAGGATTCTAGTAAAAAACTTTTTCTGCGCTGTAAACAGTTTTCTTTTTTACAATGGAAGCCAACAGGGGCTGGCTGGCAAATTAAAGCCTGGGGGAGACAAGCGCACAGCACTGGTCCATGAGTAGCAGGGCTTTAAATCCAGATACCGCTAAAACACGGCGGCTAAAGGTGTTTTCATGTTGGGGTCACAAATGCAAATTGCTGGTGTCACCCAGAGAACCCTAAACAGAGCTGCGGGGAAACAGAGGAGAAACGAGGAGTGATTTATTAAATTTTTCTAAAAAGGAAAAAACTAGAAATGAGTAATTAAAGACTGGAGCACTGATGCACTAGCATAACTGAATACTGAATAAACATATAGTGGAGCAGTGAGTCCCAGCCTAACCTAAAATGCATAATTTTACTCACGGGAACAGTGAGGTACTACAAGTCTCAGCATAACCTAGAAATTGATCATTACAAACTGGAACAGTGAGGTACTACAAGTCTCAGCATAACCTAGAAATTGATCATTACAAACTGGAACAGTGAGGTACTACAAGTCCCAGCATAACCTAGAAAATAATGACTACACAGGGCTACTGCAGGGCTAACCCATATTATGATATCAGGGCAGATCACAGGGGCAGGTTGTGCTCCTCTTCAGGGTTTGTGCAGGAGGTCAGACAGTCTAGTAGCGCTGGGGGAGGACTCCTCCCTTGTGCTGTGCCCGCAGTGTGCAGTCAGAAGGGAGGGGAAGGAGGGGAGAGTTACAGGAGTAGGCTGCCCGCCACGGAGGTAGATGACACTCTGCAGGGTCTGAATAACGCTAAGACTGTCCTATCTACACAATGTTAGGCTTTGCCAGTTAGGGGGATGGGCAGCACATACCCCCCCCCCCCCCCACTCTAGGTTCCAAAAATACCCTAGTGCACTCTAAATTTATCACTCCCCACCCCTTGAGTTTGAGCTATCAGTGATCACCCCCCTGAGTTTATCATTTGGGGGGTTGCAGGCACCCCTTAGCTTCTTTTCAACCTTACATTCTACAGCAATGGGTGCAGCCGAGACACCAGAACTCAATATTTATCATGAGTGTCCACATATATTTGGCCATATAGTATTCAGGATTCCAGACATTAGTAGTTATAACATGATATATATATATAAGCTGTAGAGGACGAGATGATGGATTTATTTGGCGCCTGTAACAACTTTCTAATTGTTGATGCTCCTCATTCCGTGGATTCTCCTCATTCATTTTAAATAGTTTAATCTAATAGAGAATTGATCCAAACTGGAGACACAGATCATAAGCATCGCACTTACTATGTCTGCAACGGAAATGAGAAAGGAAAAAGGTTTTAAAGCTCCAGTTTGCAGAAACTTTACTGATTATATAAGGGGGTGACATATGTTATTCTACAAGGAAAGAAACAGGAAAACAAATATGTAATAAGGGTACGTATACTTTTGAAAATATATATATTTTTTATTGCTTCAATGCATCTAAAATAGAAAAAAAACTTTGAATGGTCTTGATTAAAATTCTTCTTCCATTTGATGTATACAGCTCATATGCAGAGTAGTGTGTGTTTATGGTTATAGGCTATTTATCACAGCCAGGGGGAGAATGATTGCTTAAAACCTAACATTTAATGTTGTTATATTGAAACGTTTATCCATACCCACAAAATCAAACAAAAAGTCAGAAAAAGCAAAAACATATATGTGCAATCGCCCCTTAATATTTACCTGCATTGAAATTGCCCATTTGAGACAGCAGTGAGAAAATCCAAATCAGGTCTACCTGATAAATATGGTTGGAACTTACCATTCGTTGGTATCTTTTAGGCTGGGTTCACACAAGCATGTTCGGTCCGTAATGGACGGAACGTATTTCGGCCGCAAGTCCCGGACCGAACACACTGCAGGGAGCCGGACTCCTAGCATCATAGTTATGTACGATGCCAGGAGTCCCTGCCTCTCCATGGAAAACATGATTACAGTACGGGACAGTTGTCCCGCAGCGAGGCAGGGACTCCTAGCGTTGTACATAACTATGATGCTAGGAGCCCGGCTCCCTGCACTGTGTTCGGTCCGGGACTTGCGGCCGAAATACGTCCGTCCATTACGGACGTAACATGCTCGTATGAATCCAGCCTTAGGCTAACTTCTGTACCAGAGAGTCCTGCCTGGCCACTTTTTGCAATACGGTTTGATTTTCATGGTTTTGATGTCAAATCCACACATAGGAGTCCGAATAATTAGCGCCATCCTCAGATAATGCCCGAGTCTGAAACTGACATGTCCAGCAATACAAAGCAAACTAAAGCCTGACCAACATTTTTATGCTGAGTTAATGACCCCGACGAGACTTTTTCAGCTAGATGGGACCCGTAGGTATGACCAGGGGCACACAGGGTGAACATTATTGGGGTCACACCATCAATGTAGGCGAGGACACAAGGAAAATATATGGGGGAAAAATAGTAGCAGAAACGACTCTCCGGTACAGAAGTAAGTCTGGAAGATACCGACCGATGGTAAGATCCAACCATACAGAATTTTCATTATCAAGTGGATCTGATTTGGATGTTCTCACTGCCGTCTCAAATGGGCAATTGCTATGCAGGCTGATGTTAAGAGGAATTGCCTGTTAAGCAATTGCACATTTTTTTTTTGCCCTTTGATGTGTAGCCGACAACGATAATATTTCTTGCTGCATAAACGATGTGATCAGCCGATGGTCGAGCGTTTGCTCGTTCATCGGATCATCGTTGCCCTGTTTACACAGGGCAATGATTGCGGACAAGTGTTCATATGAATGTTTCTTTGCCCGGTCATTGGCTCATGTAAAAGGGCCCTAAGTGTAGGTTTGGATTAGGCGAGACCTTAAGATGGCCATACACATGAGATAGCTGTAGGCCAAACAATAAGGAGATGGGGATAAGCTGCTGCCAGACACCTCCTGTAGATCTCCTGGGGAAACAAAGGATCAGGATAGTTGGATAATCCCAACCAATCTAAAATAAATAAATAAAAAATAATGTGTTCATTTCTTAATATATCTTTATAGTAGTCAAACCCCCAATTTTTCTGATACAGAGCTCTAAATCCAGTGAATAGTCTTAAAGCGTCTCTGTCACCACATTATAAGTGGCCTATATTGTACATGATGTGATCGGCGCTGTAATGTAGATCACAGCAGTGTTTTTTTTATTTAGAAAAACGATCATTTTTGACGGAGTTATGACCTATATTAGCTTTATGCTAATGAGTTTCTCAATGGACAACTCGGCATGTTTTACTATATGACCAAGTGGGCGTTGTGGAGAGAAGTGTATGACGCTGACCAATCAGTGACCAATCAGTGTCATACACTTCTCTCCATTCATTTACACAGCACTAGCGATATAGCTATATTGCTATGTGCTGTCACATAAACACACTATAACGTTACTGCAGTGTCCTGACAGTGAATAGAAATCACCTCCAGCCAGGACGTGATGTGTATTTAGAATCCTGACACTTCGCTAACACAATCCCGACACTACAGCACAGCAAGCGTAATCTCATTTGAAATGACAGTTTACAGCGTAATCTCGCGAAGTGTCAGGATTCTGAATAAACATCACGTCCTGGCTGGAGGTAATGTATATTCATTGTCAGGACACTGCAATAATGTTAGTGTTTGTGTATGAGGCTGCAGATAGCGATATAGCTATATCACTATGTGCAGAGTAAATGAATGGGGAGAAGTGTATGACGCTGATTGGTCGCTGATTGGTCAGCGTCATACACTTCTCTCCACAACGCCCACTTGGTCAAAAAGTAAAACACACCCAGTTATCCATTAAGAAACTCATTAGCATAAAGCTAAAATAAGTCATAACTCCGTCATTTTTCTAAATAAAAAACACTGATGTCATCTACATTACAGCGCCAATCACATCATGTACAATATAGGCCACTTATAATGTGGTGACAGAGCCTCTTTAAACGATAACATGCTGGCTGCCTGTAGTCACCACTAGGGGAAGCTCAGGAGCCAATTGCAAACATTTAACCCAATAACACCACATGCTAACGAAACAGCGCCACTCTTGTCCATTGGCCGTTTCTTGAATTGCAGCTCAACCCTATTAAAGTAAATGCTGCAATACCAGACAAAGCCCACGGAGAAGAGTGGCACAGTTTCTTAGAAAACCCCTTTTAGTCATTTTGATCAGCATGATATAATAGGTTTCATATAGCTTCAATAGAGCACTCTAAAGCTGCGGAAAATACACTACCCCCAGTATTCTGTGAGAGTCTGCAACTGTCAAAGCATGATGAGGTTTGTAGTTTTGCAGCAGCTCGAGAGCCAAACTTTGGGAAAAGAATGCTCAACTGGTATATACTGACTATTTTGTCTAAAGTACAGATGGATGAAATGTGTTCTCTTGTACTATTTTCCATTTGTTTGTACTGCAAAATAAATACAAGCTGTGACTTGTTTTGACCAGCTCCAAATGCCCGGCAATTATTGTGCCAGGCTGGTAAAAAAAAAATAAGAAAAAAAATAATTTCAGAAAATGTAACAGAATACAAGCTGTAAAATAACATAAGGGGAGGACTGGATGAACCATGTGTCCCTTGTAAGTCAATGGCCAAAATTTTTTTTTTGTTTGATTGTCTTTTTTTATTTCAAAGCGGATCTGTCTTTTCTGTGGAAAAATCCAATTTCAAGCAGCATACGCAGTGAATTCATTTTAATAACTATCATTGTATTTGTCGTTTTTTCCTGTAAATCAAAGAGAAAGAAACATAGTTAATCACATGATGACACCATAGGTCACAGCGAAACTGGCAAGATAATGATTAAAAGAGGAGAGAAGAATGGAACTGTAAGGTTGGAAAATAATGAACTGACAGGGTCCCTATGACACACTTAAATATTAATGACATCAGTTATTTTTCTCATCCGTTTTCATGTTCAAGAAATATGTGTCGGAGGTAAGAAAGTGATGCAATGGATACACAGGGACCGGATAGGAAAAAAGAAAATAGAAAAAAATTGATGGGACTGAGATGTCATGGTCATGTCATGCCGGATTCATTTTTTGAAAAAGTTATAAAAACTTTTGTTTTGTAACTTTAGGCCATGGAATTCCAAATTTACTAAAATAATCTTCATGTCTAGCTATAGCGGAACTCAACGTTAAGGTCTTCTCCACTATCGTTCATTCTAACCAAACCATTGGATCTACGTTTGATATTTACTTTGCAGGTACCTGTGAAGGATATACGTTGGTGATGTGTACAGCATGGTGGATGTACTGCTCTATTCCCTGTGCCAGAGCTGACTTATCTGCACAGGAGTTACCCAATGATTTATTCAGCCCCATGATTAGAAGCGGCCTTAGTGGAGGACCTTTTTATTGCTTTAGATTGCCAGAAATTGCGGTGGAAAATCCAACTTGGATGACAGTCACCCTTTGTTTAGAATAGATTTTCTCAAATGTTTCATGATACATGTAATGCAAACATTTTTACACTGTCCAACCTTCTCCAAATTCAGGCCTACCTACAATAGTCCCTAACATAAAGGCCTTCTCCACTCTTTTGTCCTTCAAAGTAATGTTTTGTAGGTACCTGTGTAGGAATGTAAATATGTGAAGTGGATATGCTCCTAATGTTTGAACCAACCTACCGTATCTGCGTAAGAGCTCTTCAACGGTTTACTTAAGCCGTGTGACTAGAAACCGGGGAGAACCTGCTTAACACCCCATTTGGCCAAAAGTTGTACGTAGTAGGTTCACCTGGGTAGGTGTTATCCTTTTGAATAGCTTATACTAAATATTCTTTTATTTTATATATAATGCTCAATATTAACCAGTGTCATCATAAAAAATATACTGCTCTAAACTCTCCGACCTTAGGTCTTTGGCTATGAAGGAACTCATCAAAAAGGTCTTGTCTACTCTTGGAGCTTCTATCATTCTAAACAAAGTAAACTGTTAGGTTTCAATTCAATTATTATTCCTTTTTCAGTACCTGGACGGAATATACAGTGGGGATACCATGGGGCTGCCCTATTCCCTATACACAAGCAGATGTTTTTGCATAGGGCCAGTTTATTGGTTTACTACGGTCATGTGACTGGCAGCAATGGAAGACCCTTTGACAAAACCTCTGCAGTTTGGCAGGGAACAATGTCAATCACAGAAAATTACATTTAATATGTATTACTTAGAATAATCTAGGTCACGTGAAGCATTGTGTTATGATTCTCCTCCAAAAAGTGGATCCTTAAAGGGGATGTCCCAGGATTAAATGTTATCCCCTAACCACAGGATAGGTGATAACATTCTGATTAGTGGGAGTTCGACCACTGGGACTCCCACCGATCACGATAACAAGGGTCCCGTTCCTTAGAATGAATGGAGCGGCAAGTTTGTGCATGAGCACTGCTACTTAATTCACTGCCTTTGGGACTGGCAGAGATAGCGGAGTACGGCGCTCGGCTATCTCTACAGTGCCATAGAGAATGAATGGAGCAGCAAGGCGCATGCACGACCCGCCACTCAATTGATTCAGAGGGATGGAAAATGATTCATGCTCTACCTGTTCCTAGGCAAAAGTCCCAAGCTTCAAGTTAGAGACTACCTAAGCAGTAAAACAGAGTTAAAAAAATAAAACCAAATATAAGGCAATCTAAATCAATAACAAATTCTGAGAGATTCACGCATTTACTATGGTTTTCTGTTAAAGTAATACTCCAGGCAAAAGCTTGTGTGGAGGAACTGACCGAAACTCTAAAGTCTTACCTATGTAGTCCTTACTGATCCTTGGGTGTCTTGGATGCACAATGTCTCAGGCAGCAGTTGTCATGACCTGCCATGGAACCTGTGTAAGAAATAATGCAAGAAGACACTTATTTATCTACCAGAAAGCAGGTACCATGCAGGTGAGACTGATGGGTTGGAAGAGGCACCTGCACTCCAGGCAACAGCTTCATTTTCATATTGTCACTGTCTAGGATTAGATGAACGTGGCTGCTTTTTTTTTCCGGAACAGTGCCACACCTGTTCACAGGTTGTGTTTGGTATTGCAGTTCAGCACCATTCACTACAATGGAGCCGAGCTGCAACCCTAGACACAACCCATGGACAGGTGTGGTGTTGTTTCAGGAAGACAGCAGTTATGTTCTTCTAATACTAGACAACCCTTGTTAGACTGGTAAAAATATTAAATAAATGCTATAGATAAATCATAGTAAAATTGCCCAATAAAACAAAACGGTGATATGTCTATCCCTCAATACCGAGCTGTCAATAAGTTGTTGTAACGTATAGTTCGTGATGACTCTGGTAATGTTGAGTGCTTTGCAACTCTACGTTCCGGTTGCAAGTTAGTGACAGCTTCATTTGTCGAATCAGCGTAAGACTCAATAGTTCTAATTTGAAGTATATTAAATTGTCATCCTGATGCTGAAATTCATTTCACACTGAGCAGTTGAGATGTAAAATCTCGATAGTTGTTCATAATTGCAAATATTGACATACAGTAAGAAAACGACTTGTTGCACCCATCAGCCCGAAAATTTCATGATATACTATAGCGGTCATTTTTCCTTTGACGTGTATGTAAATAATATTTGTATAATCCCTGCATTCTAACCTCCGAGTGCTGTAATAATACGGAGAGGCCGCATATCTCTGGAAGTTCCTGCAGAGACCTGGCACCGGAGGTTGTCACATACGGGTTGCTCACCTTTAACTACAGTCAGATGAGGACCAAAATACAGAGAGAACCGGGAGGACTAAAATTTATTGTAGCTTTGGCTGACAGTAAAGGGGGCAGTATCCTTGACATTTGGGGAGCTGTGGTTGGCACTTCGGAAACAATCTGGCTGACACAGCTGAGCATTATAGATGACTCCGGGGGATTTGGCAGGCTATAGGTGGTTGTGGCTGACACTAGAGGGACCTTGGGACTGATCCTGGTACAGGAAAGCACACAGTGGCTGTCAGTTTTATTGGGGTGGTGTTACGCTGGGGTTTCTTTACCCCTTCCCTCCACAGCCATTTTTTTTTTTTTTTTAATTTTAGTTTTTTTCCTCCCCACTTTCTAAAAGCCATAACTTTTTTATTTTTCCATTGATATAGCTGTATAAAGGCTTGTTTTTGTTTTTTTGTGGGACGAGTTGTAGTTTTTCATGACCTCATTTATTGTACCATATATTGTACTGGGAAACTGGGAAACAATTGTTTGTGGGGTGGAATGAGAAAAAAACATTGATTTCTGCATTCCCCCGTGCGGGATAAATAATATTATATTGCGATAGTTCAGACTTTTACGGACGCGGTGATACCAGTTATGTTAATTCATTTTTTTATTATTATTTACATAGTTTTTGGGGGAAAATGGGAAAAGGTTTTACTTTTTTACAGTTTTTTTTGTATAAATATAAAAGCTTTACTCAACTGTATTTAATTTTTTTTCTTAGTCCCCCTAGGGGACTTGAACTAGCGATCGTTGGATCGCTTGCACGATATACTGCAATATTAATATACTGCAGTATATGGTGATTTTGGCAGGCTCATATTAAGCCCAGCCTCTGGCCCCCAGGTGGCTATAATGACATAACCCTGTGATCGCAACACGCGGGGGGGGGGGGGGGGGGGAATAGGACGTCGTAGGGGGCCACCGTCCTCTTTCTAATAGCTTAGATACCGCTATTGACCGCAGCAAATAAGGGGTTAAACAAGTGGAATTTAGGTCAAGCTGAATCTCACTTTTTGCAGTTAAGTGTCAGCTGTAACATACAGAAGACACGCACAACTTATAGAGGGGACTCAGCCCGTCAGCTCGCTCCCTACTTTTCCTCCTGGCCTCCGCTATATATATTTGGTGGATGTCTGGAAGGGGTTAATGATTCTAATGCACAAATCAATGCCTTAAACCAAGTCAGTTATAAGATAAATGAGCAGTTTATTGTAGGAAAAAGGGATCAGATAAGGTAACAAGATAAACAAGATAAAAGTAAGTATAAAAGCACCAGCGAAACTAGAAATTACTTGACTTGACTCCAATCGCGGGTCTGGGGGATAGGAAGATAAGACGTTGAAGCTTACTATGATCAAAAACTCCTGACAAGCTTGACTTTTATTGTTAAAATATTCACATGCTAGAGCAGAAAAGATTCCCCCAATTATATTGCCTTCTAATATCTACAACTATATGCCCAGCTATGAGTAGCGCAGTTCACTTGGCATTGCAGTCACAGAGAACCCGTCAGATAGTAGATTATGAAATGCAGTCTGGCTTTACAAATAATGGAAGGAGTCCCACTTTACGGCAGGGTTACTCAGATACTTTTAGCAGAGGTCTTATGGTTTTATGGGGTCTATCATCAGGTGAAGGTCCGAGCTGAACACCAGTAGTAAAGATGTTGTCTTGTTAACTTTTTGCAAACTTTGTCAAACTATTTACATCCAGATTTATTGTTTATTAGTGGGAAGACTGGCATCAATGGGGGTGACTGCCATTCAAGCAGACTGATGCAAATGTTGATCTGTGATCCGAGTGCGGTATCTTCTCTTCACCAGACTCATAGTGGAGAATGCAGATTCACAACTATACAGTATGTAGAACCAAATATAGTGATGACATGGATTTCTATTTTTACTAAGGTGAGGTACATGGATACTAACTAGTAACCCCATATGCCTGAATAAAGTATAATGTGAACCACTGACAGAGAGGCACCGACACAATGGGAATGCATTACCGACACTGTGGTATGCAGTCCTCGCATGCAGTGACGCGATCGCACCGTGCTCTGCCTCTGCTCTTCCCGCTCCCAGTCTCCCGCCGTCACTCTCCAAACTGTTAATTTCATTGGTGACATTGGTCTTCGTTCCTCCTCTGCTCCAGTAGCACCTAAGTGAGCTTTTAGCTCCAAGAACGATTATGTGAGGAGGATGGACCGCCCTTCTTCACCGCTGTAATGTCAGGGCGAAACCGGATGTTGTGCTACCGCACTTTCAGTTTCGTCCTGACACCGGCATAATACAAAGTGCTTAATGCCGGTCCAGATAGCAAGTGTCAGGACAACTGGCATCCGCGGTCCAGGTTCAGACCGTGGTCTGCAAGTTGAGGAAACTCGCTCTACAGAATATACTCCAGTACACTATAGTACAGCATCTCGCTTTTTGTATTGTGTGATCCTCAAGTACCCTCTATCCACATCATTTCTTTCTGATTTCTCTGGTGCACTACCAATCATCATGGAGTCCTGCCTCCTGTTCATAATCATTGTTCTGCTCCTGGCTTTTTCACTGTGCTAGGCCTGATTCACACGAGCGTATTTTCCGTCCGTGTGACGGCTGCTAAATCAACGGCCGTTACACGGACCTACGTAATTCAATGGGGCCGTTCACACGGCCATTGTTTCAACTGACCGTGTGAAGGGTCCGTTGAAAAATAGAACATGTCCTATTTTGTTCCGTTTTCACGGATCCCTCCATAGACTCAAGTCTATGGAGATCGGTGAAAACTGAACCCGCAAGGGGGCACCTCGGATGTGAAAAACTTCCCGTTTTTCACGTCCGAGCTTCGTGTGAATCTGGCCTAATTCCTATGTAGAAGCAGAGGAACATCAAAAACTTACAAGGGCTCCGGCACTGCCTAAGAACAATTGTGCCCCAAAAAGTTAAAGGGTGATGTAGCAGATGGAGAAAGTTGATCTTTCCTACTTTAACAGCCTAGTCGTTTATATACTAGTTACAGAAGTAAAGTGTAGGTTGACATTTGAGGAAAACTAGCATATAATAAATAAAAAATATAGAATATTTTTTTTTAAATTAAGACATAAGTTAACTTTGTATGCTTTACCCATACACAGAGCTTTTCTGTCATTACTGGAGAAGGGCGTCAAAAGACTGCAGAAAATATAGTATCCAACAACAGTATCCTATTACTGTAAAAGCAGTACAGGCGGGGCAGGAAAACCTTTGGTATGAATGTCCACATGACAGCCCACATGCACACAAGGAGTTCTGCATCACAACTCCTCCTCTTGAAGTTTTGTTAATATCAATGAAAAACACAGCATGGGGGGAAATCAGTTATGATATTACGTTGAGACATACACAACAACATTTTTGACATGTGATAGGATAAGAAAGTATATTTTGCCCCACATATAATGTAATTCTACATTTTTATGACTGTTGCCACGTAAAAGAAAAAAGAACGTTCCAAACTCTGTGCATCTGCCATAAATGTTGCTGTGCAGCTTTGGCAACAAAATAATCTCCGGATATAAGAAAGTAAGCTCTAGAGTTTTTTTGTTTTTTTTCTGAAAGCAGCAAACAGCAGGAAACATAGCGCTCATGATGTGCCCTGCTGGGATCTCTGATACATGATACTGACTGATGCTTCTGCTGACGCCTCGCCGGGGAGAGAAGTGGTTTTACAGTTGCTCCACGATAGAGAGAAACATTTACATTTTGTTTATTGCTTATTTTTTATTAAATAGGTAGAAGTGATAGCGAGCCGCAATATCCTATAAGTATTTTAAGCAGGTCTGGAACGGTAATGAGATACAGTTTGGGTTGAATCATGGACTCCTGAGGCACGCATGCAATTAATATCCAAAACAAGCCACACATTCCGGGCTGCGGAACTGTGAACGGCATGCTAAAACTGACTGCGAGCACAATGCGGTAAACAGTCTGTAAACACAAATCTGCATGGAGTCCTTGCAAAGCGGAGAGGCCGTTGTATTTAGTCGTACGTCTTTAGAATTCATGTCAGGTGGGAGCCAGGTCTGGTTTCTGCAATAGCCATTAATAAAAAATGTAAAAAAAACAACCGAATCCCACAATCTACCTATATGAAATCTCTTTCCCACAAGAGGCTACTCAGCTGAGCCAAGGAATTTAGTGTCCAAACCAGGGTAGAAACACCAACAACTAGTACTGAGGCCAGTATAGGGCGGATTCAAGTAGTCCACCTCTGATTTTGATTTGGCACATGCACCGCCCGGCATCCCAACATGTCCTGGTGAGTGTCTTATTGTGGTGGCAGCCGGGAGGGAGAAGATGGGGCAGTGGAGCGCGGAAGGGTAACTTCATGACAATAAATATAGGTGGTAATGAAATCTTAACTTGTCCACCTATGGTAATGAAGACCTAATTGTTTCAGACCAATAGAAGTTTGCTGCATTAGTCTTCATTATTTGACATTCTTAAATGTCCGCCATCAAAAACATTACAATTTATATGTCTATATCATCTCAGATAAAAAGTTAAGATTGGATAAAATTTAAAGAAGAAGTGATTTCCTCACCTGGCGTCTAGCTTTCAATACATAGACTTTGTTCGTCTGCCCGATGCGGTCACGTGATCTGTAAACTAACTCGCCGATTCACACAGCGTCTTATGTGTGGACCGGAAGCCGGTTTCTATATGTAAGTCTATGAGACTCGGAATATGAGTATATCATTTACATGTACAAGATGCTCATTACAAATGGGCAGAGCAATAACATTTTTCATGGGAGTTTTTCTTTAATGTGCATGACCATTAAGAGTTAAAGGCTATGTACGACATTGAAAAGCAGAATACAGCTGCTTTGTATTCTGTATACAGAGCAGCTGTATTGTTCGCTAATTCCTGTTCCTTATCCATCACATCTAAGTTAGTGAAATCGGGAAAGAAACGCAGGACCCGCTTTCCCTGAACCCGTCAGTTCCGCGAACCTGACGGGTATGGGATTTAGCGCTAGATACAGCTGCCCTGTATAGAGAATGAAAAGCAGCTGTATCTTAAAAAGTTAAAATATTTTTTTAATAAAAACTAATTCTAAAGTTGCACCAATCATATTGACTAACCTTATTATTTTTAAAAAAAGTGCCTTTCAAAGGTTTTCGTAGCCTTTAATCTATATAGAGAGTAGAGAGGCTTTGTAAAATTTTATTATTTATCTTCTATTGATCCTGAGATACAGCCTATATTATAGTCCAGAGCTGCACTCATTATTCTGTTGGTTCAGAGCTGAAAACACCCAGAATTCCCTGCAGATTTAGTGTCTGCACAGAGCTTGATGTGGTTAGTAGCATTATAATCAATGTCCAGTAATTTCATGCTGGAATAAGTAACTTTTCCCCTACATTTTAAAAGCTCAGCTAAGCTTCTAGGGGAGTGTCTGATAACAAGCTTGCTATTTCTAAATATGACCAGTAGAATTGTGAATGGAGTATTATACAGAATGTAACGGAGTATCGGAACAAGATAAGTAATGTAATGTACAGTATGTACACAGTGACTCCACCAGCAGAATAGTGAGTGCAGCTCTGGAGTATAATACAGGAGGATCAGTACAGGATAAGTAAAGTCATGTATGAACACAGTGACACTACCAGCAGAATAGTGAGTGTAGCTCTGGAGTATAATACAGGAGGATCAGTACAGGATAAGTAAAGTAATGTATGAACACAGTGAATCTACCAGCAGAATAGTGATTACAGCTCTGGAGTATAATACAGGATATAACTCAGGATCAGTACAGAATAAGTAATGTATGTACACAGTGACTCCACCAGCAGAATAGTGAGTGCAGCTCTGGAGTATAATACAGGATGTAACTCAGGATCAGTACAGGATAAGTAATGTAATGTATGTACACAGTGACTCCACCAGCAGAATAGTGAGTGCAGCTCTGGAGTATAATACAGGATGTAACTCAGGATCAGTACAGGATAAGTAATGTCATGTATGTACACAGTGACTCCACCAGCAGAATAGTGAGTGCAGCTCTGGAGTATAATACAGGATATAACTCAGGATCAGTACAGGATAAGTAATGTCATGTATGTACACAGTGACTCCACCAGCAGACTAGTGAGTGCAGCTCTTGAGTATAAGGCTGGGTTCACACGACCTATTTTCAGACGTAAACAAGGCGTATTTTGCCTCGTTTTACGTCTGAAAATACGTCTCAAATACGTCGGCAAACATCTGCCCATGACTTTCTATGGGTATAACGCTTTATTGTTCCCACGACGCGTAATTTTACGCGTTGTACGTCAATTACGACGCGTTAAATTACGCCTCGTAAAAAGTAGTGCAGGGCAATTCTTCAGACATATTTGCCGGAGCGTAATTCCATTGAAGTCAATGGAATGTTAAAAAAACAGTGTCGAGCCATTTGAGTCGTATTTTGAAACGCATTTTGCAGCGTTTACGCCTCAAAATACGCCTCGAATTAGGGCTGAGACCTGGAAAACACTCCCCCAAGGGGTGTTGCCTAACCGGCCATTTTGAAAGGCCAGTTCAGGGGGAAAGATTAAGATTTTAATAAAAAGATTACCAGGAGGTTCACCATGCCACCCCGACCGTATAAGAGGATGAACATAGATGTGGATGCCCTAATTAGTGAGGTAAGGAACAGTTTGAACCACCAATGATGTATGTTTTGGAGTTTCCATCTTGTTAGGTCTAAAATGTTTTGGCTAAGGCTGGGTTCACACGTGGCGGAATTTCACTTAAATTCCGCTGCGGACACTCCGCAGCGTTAATCCGCAGCGGAGCCGTTTGTCCATTGACTTACACTTTAATTTAGCAGTGTTCGTTTAGACGAGGCGTAAAATTCCGCTGCGGAGCATAGGCTGCGGAGCGGAATTTGGTGTCCGCAGCATGCTCTGTCTGTTGCGGAGCAGTGGCGGACTCATGGCGGAATTTCTCCATTGACTTCAATGGAGATTCTAATTTCCGCAATGAAGTCCGCAGCTGTCATGCACATGTTATGTGTGCTGCGGATCCGTCTTGCTTTTTTAACTTGACATTTCTTCATTCTGGCTGGACCTATGTATTTCTAGGTCTACAGCCAGACTGAGGAAGTCAATGGGGCTCCCGTAATGACGGGAGCGTTGCTAGGAGACGTCAGTAAATAGTCACTGTCCAGGGTGCTGAAAGAGTTAAGCGATCGGCAGTAACTGTTTCTGCACCCGGGACAGTGACTACCGATCCCAATATACAGCAACCTGTCAAAAAATAGAAGTTCATACTTACCGAGAACTCCCTGCTTCTGTCTCCAGTCCGGCCTCCCAGGATGACGTTTCAGTCTAAGTGACGGCTGCAGCCAATCACAGGCCAAGCACAGGCTGCAGCGGTCACATGGACTGCCGCGTCATCCAGGGAGATCGGGCTGGATGCCGAAGGAGGGACGCGTCACCAAGACAACGGGCGGTAAGTATGAATTTCTTTGACTTTCACTAGGGAAAGGGCTGTCCCTTCTCTCTATCCTGCACTGATAGGGAGAAGGGAAGTACTTTTACCGCAGTCCGCAGCAGCTAGTCCGCATCAATTTACTGCACATTTTGTGCAGATCCGCAGCAGAATCTGCAACGCAGATTCTGTGCGGCATTGATGCGGACAGTTGCGGAGGAAATCCGCCACGTGTGGTCATGCCCTAAAGGTGCAGACAGTCTTCCAGAACAAACATGTGTCTATACAGTTTGGTTAATGTGAGGTAATGTGTTCCTTACATCTGCATCTATTCCTACACGTTATTGCGGTTTACCTACAACTATGCACTGTATCCTATTTTTGCAACGCATTGTAAGCATGCATGTTGTTTGCAAGATGTACAGGTGACATTTCACACCCTCACACCTCACGGCGTATGTGCAGCAGTTATTAACTTGACACTGTATGTTTTCATGAGGTAATTCTATGCATTGAAACACTCTATACCTGTCTTGGCTTTTGTGAACTGTGTACGGAACTTGTAGGTGGACTTTTGCCTGCATATTTGGGACTACTTCATGGTGTGCTAAAGTGTGTGACAAATGTCCACTCGCTGGTTGAGATTATTTAAAGTGACGATGTGCATTTGTTTGCTCTGTGTTTTGAGCACAGCATCATGTAAACCCCACACAATTCCCTGTGTTTCTTGTCATGTCCAACCCTCGCGGATACCATTACGCACTTTACACCACAAATTCACCTTAGGAGCCACATGTTCTTAAAGTGTTTGTGTTGTAAGGATTACAAATCAGGAGTTTAGCATGTTTGTATTTCAGGTTTCTGTGAGTACGCTGCAGAAAACCTGAGGAGGGAAACCGGGCCTTTGTCTACACTTGCTTGTGAAGCCTACATTTGAGTGTTAAGCTAATTGTTTTTCTAATTTTCTAATTTATGTGTTTGTTTTTCTTAAAGGTGCAGGCGCGCCCAAATATATGGGACAAAAGCCATTCCTCCTACTGCAATCGAGGCCTCCGCCAGGATGCATGGGAGGATATCTGCAAAGCGCTGTACCCTGATTGGGTGGCGCGATCCAGCAATGAGCACGGTGTGAGAGTGTTCCGAATATCTCCACATATGTTCTTTGCCCTTAATGAGGTAGTTGCGTTTTAACGACCAAAGCTGTGTATGTGCAGAACAATGCTTTACTGAGAACAGTCTGGGACGCCTCTGAGGAGCAACCAAAATGTTTCTCCATACAGACGCATCTTTGCAATGGTGCTGTTTCAAGCACAATTGGGTTTAGAAACAAACAACCAAATCAAGTGCCAGTTCCATAAAGGTATACTATCATGTTCGGGACTTAACGTTTTTTTTGGGTATTATTCTTCAGAAAAGGATCTACAAAATCACTGGAAAAGCGTGCGGGATCGCTTCCAGCGGGAGATAAGGAAGGCTGAGAGGAGTGGGGCCTCTCCCTCCCAAGACTCAAACTGTCCATATCATCAGGAGCTGCTGTTCCTCCTGCCCAACAAGGCACTACGCCAGTAAGTTTGGGTATATTCTATTCTGAAGGCCGGACAATTTACAAACAACACATGCTGGTCATTTGTAGGCATCCGTTTACTGAATACATCTTGTTCTCATTTTGGTCATGTTAATTCCTCCCAGACCATTTCACAATGTGGACTTTGTAATCCCAAACATAACTGTTGCTTGTCAATTTAGGGTTTCTTAATGATGATGATGTTTGAACTGCGTATCGCTAACATTCAATGTGTGTGTGTGTGTGGAGATTTGCAGTTAACTTGCAACATTATAGAGAGCATACATGCTCATGTGAGCCCCTAAGTGGCCTGCTCACTAGACACGAAACATTGTCCTGATTCCCCAAACCAAAGTTTCCCCCTGTTTACTTAGTCCCACGGCACTGCCAGTGTCATGAAGGAGCATAGGATTTGTGTTTGCTCAGCATTGTAAGCAATATTTCCAGGACCACTACATGCGTCATGCAAGTTGTCATGCTAGCAAAGGGAAATTATCTGCTAATTCTGCCCCAGGTGTTTGTTTAAGTAATGTGTTTCATGTCCTATTATTGCGTGTGAAATAGATTGTTGTTGAAAAATAGTTGCTACGCAAATCCACATGTTACTTGCGTTCAAAACCGGCTTTTTACTGTTTTTTTTCCCTTACCCTAGATCCAGTGGAAACGTCGGACGACGACTGGAAGAACAGCGTGTTGCTCAGGACGAACAGCAGCAGAGGGAGAGGCCAACCAGTCCATCTACCTCCCAACAGGCAACACCCGAGGCGGAGGGCCACTCGGAGGATGAGGCTGGTCCCTCATGGGCGGCCCCAGAAGCAGAGGGGTCGGAGGAGCATCCTGAAGCACCTGCTGCTGCCCCGTTGCCAAGGGCATCCCCAACAGGTCCGGCTCCCCCCACCCGGACACCTTCCACCCGGCAGTGGACTCGAAGAACCCTCCGGACAATGGACTGGCAACTAGAGGTTGAGTCGGACGCCATGTCCTTTATCCAGAGGGTCCACGGCGACGACTAATTTGATTATTTTGGCTATGCCATAGCCTCTCGTTGCAGTCTTTGAGTTCGCTGCCCACATGCCCCCTGTAGAGGAACTGATTGGCAGCCTAAATAGGGCCACCGGCCGTAGGGAGGGGCGTTCCCAGATGCCCCACAGCCCGTTATTTCAAAATGCCTCCACCCAGACGGAGCACACAAACCCACCTCCCTCCCAATCCAATCCCTCGGCAGCCTCCCATTTTGCACAATCTTTTTACCCTTACCCACCCTCCCAATACAGCACAAGTGGCTATCACCCAAGTTACCCCCCAAACTTCCCACCTCCCTCAACATATGACTCTCCTCCCCGCTTTACCAACATCTAACTGTCCTTGTGTCTGGGTGGAGGTCATTTCAATATGTTTTGAAATAACATGTTTTATAGGAACAAAGCACATCCTCTTGTTGCATGTGAAGTGTTACATTTTGGTTGGTAAATTACCCGTTTGGTAATGCCGATTAAAAAAAATGTTCATACAAATTTCACTTGCCCCATGTGTTTTGCTGTTAAAAAAGGGAGCACAACCCAACACTACAAAGCAACGTTCAATGAGAAAGCAACACAACACATACATTAATTTTTTAAATTTTATTTTTGCTGTGGTCGAACTGTCCACCTAGGCACAAATCATTGAGGCTTTATTCACACCAACACAACACATAGAAAAATATATCACATACAAATTGCACATACATTGTGTAATAAAGTTCATTAGGCTTAAGAGCCACAATTTCATCATGACAAGACAGAATACACATGGCACTAGTCCGGGATCGGCTGCTGAACAGTGTGGCTGGAATCCTGCCGGGGCACGGCACCTTCGGGACTCATGAAGTAGTCCGTGAAGGCATCTCTCACGTGTTCTCCACGGTTGGATGGTCTTCCTAAGCCCCAGTTGATGTGGGCATCACGGAAAGCTGTCTGTGTCTCCACATCAACCTCACCTTGCTCCTGATCCCTAACATAGTTGTGGAGAACACAGGCAGCTTTAATGACCCCATCAACAGTGTACGCATACAACTGAAGGGCACAGGTGAAGACCCTCCACTTACTAACCATGATCCCAAAGGTGCACTCCACGAAGCGTCGTGCCCGGCTCAGCCTCTCATTGAAGACCCTCCTCCGGGCATCTAGTCTCCTCCGTGGGTATGGACGCAGCAGGTTGGGCATCAGTGGAAAAGCCTCATCCGATACCATCACGAAGGGGACTGGATGCGTGGTACCCGGAAGAGGTTGGGGTGGAGGTAATGTTACCTGATCTAGCAGGATTTGCTTCCCTAAATCTGAGGTCAGTAGCGCCCGGGAGTCCCCAGTGCTTCCATATGCGCCGACGTCAATTGCAACAAACTTGTACGAGGCATCAGCCACCGCCATCAGGACCACGGAGAAATACTTCTTGTAGTTGAAGTATTGTGATCCTGACCGCGGTGGCTGCTGCACATGTACGTGCTTACCGTCGACGGCGCCTATGCAATTGGGGAAATTGGCCACAGATTGAAAGCCTGCTGCCACCTGCAACCAAATCTCCCGAGACGGACTGGGCATCACGATGGGCTGCAAATACTGCCAGATCACCTGGCATGTGCGCCTGACAATTCCTGAAATAGTGGATTTCCCAACCGGGAATTGCCGGAATTGCAGGTGCAGGGATGAATAACTCTCCCCTGTTGCCAGAAATCTGTAAAAAAAACAAAAAAAAATACATATTAGGAACACGTATTCGTAATGAAACATCAGCAGAACTTTGACATTTACATAGGAACATCATAAATGACTAAACATGAAATTGCGAACCAACATAATTGACAATGTTTTAGAAAAGCCTTTAAATAATTCCAAACACACCACAACGTGATCAGCAGCCTCTCCACAGGACTAATGGCGTTGCGCATAACTGTATCCTGCCTCGTTAGATGGACCCACAGTATCTCCGCCAAAGCATCAAATGCAGGGATTGTCATCCGACAGAAATCATAAAATTTGGGAGGGAAGCTGCAGAGACATACACATTATAAGACATGCACAGACGCAAAAGGTTATAACGTTACAGATGAAATGTGGGTTCAATAAACGGCGATTGAAAGCCACATGGACAAACAGAGCATGTGCAACATACATACAGGAAAGCTTCCCAAATTAACCCAATGCAACCCCAATTTCTAATGTCAATATGTATTCTGATTTGTACGTTGCATTGTGTAAATTTGGGTTACAGACAGCAAACCAGAGGTTAACATCAACACAGTTTTCCGTCAACACATGTAGACAAATCTGGTACACATTTAACCATGGAAAAGACAACAGACTGTGTCATGCAAAATTTGTAGGCTGATGCTACACTCAGTGCAGCAGTACTTGGCCCAATACCTGCTGAAGAACACATTAAAACTAGAGAAAATATCACTACGGTACTTTTGCATAAAGCATCCAGACAAAAACTCACCGTCGTAATTCCTCCTAAAGGTGGCCAATGTGACCCCTTTCATTGCGCAGGACATTTATGGGGTGCACCCAATACCTGCGTCCACGTTCATGGTCCTGTGAAACATCAAGTGTGACCAAATGAAAATTAGAAGGATCATGTTAAAAAATACAAACCACATTGCCAACATACTGCATTAATGTAGCCACTTACCTCACAAATTTGTTTACGTCGAATAACATTGTGCACTATTTGCATGAGGGCACTTTTAGGGTATGTTCACACGATGAGAGGCTTTTACGGCTGAAATGACAGACTGTTTTCAGGAGAAAACAGCTGCCTCGTTTCAGACGTAAAAGCTCCTCCTCGCATTTTGCGAGGCTTCTCTGATAGCCGTAAATTTTGAGCTGTGCTTCATTGAGTTCAATGAAGAACGGCTCAAATTACGTCTGAAAGAAGTGTCCTGCATATAATGTATATAAGTGTCCTGCACTTCTTTTGACGAGGCTGTATCTTTATGCGTCGTCGTTTGACAGCTGTCAAACGACGACGCGTAAATGACAGGTCGTCTGCACAATACATCAGCAAACCCATTCAAATGAATGGGCAGATGTTTGCCGACGTATTGTAGCCCTATTTTCAGACGTAAAACGAGGCATAATACGCCTCGTTTACATCTGAAAATAGGTCGTGTGAACCCAGCCTATTTCAGAAAACAGCTCCGTATTTTACAGACGTATTTGCAGTAAGGGTATGTTCACACGATGAAAAGACAGACTGTTAACAGCTGCCTCGTTTCACACGTAAATGCTCCTCCTCGTAATTTACTAGGCGTCTGAGACGCTCGTAAATCTTGAGCTGTGCTTCATTGAGTTCAATGAAGAACGGCTCAAATTACGTGGCAAAGAAGTGCCCTGCACTTTTTTGTCGAGGCAGTCCATTTACGCGTTGTCGTTTGACAGCTGTCAAACGACGACGCGTAAATTACAGGTTTTCTGCACAGTACGTCGGCAAACCCATTCAAATGAATGGGCAGATGTTTGCCGACGTATTGCAGCCCTATTTTCAGACGTAAAACGAGGCATAATACGCCTCGTTTACGTCTGAAAATAGGTCGTGTGAACCCAGCCTTAATCATAATTACAGTACGGGACAGTTGTCCTGCAGCGAGGCAGGGACTCCTAGCATCGTACATCACTATGATGCTAGGAGCCCGGCCCCCTGCAGTGTGTTCAGTCCGGGTCTTCCGGCCGAAAAACGTTCCGTACATTACGGACGTAACATGGTCGTGTGAACCCAGCCTTATCGTGTGAACATACCCTAATACAGGATGTAACTCACGATCAGTACAAGATAAATAATGTAATGTATGTACACAGTGACTCCACCAGCAGAATAGTGAGTGCAGCTCTGGAGTATAATACAGGATGTAACTCAGGATCAGTACAAGATAAATAATGTAATGTATGTACACCATGACTCCACCAGCAGAATAGTGAGTGCAGCTCTGGAGCATAATACAGGATGTAATTCAGGATCAGTACAGGATAAGTAATGTAATGTATGTACACAGTGACTCCACCAGCAGAATAGTGAGTGCAGCTCTGGAGTATAATACAGGATGTAACTCAGGATCAGTACAGGATAAGTAATGTATGTACACAGTGACTCCACCAGCAGACTAGTGAGTGTAGCTCTGGAGTATAATACAGGATATAACTCAGGATCAGTACAGGATAAGTAATGTAATGTATGTACACAGTGACTCCACCAGCAGACTAGTGAGTGCAGCTCTCGAGTATAATACAGGATGTAACTCAGGATCATTACAGGATAAGTAATGTAATGTATGTACACAGTGACTCCACCAGCAGAATAGTGAGTGCAGCTCTGGAGTATAATACAGGATGTAACTCAGGATCAGTACAGGATAAGTAATGTATGTACACAGTGACTCCACCAGCAGAATAGTGAGTGCAGCTCTGGAGTATAATGCAGGCTGTAACTCAGGATCAGTACAGGATAAGTAATGTATGTACACAGTGACTCCACCAGCAGAATAGTGAGTGCAGCTCTGGAGTATAATACAGGATGTAACTCAGGATCAGTACAAGATAAATAATGTAATGTATGTACACCATGACTCCACCAGCAGAATAGTGAGTGCAGCTCTGGAGCATAATACAGGATGTAATTCAGGATCAGTACAGGATAAGTAATGTAATGTATGTACACAGTGACTCCACCAGCAGAATAGTGAGTGCAGCTCTGGAGTATAATACAGGATGTAACTCAGGATCAGTACAGGATAAGTAATGTATGTACACAGTGACTCCACCAGCAGACTAGTGAGTGTAGCTCTGGAGTATAATACAGGATATAACTCAGGATCAGTACAGGATAAGTAATGTAATGTATGTACACAGTGACTCCACCAGCAGACTAGTGAGTGCAGCTCTCGAGTATAATACAGGATGTAACTCAGGATCATTACAGGATAAGTAATGTAATGTATGTACACAGTGACTCCACCAGCAGAATAGTGAGTGCAGCTCTGGAGTATAATACAGGATGTAACTCAGGATCAGTACAGGATAAGTAATGTATGTACACAGTGACTCCACCAGCAGAATAGTGAGTGCAGCTCTGGAGTATAATGCAGGCTGTAACTCAGGATCAGTACAGGATAAGTAATGTAATGTATGTACACAGTGACTCCTCCAGCAGACTAGTGAGTGTAGCTCTGGAGTATAATACAGGATGTAACTCAGGATCAGTACAAGATAAGTAATGTAATGTATTTACAAAAAGACTTCACTTTTTATGTAGATTACATTTACATACTAAGTGTAAAGTGTTTTTCCAAGGCATAGGTATATTAAAGGTATATTACTCAGCACAGCAATTGGAGTAAAGTGCTATTTTGTATTAAGCCAGTGGCTATGTGTGACATTTCGGTCTAAAACAGACCTTCGTCAGGCATCTTAGTCGTGCTGGGATACTGCTTGTTGGGGCTATAGTACAGGCGGTTGGCTGCAGTGGAGGCGCTGAAGGTCTTGTTCCGCTATACTGCCTATACAGATGATAGAGTTAGGATGTCTCTGCCTTTAATAAGGGAGCCTTCATCTAAAAATAAATATTAAAAATTACAGCGTAAAAAAATAATACACACATTAGTCCCTTTAGCCGACACTTTTCTTAATTAAATTTAATAAATTGAAATTGAAATTCATGATTTCCTATAACATCTACATAATGTCCTATAATAATAAACGTCCTATACAATGTAGAAGAAGGATTTATTTAACTATTGGTCTGCCTTATAGGGAAGAAATACAATTCTAGGCAAAAGGTCAATTAATAACATACAGAACATTTTGATATAATGTGAGTTTTTGAGTTTATGCCACTCAGTACATTAGTCACATATTTACCTGCCATTAAGAAGGTGGACGGAGTCCTGAAGCGTCTTCCTATCTGACCACAGTTAGAAAATATGTGAACCCTCCTTTCCCCTGTAATTTCTTCTCTCTCGCTCCCTCTTTCCTCCACACTCTCATTCTCCCTAAAGACTATACGCCTGATTTTGCTTCACTTTTTCTGGCATATAGTTCGTGTTCGAGGACCACTTTGCCTACAGCTGCCAACTGTCACTATGTCATGCCACTCACCAAGGTCCCTTGGGTCAATGCCCTTGATCCCTCAAGCGTATCTTTCCTGCAGCACACTACTACTGATGTGTTGTCTGGCCTTTTCCCCAGATAATTGCTTCTTCTTTTCATAGAAAAATGAAGACTATGGAGAAGTTTCTCTTTCTTCTTATTGTGAATAATCTTATAATGATTACTGATAGCAACTATCGAAGCTGCAGATGAGAGTGGTACAAATGCATATAATAGATTACTATACTATATCTCCTCTCAGTGGCGTAACTAGCGCCGTAGCAGCCGTCACGGCCCACCCATGCCAGGTGGCGCCCCTAGCAGCCGCTATGACTGCTACAGTGGTAGTGTCGCCACTTTCAATAGTATCTGCATCCTTAGGACGCAGATACTATTGAACGCTATGGCCGAGCAGGGAGGTATCTCCCTACTCTGCCATTTACTAGGCTACAGGCCGGCGTGATGACTTCACTGGATCATGCCGGCCTACACAAGGATCCTGTCGGCATTGATTTTCTCCGTTCGTCGTGGGAACGGGGCCTAGGTGAGTATGATGTTCTTTTGTTTTATTTGTTTGGGGGGGCGCTATCTACAAGGGGGACTGTATGGCACTGTCTACAGGGGGAGCTGTATGGCACTATCTACAGGGTAGAGCTGTATGGCGTTATCTACAGGGGATTCTATGGTGCTATCTACAGGGGGCTGTATGGCGCTCTCTACAGGGGGGAGGTGGGGGTGCTATCTACAAGTGGGGTGTCTACAGGGGGGCTGTATAGCACTGTCTACAGGGGGCTGTATCCCACTATCCACAGGGGGCACTATCTACAAAGGAGGCTGTGTGTGGCACCGGTGGGAGGGGGTGTCCAGTCAAAAGTTTGCTATTTGGCCCAGTCTTTCCTAGTTATGCCCCTGTCTCCTCTACTTCTCTTCCTGCAATATTTTATTTGAAAAATAATGTATTTCATGCCTGGTCTATTCTTAGCCCAGGTCAAGGAGCCAGCCCCGAAAGGTTAGGAGCTACCAACAACACACAATAGGGCCAAGTCAACACAACAGCCGGGGATGTGGAAACATGACCTTACACGTCACTGTAAATTAATTTTTGCTGCAATTTTACCATGTCTACAATAGCTGTAAAATCTCAGAAAAAAATGCATGCGGTTACGTGGTCCATGTGCTTTAATAGTGCAGCTTTCCACTGCACCCTTATAACTCTATGTAAATGTACCCTAAAAATTGTATCCTAATCAGACCGCAGAAGCACCCGACCGCCGAATGCAGGAAGCAAAAGCTGAAAGCCATGATGACTAGGTGATGGGTTTAGTCTAGCCCTGACTTATCCATCAGTTGCTTTTTGGATAAAATGTCTTATTTCTGAAGAAACCGACGCAGCGAAACCCAGGGTCCAACTCTGAACTAGCGTGCCACGTGTTTTTGACCTAAAATTCCTATTATGCTTTTATGCTTGTGATTATAATTAAATGCCTTTAGCTTAAATGCTATTATTGCCGTGCTGCTCTATGTTTCTGGTGACCTTTTGAATCAAATAGACTCGGAAAGGGACCCTGAGAGATGTGTTCTGTATGGAGGAGTACCACAAAACCAAGCCAGACTCCCGTGGAGTAACACGGACAATATTCTATACCTAGTACATTATGTGAAGAAGTGGGGGGTCTCCCGGTGGAAAGACTCCTTTTGAACTGCTGTAAAGTAAGACTATGTGTTACAGCAACTGCCCCACTCCTGATCGTGCGGGCACTGTAGCAATCATGAAAATGACCTCCCATTAAAGCCTAAAACACAAATAAATCTGATTGGAATACAATATATATCTGCATTAATGTATAGTTGAAGAGTTATAATCTGGGCACAACTGGTATCATTGGTTTCATTCGGGTTGACTGTTTTTTGGACAGCAACAATAGCGCAGTCTGCAACGCTATTCTTGTCAACAAAAATACAGGATTTACAGCAGAAACCTGACGGACCGGGTTATAGGTCAATCTATAGATGTCATTGCTCCAGTATAAACATAAGCCATGGCATCATAGAAAGACACCAGAATGGCCCTATCACAGATTTAGCATTGGGGTCCAGAAGCTACAAGTTACGCCTCTGCCCATATTGTATTCTTCAGCATGTCTTTATCCAGCTGGATGACACCACCGATAAAGCAAACAGATGATCTTCTGAATGTTTACACACGTGAAATGAAAAAATCAAGTGACTTCCAGAGTGTATGCTACCTTTATGTCTGAGCCTGTAATTACAATCAGCATGAATCCGTCTTAAATTGAATCTTTCTGTTTTTCATTATAGTACATTGTAGGAAGGTCTTTGCATATTTACTTTGATATGACACTTAATACTTTGTGGATATAAGCCAACAAATCCTGCTGTATGTACTTTGTCTATTTCAGAATCTTGCAGGGACAAACTGAAAAGTATGTTGAGATCTAAAAAGTTTTTACCAAGGCAAGAAACACACACACACACACACACACACACACACACACACACACACACACGTATAATCGCCCATCATACAAAATGTTTTCTGACCCTAAGAGTCTAACCTTAGATTCTGAGAATTAATATTTTTGATCAGTCTGGGTGAGACTTGGCCCATGTTCTGACAAAACAATGGGCACATATTACAACATGGTCCCAAAGGTCCAGCAGAAGACAGCCCTGTTTGAAGTCAATCACTTGCCATCAAGGTTTTTTTCTATAATCGTGGACATGCACATATTCTATATAGAGGGTGGATAGAGCCTCAGAACCATTTCTGCTTGTGGACTCAAGCAATATTAGTCTGATGCTGCTGTAAGATGATGGATTATTTGTCTCATGGATCCTTATGTATAATAATTGTGTGATGGTTTTGTCTTGTTTTTTTGTGCTCCAGACTTCTCCTGTCTATAGTTTCTTGGATCGGCAGTAGTTATCTGCAGGTCAATGACACATCGATTGTAGAGAAGGTCAGGAGACATAGTCTGTGCCGTGACTAACCCCTCTGTCTCCTTGTGCTTTATGCCCTTGTTAGTTTGCATACGGTACTGTGCAAAAGTTTTAGGCAGTTGTGAAAAAAATGCTGCAAAGTAAGAATGCTTTCAAAAATAGAAGTGTTTATATTTTGTTAATTGATAAAAACAAAAACATTAAGTCAATGAACAGAAGAAAAATCTAAATCAAATCAATATTTGGTGTGACCACGCTTTGCCTTTTTAAACAGCATCAATTCTTCTAGGTACACTTGCACACAGTTTTTGAAGGAACTCGGCAGAGAGGCTGTTCCAAACATCTTGAAAAACTAACCACAGATCTTCTGTGGATGTCGCTTCCTCAAATACTTCTGACTCTTCATGTAATCCCAGACAAACTCGGTGAGGTTGAGATCAGGGCTCTGTGGGGGCCATACCATCACTTCCAGGGCTCGTTGTTCTTTTTTACACTAGAGATAGTTCTTAATTACTTTGGCTGTATGTTTGGGGTCGTTGTCCTGCTGCAGAATAAATTTGGAACCAATCAGACGCCTCCCTGATGGTAATGTATGGCAGACAAGTATCTATACTCTATATCTCAGCATGGAGGACACTATTAAACCTGACCAAATCCCCACTGCTGGATATCTTCAGATTTTGAAGGGAAGTAAGCATGATGTGTCTTTGATCAGCTGCACTGTTTCCTTGGCCAACCACTGCGTCTAGGGTCTTCAACGCTGCTTGTTTCGTTGTGCTTCTTCAAAGAGCTTGAGCAGCACATCTTGAAACCCTGGTCTGCTTTGAAATCTTTGCCTTGGAGAGACCTTGCTGATGCAGTATGACTACCATGTGTCTTGTTGCTGTGCTCAGTCTTGCCATGGTGGACCTATGACATGAAACTGTCTTCCACAACATCACTTTTGTAGCACCGTTTGGCTGTTCCTTATCCAGTTTTAAGCCTCCTACACAGCTGTTTCTGTTACAGTTAATGACTATGTTTCAACTTACATATAAAAATTATGATCATTATCACGTTTGGTGTTATTGGTTAATCATACTACTTACAATAATCCTACAAAATTCATAAATTTGTGCCAGTGTACGTAGAAGAATTTATGCTGTTTTGAAGGCAAAGGGTGGTAGCACCAAATATTGATTTGATTTAGATTTCTCTTCTGTTCATTCACTTTGTATTTTGTTAACTGATAAAAAAAACTGATAAAAAAAAACTATTAACACTTTCTTTTTGAAAGCATTCTTACCTTGCAGCATTTTTTCACAACTGTCTAAAACTTTTGCACAGTACTGTACATGTGTATATAAATTGATGTGTATGTGTGAATATGTGTGTATATGTGTGTATATTCAGTATATTGTTTTTGTCTATACTTCAAACAATGAATAGTCTAAGGTGAAATTTAACATTGCGTTTTTCTATTATCTAAAAATTTAGCCTTGCAAATTAGTATTATTTGAGCTCTTTATATGTTAGTTACATTTAGGTACCAGTATAGCAGTATTTTGTATGTGCATTGTTTGGCAGGATTAAATATACAGTGTTGTGCAATTATGTGTACTGTACGGCAGCATATGTACAGTATATGGTGGTATAAATTGTGTGTGACGTATATGGCAGTAATATTAATTTGTGCTTAGTTTTTTTATGTGCATGATATATGGAAGCCTTAGTTGTGTATAGTTTTTGGTGGCATTATTTATGTGTAAATTATTTGGTGGCAGTATTCATTTGTATAGTGATTTGTGGCAATATTTGAGATGTGCTACATGATGGCATTGTTTGTATGAACTGCATTTGGTGGCATACTTGGCAGCATTAATTTATGTCAACTGGGTGTTGGCATTATTTATGTCTATAGTGTGACGGCATTAGTTATGTGCTTTATAAGAAAGCTGCTTCCCGTTTCTCACAGGGAAGCATGTATCAATATGTATATGTGTCGGCAAATGTTTATATCCATGAACCGCCACCTTAACAAAATCCTGCATACACCTTTCTTTGGGTTTTTACTGCATGAAAATTAAGTAAATAAGGTAATACGTGAATAAAACTGGAGCCGAAAGGTATTGGACTATAGTCCTTCATATCCACACAAGTAAATGAAGCGAGTGTCTGGAAATATTTTGTTCTTTATGTTACACATCCTACAGCAAAAATTATATGATAGGGAATTGACAGAACTGTCATAACACGCTGTACGTAAAAAGTTTATATAACCTTGCAAGTGAATAAGGCTTACAGAAAATGAAATATCAAGTCCTTTATCTCATGTATGCTTTGTTAACATTTAGTCTACAAGCAATGACCTTGGGAACATGTTCAGATGTGGAAATATAATGTGTAAGAACGTAGGGACAGCCTTGAAGAGTATTGGAATTGTTTGCAGAGTCTGGTGATGATTTGGAGGTAGGGTCAGCATTAAGTGGGGGCAAAGCAGAACATTTCTTAAGGCTCATACAAATTGAATCGTAGAGAATCGTGTGGCTGTTACATGAGAAGACAATGATGATCAGTGCAGGAAAATAGAAGAAACCCGAATCCAATCTCTGTGTAACAACATAACTATGTTTAGGTTTTGCTTACAGTAAACTGAAGTTTATAAGTGCGTGGACCCTATACCAACTATATAACTTTTTTTTTTCAGAAATATCACTACTATTGCCAATGAGCATGCTCTGGTATTGCAGCTTAGCTCCAGTCACCTAAATATCAGACCCAACCCATGAACAAGAGTAGTTCTCTATACGACCGGGGATATTATTTTTAAAGGGGTATTCTAAAATATGAAACAAGGGTTCTTTGGGTCTAGAATAGAAAAATAATATATTTTCTAGTATACTGACTTTATAATTTCTCCTCCATTCCCCTGATTCTTGTGCCTTTGGTACCATATGACTGGTCGCCATTGTAAGGTTTCCTCCATAGTGATGGGAAATCCCAAAGTAAACTTCAGAGATATTACCACTTAACCCTAAACTGCTCTAGACCACCAGGGATATTCCAGTTAATCTGTAAACTATTTTAGACCACCAGGGACACTAGGTGTTTACACATAAGAACTCTTAGGGTCTGTATGGCAGTATTACATGGGCACTGTATAATGGCTTAATAGGGGCACTGTATGGCAGTAGTTTTTTCTAGCATTGTATAGTGTTCTTGCAGATTATATATTTTGTTTGGGACCATGCCTTCGGTTAAATGTAACAAACAATGTTAAACTGGTATCAAAACAATCTAAGCATATCAGAGGAAGTATGTCTGTCTGTATGTAGCCGTAAAGAAAATACATAGGTATGTCCATGCGGGCAGTGATTTTCTATTTACCAACTAATTTAAGAATGCAGTGGACTTAATTTGTGATATTTTCCCAAACATAATTTCCAAGAACGTCTTAGCTTTAACCCCTTCAGGACACAGCCTGTTTTTTTTTCAAATCTGACGTGTCAATTTATGTGGTAATAACGTGGGAATGTTTTTACCTATCCAAGCGATTCTGAGTCTGTTTTCTTGTGACATATTGTACTTTATGTTAGTGAAAAAATTTGGTTAATAAATTCAATATTTATTTGTGAAAAACTTCCAATTTTAGTGAAAATATGCAGATATTTGCATTTTTCAAAATGTAAATGTATCTACTTGTAAAACAGATAGTTATACCACACAAAATAGTTACTAGTTAACATCCACCATATGTCTACTTTATGTTTGCATCGTTTTTTTCACGTCCTTTTATTTTACTAGGACGTTACAAGGCTTAGAATTTTAGCAGCAATTTGTAATATTTTCAAGAAAGTTTCAAAAGGCTATTTTTTTCAGGGACCAGTTCACGTCTGAAGTGGCTTTGAGGGCCTTATATATTAGAAAGTCCCCATAAATCACCCCATTTTGCAAACTGCACCCCTCAAAGTATTCAAAACAGCATCCAGAAAGTATTTTAACCCTTTAGGTGTTTCACAGAAATTAAGGCAAAGTAGAGGTGAAATTCACAAATTACATTTTTTTTGCTGAAATTCATTTGTAATACATTTTTTTCTGTAACACAGAAGATTTTACCTGAGAAACGCAACTCAATATTTATTGCCCAGATTCTGCAGTTTTTAGAAATATCCAACATGTGGCCCTAGCGTCCTAATGGACCGAAACACCGGCCTCAGAAGCAAAGGTGCACCTAGAGGATTTTGGGGCCTCCTTTTTTTATGAATATATTTTAGGCTCCATGTCAGGTTTGAGGAGGTCTTGTGGTAACTAAACAGTCGAAACCCCCCAAAAGTGAACCGATTTTGGAAACTACACCCCTCAAGGCATTTTTCTAGGGGTATAATTAGCATTTTTACCCCACAGTTTTTTTGCAGAATTTAGTGGAATTAGTCTGTGAAGATTAAAATCACCTTTTTTCTCTGCGGAAACATAGAATTTTTTCATTTTTACAAGGAATAAAGGAGAAAATGCACCCCAACATTTGTAAAGCAATTTCTCCCAATTACGGCAATATCCCATATGTGGTAATAAACTGATGTTTGGACTCACGACAGCACTCAAAAGGGAAGGAGCGCCATTTGGATTTTGGAGGCCAGATTTTGCTCGATTGGTTTTTAGTGCCATGTCGCGATTGCAACGCCCTGGAGGGACCAAAACAGTGGAAACCCCCCAAAAGTGACCCTATTTTGGAAACTACACCCCTCAAGGAATTTTTTTAGGGGTATAGTAAACATTTTGACCCCACAGGTTTTTTGTAGATTGTAGTGGAATTAGGTCGTGAAAATGAACATCAACATTTTTGTCCACTAAAATGTTGCATTTTTTTAATTTTCACATGGGATAAAAGAGGAAAAGCCGCCCAACATTTGTAAAGCAATTTTTTTCCAGATTGCGACAATACCCCACATGTGGTCATAAATGTTTCTTATTAGAAATTAATTAACCTTTTCAGGACTGATACTTTTTTAGTTTTTCATTTTAGTTTTTCACTCCCCGCATTCCAAGAGCCATAACTTTTTTATTTTTCCGTCAATAGAGCGGTGTGAGGGCTTATTTTTTGAAGGAAGAGTTGTAGTTTCTATTAACACCATTTAAAGTTCCATAAAATGTACTGGGAAACTGAAAAAAATAATAATTTGCGGGTTGACATTGTAAAAAACTGTGATTCCTCAATATTTTTTGGGGTTTTGTTTTTAAGTCTTTCACCGTGCGGTAAAAACTACAACTTTAGTTTTATTCTGCGTCTTCGGTGATACCAAATTTTTATAGTTTTTTTTTATATTTTACTACTTTTACAAAGAAAAGTCTATTTGTTAAAAAAAATAAATTGTTTTGTATCATCACATTCTGACAGCCAGAACTTTTTTATTTTTTGGTCGATTTGAGCAGTCTGGGAGCTTATTTTTGGCGGGACGAGCTGTATGTTTTATTGGTACCATTTTATGGTACATACGTCTTCCTGATCACTTTTTATTACATCTTTTTTAGAGCTAAAGTGACCGAAAAACAGCGATTTTGGCGTTTTAATTTCTTTATTTCTTACAGCGTTCACACTAAATTACATTTTACTTTATTCTGCGGGTCAGTACGATTACAGCGATACCAGATGTATATAGTTTTTTTTATGTTTTGCAGCGTTTGCACAATAAAATTACGTTTCTATAAAATAATTTATTTTCTGAGACGCCATATTCTGAGAGCCGTAACTTTTTAATTTTTTAGTCAAAAAAGCTGTGGGAGGTCTTTTTTTTTGCGGGACGGGTTGTAGTTTTTATTGGTACTATTTTGGGGTAAATGCAACTTTTTGATCACTTTTTATACTATATCATGGGAGGGGTGGTGACCAAAAAATAGTGATGCTGACATCGTTTTCCGTTTATTTTGTTTGCGGCGTTCACCGTGCAGGAAAAATATCATTAGAGTTTGGGTCGTTATGAACGCGGTGATACCAAATAAAAGAACAACTTTTATTTTTACACTTTTATAAAACATTTTTATAAACTTTTTTTAAACTTTTTACACTTTATATTTTTTACTTGCAGCTCTACCTAGGTAGTGTAAGGTATTCCAACTGTCACAGTCACTCGTCAACTCGTCACAGTCACTCTTACAGTAAGTCCTCATAGGCTTCCGTACATGGCAGACCGGATGCCATCCGGATGCCATCACAAGCATCAGCAACCCCCACAATTGCATGGGGGCTGCTGATGTGCTACAAACCCCCTAAATGCGGCGATCGCAATCTAGTGACGCATTTAGCGGGTTAATTGCTGAAATCAGCGGTGATGAGCCGCTGATCGGCAACACTGGAGTGTCAGCTGTCGGGGACGACACAGTGACTTCCTGTCACTCTGACAGGAAGCCTATCAGGACCAGCCGGAGGTTGGCAGACACGGAGGCCATTGTTTGGCTTCCGTTTGCCATACTATCGGCAAACCCTGCGATTTCGGACCGGGGTCTGCCGATAATGGATAGGTCATCAATTGTCCAGTAGTGGAAAACCCCTTTAAAAGTAGATGTCTAAAATCTATATATCACAGTGACTAAAACAACAAAGTGTAACTCTTGCTAAACAGGGTACTAGACACAACTCAACACAACAACAAGTAGACTTTATCATTTAAATGGTATCTCACCCCTGGATTAATTTTTGATTTTGGTGGCTGGAGGGTTGTAAGACATGGGTCCGAGATGACAATGCAAACTGGTCTGCTATGACTGTAGAAAAAATATAGAGCGTAGAGGTTCTATATGGCCTGTCCATAAGGTTACAACCTATAATGACCCTCTACATAGCCCTCATCCAGAAAAGACCCATCCTGTGAAACTATCACTATTGAGCCTTGATTTTTTTTCCTATCAAAAATTCATAATTTTCTCCCAGATACGTTTCTACTGGCACAACACAAATATCATCAGTGGGGTCTATGAAGTTTGAGATTCAGAATAAAAAGTACCAGAATTCAATGGTGTAAGGGGGTTTAATAGGGATAGCTTCACAGGATCAAACTTTTCAGGATGAGTTCTCTGTAGAGGGACATTATAGGTTGTAACCTTATGGACCAGCCATACAGAACCTCTGTGCATTATATTTGTTCTGCAGTTACAACTGACCAGATTGCACAGACTGTCGGCTTGGACTCATCTACTACAACCCTAGCGGACAGATCCTGCCACCAGATGAGACATTAATCGGGGGGTGAGTTATATATGTATAATTTTATACTTCTACATTAAAGGTTATGCTCTAGTGACAATGTTTTTTTCCAGTGATTATTATATAATTGATTGTCATATAGTACTATTTATATTCTTGGTTGCGTATTATTGTGAACAAATAAAAAGGGAATAAAATGAATACATTAAAGTAACACTATTATATTCCATACGTCAGGTCTGGGGGCGGTGCATGACAAATCTTTGCCATTTTTTGACTTCCTGTGTCCTGCACAGCTCCCCGCAGACTCTGCTTTAGGCATAACACAGCGGCTTTGATCAGAACGTTCCTTCAAGATACCATCATTGCAGTGCTCCGTGGACACGCAATACTGAATGATTAAGACAAAATGCAGCGTAAATAACTGTACACTTGAGCTTTCTATAGAAGTAATGTTTTATTATAGAATTAAAGGGGAGTTCAGGGACCAGAAGGACTAAACTACCTACCAACATATATCGTCTAGAGTAGGTGCCACTTTCAGTTGACTTAGTTAGTGTAGGGTCGTTTGTACTGATGTCACATCATCCAATGGGTTTAGTGCTCTGACTGCGGGACATGGACGAGATGCCAAGATGGCCTTATTGTCAAGATATGGCCAAATCCTATGACAGTTACTCCCCAAACACTTTGTAAAAGTCTTGGCTGCCACTGAGGAATAGATTTTTATGTAGCTGCTATTGCGGTTATTAGATTCCATATACAACTGTACACAGTTCAATCCCCTAGTGGTGACAGCAGGCAACTGTGATACATAAGAGAAAGAGTTCAAGGGGAAAACAACATTAAGGGGGCACTATGTCTTTTTAGGCCATGTTCACACGGAGGCAATTTCAACGTTTTTCCCATTGAATTAAAAACTGCATCACTGGAAAAAGAAGAAGTGACGTCACATCTTGATGCGGCTTCCGTGGCATATGTGGCTCGAAACCGCATTGAGTAGCCCCAAGCATATTATTTACATTGTATGGGGCTAAGCTACGTGCAAAAACACGCCAGTTTTTGCTGCAAAGTCAATCTTGGATTTCTGCCACAGAATCTCGGTAAATCCTCAGGAAAAATATCCGTGTGAACAAGGGTGTGTTCATACAGAATAAGTTTGATGCAGAAAAGTATGCGGGTGATTTCAAGAGAAAACAGCCCCTGAATCTAGGTGGTTTTGGAGCTGATTTTCAAAGCATTTTTTATTTTTGCACGCAGTTTTGAAGCGTATTTCAATGTGTATTTTGAGGCATATTTTCAAAGCGTATTTTTTGGTTTCATTGGAAAATTACCTTATCAAAGGCTTCAATAAGTGACGTCACTTATTTTTTATGAGGCATTTTTTTAATTCAGCAGTGTAAAAATACACCTCATGAACTATAAAGTGTTTTCCATCAAAATCAATGGTATGCTGTTTACAGGCGTATTTCAAGTGTATCTTGGAGCATCTTACGAGCGTTTTTTCCGCTCCAAAATACGCCTGACAGCAAGGCCTGTAAACATACCCTAACAATCTTTCTGATTGGAAAAATAGTTTGGAAATAAATAGTTGTGGAAATTTTTGGTGCAAATTTTTGAGTCAATTTTGATCCATTGCAAAAAAAAAAAAGAGAACATATATCATGATCTACAAATTACGACAAACCTACTTTCCTTCTCTTTGACAGACTTTCCTTGCAATGTTGTTCTACTCTTATTTTACCAATTAAAAATGAATTAAAAACAAACTCATTTCTTTGCAGAGCGCCCGAGTGCATTCATTGTCTGATCCCACACAGCAAAAAGTCGCTCTAATCAGAGCTTTTTGTTTTACTTTGAGGACAACTTCAATTCTCCACGAATCAAAGTGTCACAATATTAGCTTCTCCGGATTACCCAGCACTGTGCTTAAGCCTTTATAGTTTATTATTGTCTTAGAAACCAGATTAATTTTTAATCAAGTCGGGATTTGCTATGTCTTGTTACACATTGGTTTATTATTAAGACCAAATATATGAATTAAACCATTATTGATGACTTATGGTTCTGCATTGCATAAGACGTGGAGATTTGTCACGTTTGGTTATTTTATTCTCTGTTTTTATGGGTAAAATGCATAGATTTTATTTTATCTTTCTACAAAAGCAAAAACACTCTATACAAAAGTTTCTAAAAGCAAAAAAAAAAATCATTCGGTTACACCAGTTACTTCATTATTGCTGAATTGTGTTTTATCTCACACATTTTATATATTTTATAAAGGCCAAAGAAGGACTCCAATTACTGTCTCGTAGAGGAAGACAATGTTCCCAAAAACAACTGTATTCAATGTAACTTACATCATCTTGTTCAGAATTGTCTGGACTTGTCGAGGTTATTTATTTCATGAAGGATTTGTTGGATGGCGGTAGGTTTTTTAACATTATATGGCTGAATAAGGAAGAGTGAACATTATAAGTTATAAGCAAAATAGGTTGGCGCAACATAAATTGAAATGTGACCAAACTCCACCGTAGATTAGATAGATCAACACACTGAGCATTAGGTTTTGTATTTTTCTGCTCTGCAATGCACAATTATCATTGTAACAATTCAGGGACCCAGCCCTTATGGTCTTACATTCTATCGGAAATGGCCTATATCATGAAGAAGAGTTTAGGACCCCTGCACATGGGGCGGAATTGCTGCATATTTCCCATCCAGATTTGCATTGAACATCCACAGCAGGTTACAGTAGCAACCAGGTGATTGACATTTGAACAAATCTCTACCACATGCAGCCGGACATTGTTCATGATGTGGAGGTATTATTCAGTAATAGTATGATAGTATTATTCAGTCACTGTGTGGTAGTAATATGCAGTCCTGATGTGGATGTATTATTCAGTAACGGTATGGTGGTATTATACAGTCACTATGTGGTTATGGTGCGGCAATATTATTCAGTAACAGTGTAGTGGTATTATTACGTCACTGTGGTAGTAATATGCAGTCATGGTGTGGCGGTATTATTCATTAGCACTATGATGGTATTATTCAGACATGATGTGGGGGTAATATGTGATTATGGTGTGGCGGTATTATTCCGTCACTGTGGTAGTAATATGCAGTCATGGTGTGGCGGTATTATTCATTAGCACTATGATGGTATTATTCAGACATGATGTGGGGGTAATATGTGATTATGGTGTGGCGGTATTATTCCGTCACTGTGGTAGTAATATGCAGTCATGGTGTGGCGGTATTATTCATTAGCACTATGATGGTATTATTCAAACATGATGTGGGGGTAATATGTGATTATGGTGTGGCGGTATTATTCATTAGCACTATGATGGTTTTATTCAGACATGATGTGGGGGTAATATGTGATTATGGTGTGGCGGTATTATTCCGTCACTGTGGTAGTAATATGCAGTCATGGTGTGGCGGTATTATTCATTAGCACTATGATGGTATTATTCAGACATGATGTGGGGGTAATATGTGATTATGGTGTGGCGGTATTATTCATTAGCACTATGATGGTATTATTCAGACATGATGTGGGGGTAATATGTGATTATGGTGTGGCGGTATTATTCCGTCACTGTGGTAGTAATATGCAGTCATGGTGTGGCGGTATTATTCATTAGCACTATGATGGTATTATTCAAACATGATGTGGGGGTAATATGTGATTATGGTGTGGCGGTATTATTCATTAGCACTATGATGGTTTTATTCAGACATGATGTGGGGGTAATATGTGATTATGGTGTGGCGGTATTATTCCGTCACTGTGGTAGTAATATGCAGTCATGGTGTGGCGGTATTATTCATTAGCACTATGATGGTATTATTCAAACATGATGTGGGGGTAATATGTGATTATGGTGTGGCGGTATTATTCATTAGCACTATGATGGTTTTATTCAGACATGATGTGGGGGTAATATGTGATTATGGTGTGGCGGTATTATTCCGTCACTGTGGTAGTAATATGCAGTCATGGTGTGGCGGTATTATTCATTAGCACTATGATGGTATTATTCAGACATGATGTGGGGGTAATATGTGATTATGGTGTGGCGGTATTATTCATTAGCGTTATGATGGTATTATTCAGACACTATGTGGTCATGGTGTGGCGGTATTATTCATTAGCACTATGATGGTATTATTCAGACATGATGTGGGGGTAATATGTGATTATGGTGTGGCGGTATTATTCCGTCACTGTGGTAGTAATATGCAGTCATGGTGTGGCAGTATTATTCATTAGCGCTATGATGGTATTATTCAGACATGATGTGGGGGTAATATGTGGTTATGGTGTGGCGGTATTATTCCGTCACTGTGGTAGTAATATGCGGTCAAGGTGTGGCGGTATTATTTATTAGCACTATAGTGGTATTATTCAGACATGATGTGGGGGTAATATGTGTTTATGGTTTGGTGGTATTATTCAGTAACAATATGGTAGTACTATACAATCACTGTGTGGTGGTAATGTGTGGTTATGGTGTGGAGGTATTATTCAGTAACTATATGATGATATTATTCAGACACTATGTAGTGATTTATTGTGGTCATGGTGTGGCGGTATTATTCAGTAACTGTATGATGATATTATTCATTCACTATGTGGTGGTAATATGTGATCATAGTGTGGAGGTCTTATTTAGTAACCGTATAGTGGTATTATTCAGACACTATGTAGGGGTTTATTGTGGTCATGGTGTGGAGGTATTATTTAGTAACAGTATAGTATTCCTATTCAGTCACTATGTAGTGGTAATATGTGGTCGTGGTGTGGCGGTATTATTCAGTAGCACTATTGTGGTATTATTCAGACACTATGTGGTCATGGTGTGGCGGTATTATTCATTAGCACTATGATGGTATTATTTAGACATGATGTGGGGGTAATATGTGATTATGGTGTGGCGGTATTATTCCGTCACTGTGGTAGTAATATGCAGTCATGGTGTGGCGGTATTATTCATTAGCACTATGATGGTATTATTCAGACATGATGTGGGGGTAATATGTGGTTATGGTGTGGCTGTATTATTCCGTCACTGTGGTAGTAATATGCGGTCAAGGTGTGGCGGTATTATTCATTAGCACTATAGTGGTATTATTCAGACATGATGTGGGGGTAATATGTGTTTATGGTGTGGTGGTATTATTCAGTAACAATATGGTAGTACTATACAATCACTGTGTGGTGCTAATGTGTGGTTATGGTGTGGAGGTATTATTCAGTAACTATATGATGATATTATTCAGACACTATGTAGTGGTTTATTGTGGTCACGGTGTGGCGGTATTATTCAGTAACTGTATGATTATATTATTTATTCACTATGTGGTGGTAATATGTGATCATAGTGTGGAAGTCTTATTTATTAACCGTATAGTGGTATTATTCAGACACTATGTAGTGGTTTATTGTGGTCATGGTGTGGAGGTATTATTTAGTAACAGTATAGTATTCCTATTCAGTCACTATGTAGTGGTAATATGTGGTCGTGGTGTGGCGGTATTATTCTGTAGCACTATCGTGGTATTATTCAGACACTATGTGGTCATGGTGTGGCGGTATTATTTGTCTCTTGTATTGGTAATATTGAATGACTTTATAATTTAGAGGTATATTATCATACATAGAAAATTGTCTTATAGCTATGTAGTCTTTGAGACTCAAAAAACCACTGGGGCCCCCAGCATCCAAGCAACAAATGTAGGGTTGGGTGGGGTGGGCCGGTGCAAAATTTGCCCTGGGCGCCCATAGTACTTGTGGTCACAGACACAGAGAACATCGCAGGGAGGCTTCACCCATGAAGTCAGAAGAATTTATTAAAGATGGCTCCCAGTCCTGGACTAAGTTAGGAGAGCATGCACTTGAACTATGACTCTTTGTGCCACCTGAGATTTCACCTGGACTCCTTACCTCTTTTTTTATCCTTTTATTTCGTCCTTACCATAAAGTCAACTTTGTGTTTAATTAATATGTGCCTATGTTTATATTAAACTCTGGTTTTGTATGTGTGTATATATATATATATATATATATATATATATATATATATATATATATATCCAAAAAGAAAATTCAGCAGCACTCCAATGTTCAAGGTGAAAAAAAGGTGAAGTTTATTGAGCCAACATGGCAATGCAACGTTTCCGTCCCACCTTGGGACCTTTCTCAAGCATAGTGATACATACAAGTTCAGTGATTTATATAGTGTGTATACAATCAGTGTCATCAATCTCATTAGAATAATGAGGTTGATATATACATCTCAAAATAACGTGATACAGCAAAGAAAGAGTATCGAAGCGACATCAATCGATACAAATAGTGAAAACAATACGTTGATGTTAAAAACAACATAAAACATACATTTCTCATGCAAGAAAATATAACATTCTTTAAATCGCAATATTCACCAGCTGGGTGAGATTCAGAGACTGCACGACCACTTAACCAATCAGAACGCAGGTATTGTTGTAAGACGTATAACACTTGTCATTCACAGCCAGTATCTGTCCAGCTCCACTGCGCATGCGTCGGATCAGTCCGGACCGGATATGACGTCTCGCTATAGTAACTAGGATACCGATCATTAGTAAACAAAGTCCTCATAATATTCAATTATATGTGGTCGATCCGTATAACCCGGAAATGACACATCGCTTCAAGAAGTTAGACATATCGATCCTCCGAGAAGGCCATTACATACAGTACAGATAGAAAATATGAATTAACTAAAAAAATCTTTTGCTCATCTTGTCTTTACACAGCACCAACAGGGTAAATATACCCAAGTATTATACCTGCATGGGAATAGGCAGTTTACCGCACATCATAATTAGGGTGACAGAAGCTCATTCATAGTAATATATAAATAAACAAGTAGAATCCACACGAGGAAGACGGGATCCCGACCACATTCCGTGGGCGGCGGTCTCCGTCAATCAGGTTCGTGGAAAGAAACGCACACAACGTCGTGTACGCGGTCCCAACCATATCACCTATAACCCGTGTAACGGACTCACTATATTTAAAATAATAAACGTAAATATAAAAAAGAGGGAAAAGATGTGCCGTAAATATCACCCAGCCATGGGAAAGGAAGAAACTAATAAAAAATCAAATATGCTGAGAAACAGACACATTGAGCAAGAGAACATTTCAACCACCTTTCCATCGCAGATATAGCTAATATTGGTTATCATAATATCAATAAAGTTGATCTGAAGTGGTCCTGCAGTCCCATGTTTATCTATAATAGAAAAATTATTTTATTAAAAACATGTCAAAAATTTATGTATCACACATTTTTTCTTTTTAAAGAGGAGAACATCACCAGAAGTCCAGACACAACAGGAGGTAACGGTCTCAGGAAGCAACTCTGGCTACATTAAATTCAACGTTAAGACCATTAGGTCGCAAGGTATTCAATTGGAAAATCCATTGAAGTTCACATTTATGTAGTGCCCTATGTCGATCACCACCCTTATAGGATACAGGGATATGGTCAAGGATCATAAATTTTAGATCCTTTTCAGTATGGCCATGATCAGTAAAATGTTTTGCAACAGGTAAGTCACATTTCTTTTTTCTTATTGAGTACCGATGGTTATTCAACCTTGTTTTAAAATCACATGTAGTTTCCCCTACATACAATAAATGGCATGGGCACCAGAGTACATAAATAACCCAGTCTGTATCACAAGTTACATGGTGTTTAATCTTAAATAACTTATGTGTCACAGGATGATCAAAAGTATTACCCCTCTGCATAAGATTGCAATTGATGCATCTATGGCATGGGAAATTACCTGGTCTTAAAGACTTTAATAACACTTGTGTCCCTTTTAGCTGTTGTTCACCAACTCTGGTTCTAACAAGATTGTCCCGTAGATTCTTAGATCTACGGTAAGACATTAAGGGTGGATTGTTTAGTTCACAAATATGGTTATAGCTATTTTTGATAATAGGCCAATGTCTATTCAAAATGCTGGATATACTGCCACTCAACACATTATATGTAGATATAAATGGTAATCTTTTGCTTTTAATGTGTTTATACGGTTTAGTCAATGTTTCCCTCGGAATACTCTTAATCTTCATTTTGTGAGTATATAATAAATGTTTAGGGTATCCCCTTTGTGCAAAATTAGCGATCATGAGGTCTAGGGACGTATCTAAATCATTCGGATCATCTACAATCCGTTTTGCTCTCATCATCTGACTCAATGGCAAAGACCGTATCATGTTCTTAGGGTGACAGCTCTCAAACTGTAAAAGGGTATTACGATCTGTATCTTTCGTATATAGCCTAGTAGTTAGGACATTGTCCCTCAGTATTACATTGACATCCAAAAACTGTACCATTTCATTAGAATAGGTCATAGTAAATTGGATATTTTGATCAATCTGATTCAGAAACTGGTGGAAAGACTCCAAGTTTGCTACTGTATCCGTCCAGATGAGGAAGACATCGTCTATGTATCTCCACCACCCCAGTACATGGGTGAAGTGGTGGGACACATAGACGCATGTCTCCTCCATCATGTCCATGAAAATATTAGCGTAGGTGGGGGCCATATTGGACCCCATCGCCGTCCCCTTCAATTGAATGTAAAATTTGTCGTTGAACATGAAGTAATTATTAGTCAAAATAAGTTCTAGGAGAGACATGATGAATTCCCTACACGGGATATCATAGTCAGAATCCATTAGTCTCCGTCTCACTGCCTCCATACCTCTATCATGTCCTATAGAGGTATAGAGGGAGACAACATCAAAAGACACCAGCAGGGCTCCTGCTGGAGGACTTATCTGTTTTAATTTCTGAAGAAAATCTGTGGTGTCCCTAATATAGGATCTAGTGTCTGTTGCAAATTGTCTCAATGCCTTGTCTACAAAAATCGAAATATTGTTTAAAAGGGAACCCCTACCAGATACAATCGGGCGACCTGGCGGATTCACTAATCCCTTGTGAATCTTGGGAAGTAAATAAAGACAAGGAGTGTTTGGATGATCTATAAGCAAGAAGGTATATAACGCAGAGTCGATAATACCCTCATCAACTGCTGATGTCAGAAAATTGCTTATCTTCTTCTCAATATCACACCTAGGGTCAGTTCTTAATAATTTGTAAATATCTGTATCACTCAACTGTCTATGAGCTTCCAACATATATGTTGCGGTATCCATAACCACGACCGCACCCCCTTTGTCAGCGGGTTTGATGGTGAGGTCGTGGTTATGGATCAACTCATGCATAGCCGTCATTTCTGCAGTAGTGACATTAGGGTGATTAAGACAATCATTGTTCAGTACACGTAATTTAGACAGATCTTTCTTGACTAACTCCACATATGTTTCAATAGAATTCGATATCACAGGCGGCTGAAAGCCACTCTTATTAAATAAACCAAAGTCTTTAAGACAAATTGGTTTAGATTCAGTCACCACTATATTGTCGTGGGGCTTAGAGTCAAACCACACTTTCAGTTTAATTGATCTAATAAAATTATATAAATCAAGTTCTAATTGAAACCAATCTAGACGTTGACTCGGACAGAAAGACAAGCCCCTGGCTAACAATTGCAATTGTGCATCAGACAATATATGGGAAGAGATATTTACCACGGTTTCACTACATTCCTTTTTTGGTTGTTGTACACAGTTCTCTGATTCACTTGACGCTGTTGCCTTTGTGAGCGGGTTCTTCCTTCCTCGGTTTCTTTTATGTCCTGCCCTCCTGGTGGGTTTTGATTTCTGTGCTCCATACTTGTTCCTCCTAAAAAATCATTGGCCTGATTTTCATATCGGTATTGACCATTTTCCTTTAGTCGATGTTCCTGATATCGATTTTCTCCACTGAAATAATTCTTAAGACCACGTCCTCTTTGTTCCCTCCTTGATGGATCCATCACTCGATCATAAGCACGGTCCCATGTAAATATTTGACCTGTCTTATAATCAAGTTGATCTCTGTTCCATTTGCGTTTTTTGACTTCCTCTGTTTCGGCTCGTGTTTTAGAAAGAGTGACCTGTAGTTTTTCCATGTGCAATCCAAATTCCTCAATAGACATAAGGGTGCGTAATATATCACTCAATTCTTGAACTTTTTTCTTTAAGTTAATTTGGTCTCGATGTAGGAAATCCATGTTTAACAATATCGTGTGAAGAGCGTAATTATTTGACAGTTGCTCGTATTTAGATCTAAATTCTTCATGTTGTACATGCATAGTAGGTTTCATCTGTGGGCGCATCCCACGTGGAACCATTTTATTCTTATAATACTGACCAAGTGTTAATAAATGTAGATCAACATTGATCAGTTTCTTGGACTCAAACTCCAAATTCCGCTTAACATCCGGTAATGAAGGTGTACTCAAAAAGGACACGTCACCTTCTGCTCCGTTCAGAATCCTGGCGATATCCTCCTCCGTAAAAACAACAGCAGTGTTGGCAGACGATATTTCATTATTAACATCATTTCGTTCCATCGTGAAAACAATTTAGTAAATTCCAATAATAGGTGCCAGCTGATAGGATCCAATACACACCAGTAGAAAAAACGGCAGCACTCTAATTTAGTATATAGGTTCCAGTAATGAAGGGTGCCAGCTGATAGTCCCGATCCAAAGACCATACATATATCCAAAAAGAAAATTCAGCAGCACTCCAATGTTCAAGGTGAAAAAAAGGTGAAGTTTATTGAGCCAACATGGCAATGCAACGTTTCCGTCCCACCTTGGGACCTTTCTCAAGCATAGTGATACATACAAGTTCAGTGATTTATATAGTGTGTATACAATCAGTGTCATCAATCTCATTAGAATAATGAGGTTGATATATACATCTCAAAATAACGTGATACAGCAAAGAAAGAGTATCGAAGCGACATCAATCGATACAAATAGTGAAAACAATACGTTGATGTTAAAAACAACATAAAACATACATTTCTCATGCAAGAAAATATAACATTCTTTAAATCGCAATATTCACCAGCTGGGTGAGATTCAGAGACTGCACGACCACTTAACCAATCAGAACGCAGGTATTGTTGTAAGACGTATAACACTTGTCATTCACAGCCAGTATCTGTCCAGCTCCACTGCGCATGCGTCGGATCAGTCCGGACCGGATATGACGTCTCGCTATAGTAACTAGGATACCGATCGTTAGTAAACAAAGTCCTCATAATATTCAATTATATGTGGTCGATCCGTATAACCCGGAAATGACACATCGCTTCAAGAAGTTAGACATATCGATCCTCCGAGAAGGCCATTACATACAGTACAGATAGAAAATATGAATTAACTAAAAAAATCTTTTGCTCATCTTGTCTTTACACAGCACCAACAGGGTAAATATACCCAAGTATTATACCTGCATGGGAATAGGCAGTTTACCGCACATCATAATTAGGGTGACAGAAGCTCATACATAGTAATATATAAATAAACAAGTAGAATCCACACGAGGAAGACGGGATCCCGACCACATTCCGTGGGCGGCGGTCTCCGTCAATCAGGTTCGTGGAAAGAAACGCACACAACGTCGTGTACGCGGTCCCAACCATATCACCTATAACCCGTGTAACGGACTCACTATATTTAAAATAATAAACGTAAATATAAAAAAGAGGGAAAAGATGTGCCGTAAATATCACCCAGCCATGGGAAAGGAAGAAACTAATAAAAAATCAAATATGCTGAGAAACAGACACATTTCTATTATAGATAAACATGGGACTGCAGGACCACTTCAGATCAACTTTATTGATATTACGATAACCAATATTAGCTATATCTGCGATGGAAAGGTGGTTGAAATGTTCTCTTGCTCAATGTGTCTGTTTCTCAGCATATTTGATTTTTTATTAGTTTCTTCCTTTCCCATGGCTGGGTGATATTTACGGCACATCTTTTCCCTCTTTTTTATATTTACGTTTATTATTTTAAATATAGTGAGTCCGTTACACGGGTTATAGGTGATATGGTTGGGACCGCGTACACGACGTTGTGTGCGTTTCTTTCCACGAACCTGATTGACGGAGACCGCCGCCCACGGAATGTGGTCGGGATCCCGTCTTCCTCGTGTGGATTCTACTTGTTTATTTATATATTACTATGAATGAGCTTCTGTCACCCTAATTATGATGTGCGGTAAACTGCCTATTCCCATGCAGGTATAATACTTGGGTATATTTACCCTGTTGGTGCTGTGTAAAGACAAGATGAGCAAAAGATTTTTTTAGTTAATTCATATTTTCTATCTGTACTGTATGTAATGGCCTTCTCGGAGGATCGATATGTCTAACTTCTTGAAGCGATGTGTCATTTCCGGGTTATACGGATCGACCACATATAATTGAATATTATGAGGACTTTGTTTACTAACGATCGGTATCCTAGTTACTATAGCGAGACGTCATATCCGGTCCGGACTGATCCGACGCATGCGCAGTGGAGCTGGACAGATACTGGCTGTGAATGACAAGTGTTATACGTCTTACAACAATACCTGCGTTCTGATTGGTTAAGTGGTCGTGCAGTCTCTGAATCTCACCCAGCTGGTGAATATTGCGATTTAAAGAATGTTATATTTTCTTGCATGAGAAATGTATGTTTTATGTTGTTTTTAACATCAACGTATTGTTTTCACTATTTGTATCGATTGATGTCGCTTCGATACTCTTTCTTTGCTGTATCACGTTATTTTGAGATGTATATATCAACCTCATTATTCTAATGAGATTGATGACACTGATTGTATACACACTATATAAATCACTGAACTTGTATGTATCACTATGCTTGAGAAAGGTCCCAAGGTGGGACGGAAACGTTGCATTGCCATGTTGGCTCAATAAACTTCACCTTTTTTTCACCTTGAACATTGGAGTGCTGCTGAATTTTCTTTTTGGATATATGTATGGTCTTTGGATCGGGACTATCAGCTGGCACCCTTCATTACTGGAACCTATATACTAAATTAGAGTGCTGCCGTTTTTTCTACTGGTGTGTATTGGATCCTATCAGCTGGCACCTATTATTGGAATTTACTAAATTGTTTTCACGATGGAACGAAATTATGTTAATAATGAAATATCGTCTGCCAACACTGCTGTTGTTTTTACGGAGGAGGATATCGCCAGGATTCTGAACGGAGCAGAAGGTGACGTGTCCTTTTTGAGTACACCTTCATTACCGGATGTTAAGCGGAATTTGGAGTTTGAGTCCAAGAAACTGATCAATGTTGATCTACATTTATTAACACTTGGTCAGTATTATAAGAATAAAATGGTTCCACGTGGGATGCGCCCACAGATGAAACCTACTATGCATGTACAACATGAAGAATTTAGATCTAAATACGAGCAACTGTCAAATAATTACGCTCTTGACACGATATTGTTAAACATGGATTTCCTACATCGAGACCAAATTAACTTAAAGAAAAAAGTTCAAGAATTGAGTGATATATTACGCACCCTTATGTCTATTGAGGAATTTGGATTGCACATGGAAAAACTACAGGTCACTCTTTCTAAAACACGAGCCGAAACAGAGGAAGTCAAAAAACGCAAATGGTACAGAGATCAACTTGATTATAAGACAGGTCAAATATTTACATGGGACCGTGCTTATGATCGAGTGATGGATCCATCAAGGAGGGAACAAAGAGGACGTGGTCTTAAGAATTATTTCAGTGGAGAAAATCGATATCAGGAACATCGACTAAAGGAAAATGGTCAATACCGATATGAAAATCAGGCCAATGATTTTTTAGGAGGAACAAGTATGGAGCACAGAAATCAAAACCCACCAGGAGGGCAGGACATAAAAGAAACCGAGGAAGGAAGAACCCGCTCACAAAGGCAACAGCGTCAAGTGAATCAGAGAACTGTGTACAACAACCAAAAAAGGAATGTAGTGAAACCGTGGTAAATATCTCTTCCCATATATTGTATGATGAACAATTGCAATTGTTAGCCAGGGGCTTGTCTTTCTGTCCGAGTCAACGTCTAGATTGGTTTCAATTAGAACTTGATTTATATAATTTTATTAGATCAATTAAACTGAAAGTGTGGTTTGACTCTAAGCCCCACGACAATATAGTGGTGACTGAATCTAAACCAATTTGTCTTAAAGACTTTGGTTTATTTAATAAGAGTGGCTTTCAGCCGCCTGTGATATCGAATTCTATTGAAACATATGTGGAGTTAGTCAAGAAAGATCTGTCTAAATTACGTGTACTGAACAATGATTGTCTTAATCACCCTAATGTCACTACTGCAGAAATGACGGCTATGCATGAGTTGATCCATAACCACGACCTCACCATCAAACCCGCTGACAAAGGGGGTGCGGTCGTGGTTATGGATACCGCAACATATATGTTGGAAGCTCATAGACAGTTGAGTGATACAGATATTTACAAATTATTAAGAACTGACCCTAGGTGTGATATTGAGAAGAAGATAAGCAATTTTCTGACATCAGCAGTTGATGAGGGTATTATCGACTCTGCGTTATATACCTTCTTGCTTATAGATCATCCAAACACTCCTTGTCTTTATTTACTTCCCAAGATTCACAAGGGATTAGTGAATCCGCCAGGTCGCCCGATTGTATCTGGTAGGGGTTCCCTTTTAAACAATATTTCGATTTTTGTAGACAAGGCATTGAGACAATTTGCAACAGACACTAGATCCTATATTAGGGACACCACAGATTTTCTTCAGAAATTAAAACAGATAAGTCCTCCAGCAGGAGCCCTGCTGGTGTCTTTTGATGTTGTCTCCCTCTATACCTCTATAGGACATGATAGAGGTATGGAGGCAGTGAGACGGAGACTAATGGATTCTGACTATGATATCCCGTGTAGGGAATTCATCATGTCTCTCCTAGAACTTATTTTGACTAATAATTACTTCATGTTCAACGACAAATTTTACATTCAATTGAAGGGGACGGCGATGGGGTCCAATATGGCCCCCACCTACGCTAATATTTTCATGGACATGATGGAGGAGACATGCGTCTATGTGTCCCACCACTTCACCCATGTACTGGGGTGGTGGAGATACATAGACGATGTCTTCCTCATCTGGACGGATACAGTAGCAAACTTGGAGTCTTTCCACCAGTTTCTGAATCAGATTGATCAAAATATCCAATTTACTATGACCTATTCTAATGAAATGGTACAGTTTTTGGATGTCAATGTAATACTGAGGGACAATGTCCTAACTACTAGGCTATATACGAAAGATACAGATCGTAATACCCTTTTACAGTTTGAGAGCTGTCACCCTAAGAACATGATACGGTCTTTGCCATTGAGTCAGATGATGAGAGCAAAACGGATTGTAGATGATCCGAATGATTTAGATACGTCCCTAGACCTCATGATCGCTAATTTTGCACAAAGGGGATACCCTAAACATTTATTATATACTCACAAAATGAAGATTAAGAGTATTCCGAGGGAAACATTGACTAAACCGTATAAACACATTAAAAGCAAAAGATTACCATTTATATCTACATATAATGTGTTGAGTGGCAGTATATCCAGCATTTTGAATAGACATTGGCCTATTATCAAAAATAGCTATAACCATATTTGTGAACTAAACAATCCACCCTTAATGTCCTACCGTAGATCTAAGAATCTACGGGACAATCTTGTTAGAACCAGAGTTGGTGAACAACAGCTAAAAGGGACACAAGTGTTATTAAAGTCTTTAAGACCAGGTAATTTCCCATGCCATAGATGCATCAATTGCAATCTTATGCAGAGGGGTAATACTTTTGATCATCCTGTGACACATAAGTTATTTAAGATTAAACACCATGTAACTTGTGATACAGACTGGGTTATTTATGTACTTTGGTGCCCCTGCCATTTATTGTATGTAGGGGAAACTACATGTGATTTTAAAACAAGGTTGAATAACCATCGGTACTCAATAAGAAAAAAGAAATGTGACTTACCTGTTGCAAAACATTTTACTGATCATGGCCATACTGAAAAGGATCTAAAATTTATGATCCTTGACCATATCCCTGTATCCTATAAGGGTGGTGATCGACATAGGGCACTACATAAATGTGAACTTCAATGGATTTTCCAATTGAATACCTTGCGACCTAATGGTCTTAACGTTGAATTTAATGTAGCCAGAGTTGCTTCCTGAGACCGTTACCTCCTGTTGTGTCTGGACTTCTGGTGATGTTCTCCTCTTTAAAAAGAAAAAATGTGTGATACATAAATTTTTGACATGTTTTTAATAAAATAATTTTTCTATTATAGATAAACATGGGACTGCAGGACCACTTCAGATCAACTTTATTGATATTACGATAACCAATATTAGCTATATCTGCGATGGAAAGGTGGTTGAAATGTTCTCTTGCTCAATGTGTCTGTTTCTCAGCATATTTGATTTTTTATTAGTTTCTTCCTTTCCCATGGCTGGGTGATATTTACGGCACATCTTTTCCCTCTTTTTTATATTTACGTTTATTATTTTAAATATAGTGAGTCCGTTACACGGGTTATAGGTGATATGGTTGGGACCGCGTACACGACGTTGTGTGCGTTTCTTTCCACGAACCTGATTGACGGAGACCGCCGCCCACGGAATGTGGTCGGGATCCCGTCTTCCTCGTGTGGATTCTACTTGTTTATTTATATATTACTATGAATGAGCTTCTGTCACCCTAATTATGATGTGCGGTAAACTGCCTATTCCCATGCAGGTATAATACTTGGGTATATTTACCCTGTTGGTGCTGTGTAAAGACAAGATGAGCAAAATATTTTTTTAGTTAATTCATATTTTCTATCTGTACTGTATGTAATGGCCTTCTCGGAGGATCGATATGTCTAACTTCTTGAAGCGATGTGTCATTTCCGGGTTATACGGATCGACCACATATAATTGAATATTATGAGGACTTTGTTTACTAACGATCGGTATCCTAGTTACTATAGCGAGACGTCATATCCGGTCCGGACTGATCCGACGCATGCGCAGTGGAGCTGGACAGATACTGGCTGTGAATGACAAGTGTTATACGTCTTACAACAATACCTGCGTTCTGATTGGTTAAGTGGTCGTGCAGTCTCTGAATCTCACCCAGCTGGTGAATATTGCGATTTAAAGAATGTTATATTTTCTTGCATGAGAAATGTATGTTTTATGTTGTTTTTAACATCAACGTATTGTTTTCACTATTTGTATCGATTGATGTCGCTTCGATACTCTTTCTTTGCTGTATCACGTTATTTTGAGATGTATATATCAACCTCATTATTCTAATGAGATTGATGACACTGATTGTATACACACTATATAAATCACTGAACTTGTATGTATCACTATGCTTGAGAAAAGTCCCAAGGTGGGACGGAAACGTTGCATTGCCATGTTGGCTCAATAAACTTCACCTTTTTTTCACCTTGAACATTGGAGTGCTGCTGAATTTTCTTTTTGGATATATGTATGGTCTTTGGATCGGGACTATCAGCTGGCACCCTTCATTACTGGAACCTATATACTAAATTAGAGTGCTGCCGTTTTTTCTACTGGTATATATATATATATATACATATATATATAATGCGTGTGTGTGCGTGTGTGTGCATGTGTATGTATGTATATACCCAGTAGGCTGAAACACTGTAACTGGGTGATGCCAGTTGAGGACCCCTGCTCTAAATTAACCAACAGACACGATGCAATATATATATATATATATATACTGTACATCTGTACCTATGTCATACAGAAAAACTTTAGAGTTTCAAGAACTCCATTAGAAAAAAAATTCAAATGGCAAAAAAAATTCGATCCTGGAGAGAAGAAAAACCAAGTTATAGGAATGTATTTTATATTTTTAGGAATCTGTCTGTCCCTATAGTTTGTCGATACATTTTTATTCATATTTTGAATTTAACATAAATTAGGAGGTGTGACTTGATCTAAAGTGACCATTTCCCTTTTAGATATTTATTGAGCACATTTTGAGAGTTTGTACCTGATGAAGACTCCTGTCCAGAATTGAATCATGTTTTAAGTTTTTGAAGAATTAAACCTTTTTAACCCCATTTTGAGCTGACTTTAGAGCCAATCACTTGACACTAGAGTCTGCTTTTTATGGGTTGATTCACAAATAACCTACTAGATCTTATTAATGATATGTTCTGTGTGTGCAATGATATCAACAAAGATTATAAAATGTGTATACTATTTAATTATACGTGGACATGGAGGGCGGGTCCTCAGCATTGTTCCCTCTGGTGGGCCCATCGTACCCTAGTCTGATACTGTTTATATTTCTTTCTAGATATTTGTACAAAGTTTAAAAAAATGTTTTATTTATTTAATTATATGTATCAACATATGTGTTTCAATATAAGTACAGGAGTGCATGTTGAACGTAACGTGGGTCTTCCGACCACTTTGTGTTCTCATCCAGTAGCCATGGAGTTGTAATTATGGGAGTAACATGTTCAGAATTGACAGAGTAGGAAACTGGAGATGGATAGGAAGGATGAATTGTTTGTGTATACTTGCATGTAGATGGGCGGCTTTGTGACCAAACAGCTCTCCATAGCCTCCAAAATGGCTGACTATAATTCTAACTTCCTGGAACACAAGCAGTGACATGGGAATATTCATGGGTAAAGCATGCAAACATTTTTACTGAGGCTGAGTGGCCCTTTGAAGTTAAAGAAGTTGTCTCATCTAGACAACTCATTTTTAAGTTGACACTGGCATGGTGAGCAGCAACATAGTATTACATATTCATGGGTGGGCTGTGCATACTAAAGTGAGATCTGCTCTTGGTGAGTGTCTCTCTGCTCTGGCTAATAAAGGTTCCCAGATGGGGGCGCCACTCTATGATGCTGAGGGTTGGCCATACATCAGGTGGTGCAGTGTGCTGTACCTTTTATTGGTGCACTATAGTACAGTGTACATATAACGATACCATTCAGTGCCTATTTAACAGCGTCATACATAATAGTACATAGATAAAAGTGCCATAAATTGGACAATTAACACTTCCATACTGTGCCAATACCACTATACACTGCAAGTATAATACTACTAATAAATAATATACTGTACAGTGTTTAAATAGCAGTAATACATACAGTAATGCCTAAGTAATACTACCATACAGTGCTAAAATAATACAAACAGTAGCAAAATAAAAGGTTCATACATAAAGTAATGTAATAACTGCTATGTGATGTGTAAATAATACCGCCATATAAATAATATTAAGAATCCTGCTGGTGCCCCCTTCAAGCTGTACCCGCACTGGACACACAGCTGTAAAGATGCCCTAATAATACAAATGAAAAGGTGTAATCTTCGTAAGACAGCCTCTTAAAATAGGATAACTTAAAATGTACCCGAATAAGGACATCTGTTTTTATTTGTACTTATTTTTTTATTTTATTTTTTTAATTATAAGACAAATCCAAACATTCATTTATCAAAGTCTATATATAATTAGATTTTATTTTAGATTATTATTGGCTTAATTTGCCTATCCCATTATTTTTCTGTAGGTCAGAAAATAATTTTAAATTAGCATTTTTTTTTTAAAGAATTACTCCTCTATAATATTTCTAAAATTATACATTTTAACAAAGAAGAAAATGATTTTCAATGTAAACATCAAATTAGCTCAATTCTATGTTATTGTCAGAGCCGGTAAAATATACAATTAAAAGGTCAAACATCTCTGACATTTTACCAAGTATTAATTGCTAATGTTGGATTATTTTCAGGTTGGAAGTAAAATAAATAGCGATATTACCGTAATAGGGTGAAGACCTAGATTTCTGGATATTATAAGTACGGTAACGTGGGAGATTTCCCATCACTGCCTCAAATGTAATACATAATTATGTAAGACATTTATGTTCATGTAGGTTCAACTGCAAAACCAATTAGTAATACCGATTGATGCAAATATTCATTCCCTGTCATTTTTTTTCTTGAATACCATTTATAGACCTTTTAAAAAAAATGTCAATAAGAAATAACGAGTAGATTTCTCTCTGACACTTTGGCCTTTTTTATATACATAATTAATCACTCAATTCTGTCTGTTTAAGCAGATTTGCAAATGATAATAGTAGTAATGTCAGGCATTATGTTCCGAATTATATGAAAATTCTGCTCGCAAATTGCATTGGAAATTATTCATGTTAACAAAGCTATAATAGGTATTAATAAAAAATATAAAAACATAATAAATAATTCTATCAATGAATATAAAATAAGGCATACCACTGATTAAAGGAGTTGTCTCTTAAAGACAGCCCATTTTCACATGCCTTTTTATCGTGTATATGGACATCATATAGGAAAACCTCCACTTGAGACCCCCTTTATTAGGCAGAGGGGAGAGACACTCCCAAAGACTATCTCACTCTGGCTGGCCCAGTCCATTCATGCGTTACATAGTCCCAAAGATGCCTCAAACACTTCTAAAACAGCGTCAAACAGCATCTAAATAATTTTATGGTGCATGTGACGTGACTGTTGTGTTCACATAATCACACCTGTAGGTGTGTGACATCATATGACGCAGTTACCTGGAGGTGGCGGAGAGGCTATAGACATGGACGGCGTAACACCGGTGGTTTCTCTTATTATCTTATTCTTGCTTATGGTGGTCCCTTGTGATTGGTCATCAAAAAATAGATAAACTGCAGCACACGATTCTTGTGGTATCAAAAGAGTGTGAAAATGTATTTTATTCCACCATAATACACACAGCGACGTTTCGACCCCGGGTGTGGGTCTTTTTCAAGCAATTAAACAAAGTGCAGAGTGCAGTTTTTATAGGGGATATGACATCACAACATCAATTCCATATGCAAACTAGTATTAAAGTTAATATAAACAGTACAAGAAAAGTATATACTCAGCAGTTCACATGACAATCGTTGGAAGCCCGGACTTGTACTTCCAGAAAACAACACAATCGTAGATATAAATAAATGCATAGTGAGGCTATATGGATGCCTGCTACAAATTATGCCCCCCAGGTTCCCGACTTCACCGCATCCTCGGGAATCCAAGTGGAGACCACGGGGTTCGGAGAGTTTGATTTTTTCAAATTATTTTTCTCCGCTGAATACATAAATTTAATGGACAAACAGACTCATTTATATGCGGAACAATTTCTCGCCCACAATCACACTTCCTACTATTCCAAAGGCCAAATTTGGACCCCCACAAACTCAGAGGAGCGTTGCAAATTTTGGGGCCTGTTACTGAATATGGGCCTCATAAAGAAACCCAGCATTAGGGACTACTGGTCATCCGATGTCCTATATAATACCCCCTGTTTATGGCACCATTATGACCAGAAAAAGATTTGAGGTCATCCTCAAATTTTTGCATTACACAGATAAAACCTGCTGCCTACCCCCCAATGATCCAAAGTATGACCGTTTATTTAAAACAGGGCTGTCATCAACCATTTGAATTTAAAATTTGCCCAAATTTACTCCCCAGGTAAAAATATTGCGGTCGACGCGTCTCTCGTCAGTTTTAAGGGAAGGCTCCACTTCCGTCAATACCTCCCAAATAAAAGGGCCCGGTATGGAATAAAGCTGTATAAGATCTGCAAAAGTTCCACCGGGTACACACATTGTTTCCGGATTTATGAGGGAAGGGATTCCAAAATTGATCCCCCAGATTGCCCCCCTTCCCTTAGTGTCAGCGGAAAAATTGTGTGGGATCTTATTCACCCGCTACTTGACCAGGGATATAATGTCTATATAGACAATTTCTATAACAGCATCCCTCTCCAAAAGTGCCTTTTGCCAAGAGCGACAGTGGCCTGTGGCACGATCAAAAAAAATTCTAACGGCCTCCCCAAAACCCTCCTGGGCCAGACATTGCCAAAAGGAGAAAGCAAAGCAATGTGCAGCGAGAATATGCTGCTAGTGGAATATAGGGACAAGAAAGATGTCCACATTCTATCAAGGATAGCAGCATCAATGTTCACGTTCGTGGCTCCAGCACCACAACTTCCAAGCCTGCCTGCGTACTGGATTATAACCGCTTTATGGGTGGGGTGGATCTATCTGATCAGGTCATAAAGCCAAATAGTGCCAAGAGGAAAAGTAAGACCTGGTACAAGAAGCTGAGTAATTTTATTTTCATATATTTTTACTAAAATTTAAAAGAAGCCCAAACAAAACTAAAAATTCTTACTACACCCCTAGATGAATACGTAAAGTGGTTTCACGTTATAATTAGTCACTCCAAATTAAAAAAATGTTTGAAAAACCCTTAACAAAATTCTCACTATACCCCTAGATGAATACCTACGTGGTTTCACGTTATAATTGGTCACACAAAACTTAAATATTTTTGAAAAACCCCTATCAAAATTCTCACTATACCCCTAGATGAATACCTTGAAGGGTAGAGTTTTCAAAATAAGGTCAGTTGGAATCACTGAAATAGCATACTTGACATAAAAATTTAATTTTTTTATTTGACAGCATAATTTCATATAAATGTAATATTCCTTCAAAACATATATTTTTTTATCATTTTACTGAGTTTGCCTATTATTATAACTATGTCCTTCCATATAAAGCTGTTATATTAATTCTTATAACCTGTTTGGTGATATGGGCATAGTTCTTTATATTTGGAGGTTACTCAATTTACGAGCTTTTCCAGATCAAAACGTTATGGGCTTTTTTGTTGTTCAGGTTTTTGCACAACCTGTTAAACCCGAAAATACTTCCAGGAAAGTTGACAATGTCTTAGGGGATTAGTGAACCTTTACTGTCCATAAAGATGGTGTTGGACACTGACCTTTTATATATTCTGTAGGTGATGGTTTTTTTTGCGCACATTACAGTTCCTACTTTGCCCGGCAGGGACCTGTAATGGTGTGCCAATGTCCCTTGGCATGTTCGTCTCTGATATAGAGATTGATGGGGCTAAAGAGACGCAGTCCCTTTGAAGAAAAGAAGTGACATTATAAAGCCCTGTTCTTTCATCCTGTGAACATGCTCAAGTTCTAAAATTTTTCCTCCAGTTCTCAAATATATTGCCCTTCAGTCCAATACAGTTCTAATTGAAATTCTCCCCGCTTTAACTGTTGTTAACAGCTATGGACTGACACATTTGCTGGTCATCTGCTTTGTTAGCACGACATAGTTATATACACTGGAAAATGCACTTCTATGGGTTAATATGCTGTGGAAGGCAACCATGCCCCAAAAATAATAGATTTGGTAAAAAAAATACGACCTAAATACCATGATTCCGGCTATGAAAACCTAGCGGTACAAACACTCATTAAACCACTAGGTGAATACCTTAGGGGTGCAGTTTTCAAAATGGGGTCACTTCTAGGGGTGTCAGATCGTTCTGCTAGCTCAAATCCGTCATAGGCATGGAGTGGGGCCCATCAAGTCATTCAAGCTAAAATTATGTTCTGAAAAGCCAACGGTTGCTTCTTTGTTTTGGGGCCACACTGTGTGGGCATGCATCAGATTATGGCCTCAGTGGGGGTATTTATGGACACAGGAGAAACTAGGTAATAAATGTTGGGGTGCGTTTCATCAGTTTCATGTACTATGTAGGAACAATATGTCCTAGAAATGACGCATTTGTGAGATTTCCACAAGATTCTGCAAATACACTATTGGGTTAAAAAGGTGATCACATCCCTAGAAGAATTCCTTGAGGGGTGTAGTTTTCAAAATGGGGTCACTTTTGGGGGTTTCTACTGTTTTGGTCCCTCCAGGACGTTGCAAACATGACATGGCACCGAAAACCATTCCAGCAATATCTGCGCTCCAAATAGCGCTCCTTCCCTTCTGAGCACTGCTGTGGGTCTAAATAGCAGTTTATTACCACATATAGGGTATTGCCATCATCGAAAGAAATTGCTTTACAAATGTTGGGGTGCTTTTTCTCCTTTATTCCTTGTAAAAATTAGAAAATTCTATGTTTTTTCAGAAAAAAGTAGATTTTCAACTTCACAGACTAATTCCAATAAATTCAGCCAAAAACCTGTGGGGGTCAAAATGCTCACTATAGCCCTAGAAAAATTCCTTGAGGGGTGTAGTTTCCAAAATAAGGTCACTTTTGGGGGGTTTCCACTGTTTTGGCACCACAAGACCTCTTCAAACCTGACATAGTGCCTACAATATATTCTAAAAACGGAGGCCCCAAAATCCTTTGCTTCTGAGGCCTGTGCTTCAGTCCATTCGCACACTAAAGCCACATGTGGGATATTTTTAAAAACAGCAGAATCTGGGCAATAAATGTTAAGTTGCATTTCTTGTGTAAAACTTTCTGTGTTACAGAAAAAAATGTATTACATATGAATTTTTTGCTTTCATTTTTGAGAAACACCTAAGGGGTTAAAATACTTTCTAAATGCTGTTTTGAATACTTTGAGGGGTGAAGTTTTCAAAATGGGGTGATTTATGGGGACTTTCTAATATATAAGCAACTTCAGCACTGAATTGGTCCTTGAAAAAATAGCCTTTAGAATTTTTCTTGAAATTTTGAGAAATTGCTGCTAAAGTTCTAAGACTTGTAACGTCGTAGAAAAATAAAAAAATGTTCAAAAGACGATGCAAACATAAAGTAGACATATGGGATATGCGAAATAATAACTATTTTGTGTGGTATTACTATCTGTTTTACAAGCAGCTACATATAAATTTTGAAAAATGCTAATTTTTGCAAATTTTCTCTTAATTGTGGTTTTTTCACAAATAAATATAGAATGAATTGACATTTTTCCACTAACATAAAGTCCAATATGTCACGAGAAAATAATCTCAGAATCGCTTGGATAGGGGAAAGCATTTCAGAGTTAGTACCACATAAAGTGACACGTGTCAGATTTGAAAAAATGGGGCTGGTCCTGAAGGGGTTAATTGCTTGAAAAAGCCCCACACCCAGGGTCGAAACGTCGTTGTGTATTATGGTGGAATAAAATACATTTTCACACTCTTTTCATACCACAAGAATTGTGTGCTGTAGTTTCTCTATTTTTTTGGAGTCTATTTGGCCACGACTCTATACTACGTGCACCGGATATATACCTACAATTTGGTCAACTATTTCCCATCAAGTTACTCGGTTTGTGATGTGCTGCTAATTTTCCTTCCCTTGTGATTGTTGGGACTTTGCCTAAGAAGAACTAGCCGCTGGGATGACGTCACCGCTAGACAAAGGCCTTGCCAAAACGTGCATCAGGGCTAGCCCATCCCGTGTTGAAAGGCATCATGGGTTTGTAACGTTGAGTGTTGTTTTTTTTATTGCCAGCACTTCAGAACTTTACCTGTTTTGCTATGTTTTTGACCGTGTGTTGGTGCATACATTTGTACATTGTTTTGGTTACCTTGCCACCTTAGACCTATGTTTTTTGTAACATGTATGGCACGCTTTTTACTGCACTGTACTTGCCCTATGCCTTTTACCCCAGTGGGACTCATTTTTAACCAATATTTGATGTAGTATTTCAGTTTGTGAAATATTTCTTATTTTGTACCGATTTATGTTTCAAATATTTTTATTGGTGTCATTTTAAGTAGTAAAGTATAAAAAAAAATTGCTTGTACTCCCCCCCCCCCCCCTACAAGCATTTATGAGACTCAGCATCCCGTTTTAGCGCTCCAGGCTCCGTAATTCAATTTGAAGTGATCTAGTTTGACTGTACAGATCTTACAAAGATGTCAGTGATTTTCCCTTAATGAACAAAGTCTTGTAAATTCTTGTTGTTGCTGTTACGATTGCCTTTGCTGTAAATTATTTACATTCAATGCATTTTATCTGTTTTAACGTTATGATAAGAGCAAAGTGTTGCTGTCACTGTGATACTGATAAAAAGATTTAGTATAAAAAATTTAGAGGGGAATTAGTTCTGGTAAGAATTTTCCAGAAACATATTTTCTTAAAGGCTATGGTTACTTTTACTTCCTAAATGCAAAATTCAGCAACTTCCGAAATTGTTTTTACTACAATTTGCTGTTGTCACGTATGTGTAACTTTTTATCTACATAGCTGGTTGTCCTATAAATTCTGAAAATATTCTGACAGTACACTTCTCCAGACTACCTGGAGCACTAGGCAAAGAGGGACATGACTTTGGGATAGGGGACCTTTAGCAAGGGTGGCGCTAATGTACACTCGATGGTCCCAAAACCACCATTTATTTATGAACCAAACCTCCGGTTGTGACTTAAATATGAACAGACCAACCAGGTCATACCGACAAAGACATACAAAATTCCACCTGATATAAAATCATGTTTATATATTTGTTATATTTTTATAATAAACAAGATAAAGGGTCGGTAGGGTCGGACACAAGACTCTTCTTCCTGATATTCCCACTGGAAATGAGACCTTCCCCATATAGGAGAATTATATAACCCCTGCAACTCAGGTCACCTGACCCACTTGACCAATCCTCTATCATCTTTCCTCCCCTTACCAGATTCTTAACCCTTTCCTAACCTGTCCCTACAGTCAAGCATCGCCCCCCTAATGCAGTGTGGCCCTTTTCAGACTGTATAGAACACCACTTACCATAACCAGAGGCGTAGCTATGGGGGGGCAGGCGGGGCATGTGCCCCGGGCGCAACTTAGAGGGGGTCGCCAGCGCCACCTCCTCCTGCACTATAATTGTACCTGTGTCTATAGGACACAGGTACAATTAGAAGCAATGAATAGCCGGGTACGTTCCTTTCCCGGCTATTCAGCTCTTTTGTACCAGAGAAGCGCTATTGCGCTTCCATCGCTGAAAGGTGCTGAGTGACAGGCAAAGTCATCCTGCCCAGCCAATCAGCGCCTTTCATAGATGCTATGTTCAACCCCCAGGAGACCTGCGCAGAAGAGAGCAGGTCTCCATTGCTGCCGGCCAACGTGGGAGCGGGTTTAAGGTGAGTTTGAACAGTTTTTTTTTTTATTGTAATAAAAAAGTGTGTAGCTGTATCTACGGGGGGGCTTTATCTACAGGGGGGCTTTATCTACAAGGGGGACTTTATCTACACGGGGGTACTTTATCTACATGGGGGGGCTTTATCTATAAGGGGGACTTTATCTACGGGGGGTCTTTATCTACGGGGGGCTTTATCTACGGGGGGACTTTATCTACGGGGGGACTTTATCTATGGGGGATTTATCTACACGAAGGGTCTTTATCTACGGGGGGGGGTATATATCTACAGGGGGGCTGCATTCTGTGGTGGGCTATCTATGGAGCACCATATACAGGGGTGGGCTATATCTACAGGGGGGCTATATACAGGGGTGGGCGATCTATGGAGCACTATATACAGGGGTGGGCTATATCTACAGGGGGGCTATATACAGGGGTGGGCAATCTATGGAGCACTATATACAGAGGTGGGCTATATCTACAGGGGGGCTATATACAGGGGTGGGCTATCTGTGGAGCACAATATACAGGGGTGGACTATATGTGGAGCACTATATACAGGGATGGGCTATATCTACAGGGGGCTATATACAGGGGTGGGCTATCTGTAGAGCACTATAGGGGAAGCTATTTGTGGGACACTATATACAGGGGTGGGCTATATGGGGGCACTATCTACAGGGGGCTCTATGGGGGCACTATCTACAGGGGGTTCTATGGCAGACACTATCTACAGGGGGCACAGTGTGTGTGTGTGTGTGTGTGTGTGTGTGTGTGTGTGTGTGTGTGTATGGGACACGGTGTATGGTGCTATTATAATTAGAGGTGCGGTGTATGGCACTATTATATTTAGGGGTGTAGTGTGTGGTATAATGATGACTTTATCTTTATTTATAGGTGTTGGAAAAGTGAGAAGCTGAAGACATCTGAGCGGCAAACTGCAGAAATGGGCTGTGACCGGGAGAAGTCATCATAGTGGTCTGGACCAGATGGAGAAAAAGAACTAGAATCTGAGACGTCACCGGTGAGTCACTTAATGTAAATGTTCATTCTGCCTCTAATCAGCACTGGAGTCACTGTATGATCTGCAGCGAGATGATTATGATATGATTTATTTTTTGTGAAACAGCATTTCCCAGCATATCCTTACCATTGTTTGGGCCATGCTGGGAGTTGGAAACCATTTAGTGTGAACCTATATGTCAGGGGTTGCACTAAATTGAGCTGTATTTGTGCTGGTGCTGTATATATGTATTGAGCTTGGTTCTGGAGCTGTATATATGTATTGAGCTTGGTTCTGGAGCTTGGAGCTGTATATATGCACTGAGCACTCTTCTGGTGTTGTGTAGAGAACTATATTGCTTGTAAAATGTACAAATGTTTTTATGCTCGAGTTACATAAAAATAAATGTGGAAAAGAAATAACATGTCATTGATTGGTAGAGAAAACAAGAAAACAAACACGGCGAGGGGGAAGAAGATGTCGGGAAAGGGGTTGGGGGGGCGCCAAACTGAATCTTTGCCCCGGGTGCTGGAGAACCTAGCTACGCTTCTGCCATAGCTCTCAGGAAATACAGGGAGGATATTTTCCCTTGGACTATAATAAAGACACACACAACGGTTTTCTATTTTATTTGGGTGGAGGTCAGCTACAGTATTTATTATAAAATATGTTTATTTACCATTTGATAACCATGCTAACGGGTCAAATGTCTAAAAGAGGCTGAACCTGGTGGCACGTCACACCCAAAGATCGCAAAACCACCATTTATTTATGAACAAAACCTCCAGAAGGGGCACATGTACTACTACTGCTACACTGTGCTCCAGTCCTCACCCACAAGGAGCAGAGCTTATTCCACTCCCTCCTGGAGACCAGATGGTAAGCTATCCAAGCCTATCTCATTGAGATAGACTCCGTTATGTCGCAATAAGGCGACCATTTCCCCCCTCTAACTGCCTATGGCGCAACATCACTCCACCTCTACACCCAAATACCATCCTGGTATTGACTGATCTCCTAGCTCACTCAACTACGCCCGCATCCCGGGCTCCTTGTTAAACAACCCTAGGAATAATCTCCAACCAAACCATTATGAGTTTGGGAAAAAAAAAACGCTCCACATTCGTCTTCATAATTCTCAACAATTCCCCCATACGAACAAAGCATTAATTGTTTCCTCCAAAATGGAAGACAAGAACCGCCAGGACTCGGACATCCCTTCTTGTAGAAACTATTTTCAGCAAAACTTGAGGCTACCTTAGGCATCTAATTCCTCGTCAATGCATCTGTTAGGAAATGTCCGTCTCTTTATGATTTCCATGACTACTAGTCTAGCTTCTGGGTGGTTCTGATTTTAGTTGTTGAGCCTATCCCACTTCTCTGTCTTTCTTCCTATCAGATTGAAGTGTGGAGTATTTAAATCGGGGTTGGTTCTGTTTTCTTTGCTTGTGATTTTCCTTGCTGCATGTGTTTATTCAAGCTTCTTATTATACCCTGTACCTTTTGACTATTTGCACTTTTTGGAGCTGGACCTCGGCTTGTCTCTGCATTAACCTTTGCTTACTGATTTGGACTTTCTGCTCCCGGCTGGCTGGTTTTGACCTCTGCAATCCCTGACATCCACTAGCTTTGTGATTTTGACTTTCTGTTTACCCTCGGGCTGTCTTGTTATGTGCTCTGGTTTTGCCTGCATTGCACCTCTTATCAAACATTGAACTCTGCTAAAACAACCTAGGTTCTATGCTGCAAGGACCAACCTGCCTTGCGGTTGGCTCTGGCGAAAACCATAGAGTATTCATAGATTCTGTTGATTGGAGTTGTGACCGATTTTGGGTTGTGTATTTATTTGCACGCTCATTCCTGACAGTCTTCAGCAGCCTTTGGAGAATCGCTCACATAGCAATTCCATAAACTTCCACCCTGGGAATTGCTCAACTGGTGATTCCATAACAGCACTTCAGATGAAGGGAAATTCAAACTCTGTCCTCCTAGGCAGCATTCAGCATGCTGGGAAACCCGGAAAATGTATGAATGGCCTAACACCCATACTGAAGACCTGCCTAGAAAGAAAATAAAATCAATTAAAGAGGTTGTCCACGACCGGACAACTGATGACCTATCCACTGGATAGGTCATCAGTACTTGATCCATGGGCATTGCTAGGGTCTGAAAAGATCAGGGGCACAAGCCTCGAGACATGTATATTTACCCCCCCCCTCCAATAAAAAATAACTATTTTTTACATATATATTGGAGATAGCATATCTATAAGACTAAGGCTCCTATAGCTACATTGCTGGATAAAATTGAATGCATTGTCTTAATAGACAGTATCATACATGATGGGCTTAGATACATGGCCCCATCAGACAATATCACACATGATAGGCTTAGGGCTCATTCAGACGAGCATGATTCTTGTCCATGTGCTGTGCGTTGAAATAACGAACAGCACACGGACCCGTTGATTTCAATGGGGCTATTCACACATGCATGAGTTTTCACACAGCGAGTGTCCGTTACGTGAAACTAACTGCATGTCCTATATTGGTGTGTTTTCACCCACCTAGTCGCCCATTGAAGTCAATGGGTGCGTGAAACCCACGGACAGCACATGGACGACATCCGTGTGCTGTAATTGTTTCACGCATCAATTACATTGGAAAAAAAAAGTGCTTGCAAGTGCGTGAAAAACACAAGCCACACACAAAGCACACTGATGCAAAAACGCAACGCACACGACCAGCTTTACGCACGTTTACGTGCGTAAATCTGTTACGCTCATGTCAATTTAGCCTTAGATACAGGGCCTCAGCAGTAAGTATCCTTGTACTAACCCTCAGGGGAAAATGTGTCATTTCTGGTGCCCCAAGCAAAGTTATGTCCCGGGGATCTAATCAAAGACCCTGTAGGTAGTCCCACATACCCACCTTGTCTCAGCAGACAGTATCATAAAAGACAGGTTTTAGATACATGGCCGAGGTCACAGTATCACACATGATAGACAGATACCGGGCCCCAGCAGTAAGTATTACACATGATAGGCTTAGATACAGGGCCCCAGCAGTAAGTAACCTTGTACTAACATATGTTGACCCCCCCAAAAAAATGTGTATATATATCTATTATATAACCGAGAAGAACGTGGTGTCCGAAGCTCACATAGAGCTCCGCCCACATAGAGCTCCGCCCACAGCCCAACCGCCAGTTAGCTCCGCCCACAGCCAGAAGACTGAGGAAGGAGATGTGAGTGATTAGTGGCATAGCTATAACACCCCCTCCCATACACATTATAATGCCCTCTCCCTCCCATACACGGTATAATGCCCCTCCCTCCAATACACGGTATAATGCCCCCCTCCCTCCCATACACGGTATAATGCCCCCTCCCTACCATACACAGTACAATGCCCTCCTCCCTCCAATACACAATATAATGCCCCCCTCCCTCCCATACACAGTATACTGCCCCCTCCCATACCCAGTATAATGCCCCCTCTCCCTACCATACCCAGTATAATGCCCCCCTCCCTTCCATACACAGTATAATGCCCCCCATATCCATCCCATACACAGTATAATGCCCCCATATGTACGGACCAAATAGAAAAGTAATAACATACATACTTACCTATCCCCGTTCCCCCGCTGGGTGGTGGATCCTTCTCCTCCTCCGCGCTCTGCAATGTGAGTGACTCGGTGTAGACAGGCGCGATGACTTCACTACATCGTGCCTGCCTTCGCCAAGCCGCCCACAGCACACTGAGCACAGTGCAGAGGAGGCAAAGGATCTTCCACCCGTGACAAGTTTAAAAGAATATACAAAGAAATAGATAAAATGTTTTATTGAAATAACCCCCCACCCGCACACAACCCTCATTAACCATTTTATTGGAAATAAAAAAAGCCATTATCGAAGTAGTCCTCGAATCCAACGTAGCCCAATGACCAAACCTGTAAAGACAGGATCAGACAGGATCAGACATGGGCCATGTATGTAAGAATACCATGTGGTAGGCTTAAATACAGGGTCCATGTGTGATACTGTCCGTTAAACCCTGTATCTAAGCCTACCACAAAGCATGCTTAGATACAGGACCCCAGCAGACAGTAATCTTATACTGTATAAGATTACTGTCTGCCGGGGCCCTGTATCTAAGCCTAACGTGGAACTCTTAGATACAGGGTCCATGTGTGATACTGTCTGTTAGACCCTGTATCTAAGCCTACCACATGGCATGCTTCGATATAGGACCCCAACAGACAGTAATCTTATGCTGTATAAGTTTACTGTTTGCTAGGACCCTGTATCTAAGCCTAACGAAGGCTTAGATACAGGATCCATGTATGATACTGTCTGTTAGACCCTGTATCTAAGCCTACCACAAGGCAGGTTTAGATACCGCACCCCAGCAGACCGTAACATTAAACTTGCCTCCTCTTCGGCTCCGTGTGCAGCGGATGTCTCAACACCATCTAGCGTTGTGACGTCACCCGCGGCACACCGCATCCTGACGTCATGACGCGAGAAGATGTCAGGACTTCCGCTGCGCTCGGGAAGCAAGATGGGTAAGTCTGTGTCGTTACTATAGTAACAGGGGCCTGTGTATTTGATCACATAGGCCCCAGTTACTATAGAAACTTTTACAAATGTGGTGGGGGCGGCCGCAGCCCGGTCGCAATTGCGACCGCTGCGACACGAATGTGTCAGTTGCCGGGGATCTGGAAAGGTGCTAGCGACGCCCCTGGCATGATCTGTGGGGATCCAACACCTGGACCCCACACCGATCAGCCGCTCCGACTGCTTTAGGGCACCAGACATTGATGCCGGAAGCAGTTGGCTCTGGTCATGGAATAGCGGCAGTACTGTAGCCCTGCTCTTATTCAAGTGAATTGGAGCAGAGCTGCAGTTCGGCTGCACGGCCTCTATGAAATGTATGGACTCAACTGCTTCCGACTCCGTACATTGCATACCGTGCAATAACATCCGGTGCCCACAGTCACCCGGAGCAGCTGATCGGTGCGGGGTCTGGGTGTCGGTCCCGCACTAATGATATATGGATGACCTATCCAGTGGACAACCTCTCTAAGCAGTTCAGGGCGCACATACCCAGCATAACATTGAGATAGTCACTGCCCAATTCTCATAACATCCACCTCAGAGAGACCAGCCCTAGCCACCTTGGTGGCTGCACATATGCAGAATCAAATGCATACCATAAACCCCCCTTCCCCGGCAAACCACAACCAGAGTAAGGCATTTTTCATTATCAATATAAATTGGAACCTGGTAAGGGGGAAACCATCCGCATTCGCAAGAAACTACTGTCCAGCAGTCCTAACTTGGAAGAAGTCGGATACTAAGCGAAAAGGGCAAACCGAGCCTGGGGGAGATTTCAACAACACCCAAGCACCCCTACCGAGTAGGATAGTTTGAGTGCATTATGCACAACCTAACAAAATCAGGGCCTAAGTGAACATCATCTAATGAAAGGCCCCCGGGACGAGACTTGGCAGGGGACAGTTATTCCCTTAAACACATAGCACTAAAGAAAGCCAAACAAGGAGATCACGTGAGATGCCGAGCAGATGGAAGGCAAAACATTTATGATCTTAGCCAAGAGCTCGACGCAAATAGGACGTCTACGCTCACAACTAACATATTCCTTATTCCACCTACACCGAGTATTCTTCGGTTCACTGAGTTAAAACTTATCTGTCTTACTATGCCCCCAAAATCCTCTAATAGATATGTAAGAACGTTTATGGGGGAATTGATTGTGATCTGAGTCTTGTAGACTGGACTTGTTTGTCGAATGACAATCTCACATATGCTGAACGCATGGCTCTTGATGAACTACATGATGCCAGAGGGATTGTCATAAAACCAAGTGAGACAGCTAGGTACTTCTAGTTACAGACGGGTATTTGATAACCCTTTACTTGATATTACACATAAGTGGAATCGGAAATTTCAAATTTCCTTTGACAAAGTTTAATTAGAAAAACAAGTTTCAATATCTTAAACTTAAAGAACCAACAATTTATGTTTTGCCTAAAGTTCAGAATAGACAGTTACCACCTGGACGCCCTATTTTTTGGGTGCTAATGGAACTGGGCCCACTAAACCCCCGTTCTGCCGCTCTGTATTTCGGCAGAAGCAGGTGAATTCCGACCATGAATTAGGTAAGAAGCTATGCTGTTTCAGTAAGTCCCATATAACTGCATGGTAGTTACAGAAACAGTGTAGGTGGGACCTGCATCTATCTGACATTTATGACATCCTGTGGATATGTCATAAAGGTCTCTGATGGGAAAACCCGTTTAAGACCTTTGTTTACTCATTACCATCACTTGTGCTGGATATAGGTGACGTGATAACTAAATTACATGATCTAACTATACCCCCTAATTGTTTATTGGTAGGATTGAATGTGGAGTCTCTGTACGCTTCCGTCCCTCATTGGGCTGTCCTGAGAGCAGTAACATTCTATTTAGATATGTATCGGCCTGATTTTGCTCATCAAAATGAGTTAATTGTTGACATGCTTGAATTTGTATTAACCCCTCCCCGACATTTGACTTATCCACACATCATAGCCGGGTAGGGGAAGTATGGAACGGGCTCACGAAGTGAACCCGCTCCATACGATGCGGGTGTCGGCCGACACTTCACAGTAACGAGCGCGATACCACTAGTTTAACCCGTTAAATGCCGCGGTCAATAGCGACCGCGGCATTTAAATCGTTAGAAAGAGGGGGACGACCACCTCTAGCAGCTCATTGCACCTCCCGCAATGCAGTCACAGGGTGGCGATGGTTGCTATGGCTGCCTGGGGGCCTAATGAAGGCCCCCAGGTCCGCAATCTTTGTGCTCCTACTAAGCCCTGCCTCTGGCAGAAAGACGATATGCTGCAATCCAATGATCGCTGGTTGAAGTCCCCTTTTCCCATTTTCCCCCGAGAGCATAGTCAAAAAATAAATAAATAACATAATTGGTATCGCCGCATCCGTAAAGGTCTGAACTATTACAATATATTATTATTTAACCCGCACGGTGAACGCCGTAAAAAAAATTGTAAACGCTAGAATCGCTATTTTTGGTCACCTTATCTCCCACAATAAATGGAATAAAAAGTGATCAGAACGTCGCATGAATCCCAAAATTGTATCATTAAAACCTACAGCTTATCCTGCAAAAAATAAGCCCTCATACCACTTAATCGACGGCAAAATAAAAAAGTTACGGCTCTCGGAATTTGGCCACAAAATAAATTAAATTTTTTACACTTAGTTTTTTACTTGTAAAAGTAGTAAAATATAGAAAAAACTATAGATATTTGGTATCACCGTAATCGCATTGACCCACAGAATAAAGTTAACATGTTGTTTTAATTGCACAGTGAATTACGTAAAAACGAAGAGCAAAAAAATATGAAGGAATCACTATTTTTTTCATTTTCTACCCCACAAATAATTTTTCCAGTTTCCTAGTACATTATATAGAAAAATTGCCGAGGCAATAGGAACCCATTTTTTTCCCAACTACTTACTAACTAATAGAATAGGATAGTACAATAAATAAAATACCTTTATTAAATTAGGGACAAACAACACGAAAATGTAAAACTACAATGTGTACTGGGACATGCAATTTGCAGACATAAATCTGTCTATAGAACATGAGATATAACCCAATGCAAAGTTGACACTGAGTATAACTACTAGATATAGTCAATTATATGAAGGATCAGCTCCAGTTAACATTACACTAAAAGACTAGTAAAGCCCCCCCCCCCCGACATGTTTCATGTCCTCAGGGGTTTTAGGGGCACATAGTCATCATCCAAAATTTGTAATCTGTGGCATTCCTGTTGGTCGCTTTTTGCGACTTTGCAGAAGCTTTTCATATTTTTCTAACTTCAAAAAAGAATCTTATGATTTAGCGATACGCTTCAAGCAAAGAGGTTACTCTGGTAAATGTATTAAGCAGGGATATAATAAAGCCCTACATACTGATCAAGAGACTTTACTTCAGACTAAGAGTAAAAGTAAAAAAGCGAATACAAACAATACTAAAATCCCCACTGCGCCTTTGTGTATGCAAAATAAAGTTTGATTTCTTCTCTCGCTTTGGTCGGCATTGGGATAGATACAGTAAAAGAGGTTCTAGTAAAAAATTGGCCGCATTTGACTTTATGTGGGACTAAATGTAACATGACCGTAAAGTCTGTTGCTCCCAAAAAAAAGGTATGTGGATATATACTTTAAGATCCCTTCATCCCCTTGGTTTGAGCAGTGAACTGAAATTACATGTTTCTTTAGGTGCGGTCTGGGTCACGGGACTCATGTGACTATATCCAGTGCGTGGTCCGATGCTTGGGACCGGTCTGCACCCCCTCATCATTATGAGTTTTTCATCTGTCCCTCTTTTTCTCCCCTGTCTATTTTATGTTTATAATTATTTTTATTTTATTTTATTTTTACTACATAGTTTTTTACCTTCTCTTCTCCCGTCCCCCCCCCCCCTTTTTTTTTCTTTCTTTATCTTTTTGGACGGCACCTAATGGGGCGAGGATCAAAAGCTTAATTAAGCATGTTTGATTAGTTGTAGCTCATGTCACCCCTTTAAGGGTTAATTGAATTAATGTCTTGAGTAGGCTGTTCATTGGTCGCTTGTACAATAAATGTTTGCTCTATATTCACCTTGCTATGTATGATAGTAACCGAAGAGTTAATGAAGTTGTTTACCGTGTATCATTCGGACTATGATAAAGAGTTATTGATTGTTTTATGTACGTGGTTTGTAAAACCCCAGGAACTTTTTAACCCCTTTATGACGAAGGACGGATATATCCGACCAATGCAGGAGCTAGTTCCCGCATAAGGACGGATATATTTGTCCTCTGATCTCGTGGGTACTGCCACTGTACCCACACAATCAGCAGCAGGAGCACGGCTGTTATACACAGCCAGGCTCCTGCCGCAACTTCCGGAATTGAAGCGCTCTCCGATTCCGGCAGTTTAACCCATTAGATTCCGCTGTCACTAGCGACAGTAGCATCTAATGGGTTTGACAGAGGGAGGGAGCTCCCTCTGTCACCCCATCGGTACCCACGTAAAGAAATTGTGGGGCGCCATTGCGTTTCCATAGCAGTCAGGGGCCTAACAAAGGCCCCCAGGTTTCCCTTCAGCAACAAGAGGCATGGCCTAATAGATTGCCTATTATTTTTACACTGACAGGTAATAATGCTTTGATATATTAAGTATACCAAAGCATTATCTTTGCGATCAATTGATCAAAATATAGTAAAATAGATAAATAAAGTTTATGAAGAAATAAATTAAAAGATTAAAGTAAAAATGAAATAAAACAAATAACAAATACACATATATGGTATTGCCACGATCGTAACGACTCAAACAATAACGTAAACACATTAATTAAACGGCGTTAAAAAAAACGCAAAAACCTATAGCAAAATACCCTTTTTCCTCCCATTTCCCCATAAAAAATAATAATGTTATTTACTCTGCATAGTAAACGGCTTAAATTTATAATGTGAAAATCAATGCTGGAATAGCTGCTTATTTTCATTTCGCTCCTAAAAAAAAAATAATAACAGCTATTCAATATACTATATGCATCCAAAAATGGTGCAATTGAAAGATACAACTCGTCCCGCAAAAAACAAGCCCTTTATACGGCTATGTCGACTAAATAAATAAAAAATCACGACTCTTGGAATCGTAACCGTGAAAAAGCAAAGAATAATCCTTGGTCATTAACGCGCAAAAAGGCCCGGTCATTAAGGGGTTAAACTGGTTCTCCAATGGTGGGGGCTCAGGGCGTTTCCAACTGGCTTCCTCTTTGTGTGAGTAAAATGCATGCAAATACCATAAGTGATGGTAAGCCTAATTGGTTAAGCAATGAGGCTATGCTTGTAATTGTGTGTGTTTCCGATTGGCTTTTGTATGTTCTCTCTTTGGTATCCTGTCCTTTATAAATAAAAGACACAGGGCATCAACCTTCAGAGAAGGCCAGATGTGTGATACTGAAGTTCTTCTGTGTCTGATTCATCTCTCCGATGCATCATTATCCTGATTTGGACTACGAGGCTGGATACTTAGAGTACCTTTAGCTCTCCCAAACTCAGGCTACTCTGACGTATGCAATGCCATGAAGAAGTAAATGCACCAGCGTACGCAGGGCCGTATTTGGAGTTGGTGCTGCCCTAGGAACTTTTAGTGCTGACGCCCCCGATAAAGCAGCTTTTCCGACACAAAAATCTCAATATGTGCTAATTGTTGCGGGTTTTACCTCTCAAAGAATTTAATGGGGAAAACCTGCAACAGAAAACCAGCGATCCCGCAGCATAAATGGACATGCTGCAGATTAAAAAACGCACCGCAGGTCAAGTCCTTAGGCTCACCAGCTCCGGGGGCTACTGAGGGTGGGTACAGCGGTTAGTGGGGTGAGTACAGCAGGCGGAACATTTGTGTTTGAAGCAGCAGAGACCATAAATTTGGCAATGGACCTCGTTGAAGAGCCAGCAGGTCCCGGGATGCTTAACCGTCACTGGACCACCTGCGGCTGCTGCTGGTCTAGTCTCGTCCCCCAAAAAGGGGGGATGCCTCTGAGCTATCATCAACTGCAACAAAACCTCAGTGGCTTTCACCCCCCCCCAGCCGATAAATGGCTGGAGAGCCAAGCGGTTAAAAAAAATTTTGTCGTAACGCCACTGCACTGAACCTCCATGCGTCTAATATGCATTATAAATCACATCCATATAAACAATTAAATCAGAACATCTTTCAGGATGCCGTTGACCCATAACGCAAACTAAAACTGCGAAAGCCTATAGCTAATTATTGATAGTTCTAGTGAATTTCAACTTCTTATCCATATGCTTATTAGACCTACACTCCTTGTCAACCATGGCTTGATCTACTGACACTAAGGACTACATGTGAATATAGGCTTTGTCCCAAACTTTTTAGTGGGTCAGTAGCTGGGGTCGGGGGAATGGGGTTGAGGAGAGGAGCGCGACTTACTGAATAATGATTGCAGAAAACTCAGTATGTCCCATCCTCCCGTCCCATCCAAACCCCAAGCACTGGCATAGGAGTAGTCACCACCTGTCGGTGCTGTAGAAAGCTCAGATCCTCCAGGGGGCAAGGGCCCTTCAGGTACCACGGTTGGAGTAGCAGATGCCTACATGACACAGCATCTGCTGGGTGACATGGAAAAATGCTGAGGCTCCCGACTCATACAGCGTCTGCGGACCGGACTGCTGGAACTTACAGAGCTGCAGGAACAGTGGTCCACTGAAGAAGATGATGACCGCCACCTCGAGAAATGAGATCGACTGGTTCTCCCAGATCTTCCGGACAATCAAGAGTGGTGGCAGGACTGGTGAGATTGAGGTCGGGAAGATCCGAAGAGGTGATGCCACACTGCACCCCGGGAAACACAGCAAGATGAACTTCGTAGTCAGGCACTGGTAGAGTATATACCACCACAAGAGGAATCCCCACCCGGAGGGGAGGGGGAGGTCGCAAAAGCAGCAGCATGCTCAGACACAGCAGTAGCTGAGGAGTCCAAAACACTTCGTGCCTGTGCACCCATAATTAAAGAAACTCAAGCAGGAGACACAGACGCTGGAGCAGGCAAGGCAGCAGGGAAGAGAGCCCGCACACCAGCAAGCTGAGGGGGCATGGCCAAGCTATTAACACATGGGGTCAAAGCAGGGACACCAGAACCATGCATGGCTGTAACAGTAACTAACAGACTAGGGTGGAGGGGTGGCCAAATGCCGCTGCACAAAAACAGGGGGAACTACAGGACCTCAGTACTGCCGCTGCTGAGCTTCACTGCGACTAGAGCTTAATCTAATGGGTGAGCTCCGAGCCGGCCAGTCCACATTCCACATGAGCCTGCACAGAAGCCACATTACTATTAACGGAGGAGGAAGTGCTAAAAGTCTGGGTTAGCCCAACAGTGGCATTACTAGGAAAGACTGGGCCCCATAGCAAACTTTTGACTGGGCCCCCCTCCAATTAAACTTACTCTTATGCATATACTGAGAAGTTGGGATAGCGTTGGCTCAAACTGACGACAATTTGAGTGGCGGCATCTACCACACCTCTTTGAAAATGACAGGAGAAGGTAGGGATTGTGACAGCAACAGTTTTCCTTGGCAGGTAGTCATCAAAACCTATGAGCTCATATTAAGCCGTAATAGGAAAGTTATAGCAACAGTCCCTCTGGATCTGGAATTCCACCTGCCAGATCCCCCTCCTGTAAAACTCATTAAAATGGGTTTCCCATATTAACGTGTGTGAATTGCCAGAACGTCTGGTTTTGATTATGCATGTTACTCCCTTGTTGGCTGATTGGTGTGAGTTCCCGCAGACCGGTTGTCACGTAGGGTTCGTGGACCCACAGGGCCGTACCGCCTTGGCGGTATGGCAGCTGGCCAACAGGCCGCAGGTCAGAGTCTATAGTTCATATAGGGTACCTGTGGCAGCTCGGACAGTAGCAAGGCAGGCTTGGCTGGGACTAGGCAGCAGGTAGACATCAGGCGTGGAGTATCACGACAGGTGTGGTATACAGCACAGCACGGCTACAGCTCAGCACGGCACTAGATCAAGATACAGGAACAGGAAACACTGGGAGCAGGAAACACTAGGGGACCATTTGCAAGACAGACTTAGGATATGACAACAACGCTCAGGCATAGAAGAAAGGGGCTGATCTCCTCTTATAGTCCAGGGACTTATGGGCTGATAGTTCACCCTACGGGATCTGGCTGAGGTGAGTGGAAACGAACGCTGGCGTCTCCTGAGGAGGAGACTGGGGCCAGCGCTTGCCGACTCGTGGCTGCGGCTGTCAGGGAGAGAGTGGAACTGATGGCCCGCAGCCACGGACATGACACCGGTGAATGGAAAGTTGAGAAAAAGTTTGTCTGTTGTAGAGATATAAAAACGGCACCCATACTCTGGTTAACAGGAGTCCTGCCACAGTAGTATCTATCTCCAGCAACTATCTCCAGAATGTGGATACCTTAACCCCATTCCTACTTCCTGGCGTAAACTCAGTGAAGACGTGGCCAGTATTATGAAACAGCTGAGCTCGCTGAACCACGCTATTTTTCGGTACTTCCAAGTTACGGAACAAGCTAGCTGTAAAGGCAGGAAGGAGGTGAAGGGAAAGTGAGCCCTAATCTACCCACCGCCCTGTCCCTGCCTACTTGCAACGACCCGCCCTAGGCGACGAGGTACAACTGGGCGGCGGTCCCTACGCTGGCTAAGTGCACAGGAAGACAAACAGGGAACACGCAAGGGAAGGGGCAGTAGCCACGGAACGCCACGAGGAAACGGGGCGGCGAACGAACAGTCAGGACCAGGACGAAGTGAGTACACCCGAGCAGGCACAGAGACAGAAGCAAGCCAGGGCAAGCAAGCAGGTCAAGCAGAACTGCAGCAAGGCAGAAGCACGGCAGAAGCAGGCTGGAGCAAGCAGCAGAGGCCAGGAATCCAAAAGAATTACAAGCACTGAGGGAGAGCACAGGGCAGGTAATAAAGGGCAGGGGGCGGAGCTAACTCCGAGAGACCAGGCCGCGATAGGCTCTCCCACTCCTGAGCCTGCCACCCTGGTTGGTGGGAGATGGTGTCAGTCGAGCAGGTCTGGCCTCAGGTGTGGATTGATTAATCCCAGGAGTATAGCTAGATGAAGTACCTGGCAGATCCCTAACAGTACTCCCCCTTTTATGAGGGGCCACCGGACCCTTACTAAGGGGACCCGGTTTAGTGGGGAAGAGGAGGTGGAACCTCCTGATCAATACCCCAGCATGAACATCATGGGCAGGTACCCAAGTCCTCTCCTCCGGCCCGTATCCTCTCCAATGGACCAGGTACTGGAGGGAGCCCTGGACCATCCTACTGTCCATAATCTTGGCCACCTCGAATTCCACCCCCTCAGGGGTGAGAACGGGAACAGGAGGTATCCTCGAGGGGGACCAGGACGGGGAGCAGCGTTTAAGGAGGGAGGCATGGAAGACGTCATGTATGCGAAAGGATGGGGGGAGCTCCAGACGGAAGGATACAGGGTTGAGGACTTCAATGATCTTATAAGGTCCAATAAATCGGGGAGCAAACTTCCTGGACGGGACCTTAAGGCGCAAGTTCCTGGACGACAACCAGACCAAATCCCCGACGACAAACCGGGGGTTAGCAGAACGTCTACTATCCGCCTGAATCTTTTGTGCGCTCTGGGACGCCTCTAGGTTCTTCTGAACCTGGGCCCAGACAGTGCACAGTTCCCGATGAACCTCCTCTACCTCAGGATTATTGGAACAACCAGGGGAGACGGAGGAGAACCTTGGGTTAAACCCGAAATTACAGAAAAACGGGGAGACCCCTGACGAGTTACTGACCCGGTTATTCAGGGAAAATTCAGCAAGGGGAAGGAATGAGACCCAATCGAATTGACAGTCAGAGATGAAACACCTTAAATATTGTTCTAGAGACTGATTAGTCCTCTCCGTTTGGCCATTAGTTTCGGGATGGAAGGCGGAGGAGAAGGACAGATCAATCTCCAACTTTTTACAAAAAGCTCTCCAAAATAAGGAAACAAATTGTACCCCTCTGTCAGAAACGATATTGACTGGGGCCCCATGGAGACGCAGGATGTGTTTCACAAACAAAGAAGCTAACGTCTTGGCGTTAGGTAGCTTCTTAAGGGGCACAAAGTGGCACATCTTGCTGAAGCGGTCGACTACCACCCACACCACCGACTTGCCCTGAGATGGAGGCAAATCGGTGATAAAATCCATGGAGATATGGGTCCAAGGTCTCTGGGGAATGGGCAAGGAACGTAGTAGGCCCGCAGGTCGGGACCTAGGGGTTTTGGACCTAGCACAAACCTCACAAGCGGCGACGTAAGCCCTAACATCTTTAGGCAACCCAGGCCACCAATAGTTTCTGGTAATGAGGTGTTTGGTGCCCAAGATGCCAGGATGACCAGATAGAGCGGAGTCATGGTTTTCCCTGAGTACCCTCAGCCGGTATTGCAGGGGAACAAACAGTTTGTCCCCAGGGGCGTTCCCGGGAGCTGCACCCTGATCAGCCGCGATATCAGAAGCTAAATCAGAATCCGTGGCAGAGACGATTATACCAGGGGGTAAAATACAAGCGGGATCCTTCTCGGAAGGAGGATTGGCCATGAAACTACGTGACAGAGCGTCAGCCTTAATATTCTTGGACCCAGCCCTATAGGTAACCAAGAAATTAAATCTGGTAAAGAATAGTGCCCACCGAGCTTGTCTAGGATTAAGCCTCCGGGCCGATTCTAGGAAAACCAGATTCTTGTGATCCGTAAGGACCGTTACCTGGTGTCTGGCCCCCTCCAGGAAGTGCCGCCACTCCTCAAAAGCCCATTTAATGGCTAGAAGTTCGCGGTTACCAATATCATAGTTACTCTCCGTGGGCGAAAACTTCCTAGAGAAGTAAGCACAGGGGCGGAGATGGGTGAGGGAGCTGGTACCCTGGGACAAGACGGCCCCTACTCCCACCTCGGAAGCGTCAACCTCCACAATAAATGGCTCCTCTTGGTTGGGCTGAATCAGCACGGGGGCCGAGATAAAGCACTTCTTGAGAGTCTCAAAGGCCTGGACGGCCTCAGGGGGCCAATGGAGGACATCGGCACCCTTGCGGGTAAGGTCCGTAAGAGGCTTAGCGACGACCGAGAAGTTGGCAATAAATCTCCTGTAATAGTTGGCGAACCCTAAAAAACACTGTAACGCCTTAAGGGAGGCAGGTTGGACCCATTCCGCCACAGCTTGAACCTTGGCAGGGTCCATGCGGAATTCATGAGGAGTGAGGATTTGCCCTAAAAATGGTATCTCCTGTACCCCAAAGACACATTTTTCAGTCTTAGCAAACAGATTATTCTCCCGAAGGACCTGGAGCACCTTCCTGACATGCTCCACGTGGGAGGACCAGTCCTTGGAAAACACCAGTATGTCATCAAGGTACACAACAAGAAAATTACCCAGGTACTCTCTCAGGATTTCATTAATAAAATTCTGGAAGACAGCAGGGGCATTACACAACCCAAAGGGCATGACCAGGTATTCGAAATGACCCTCGGGTGTGTTGAACGCAGTTTTCCACTCATCCCCCTCTTTGATGCGGATAAGGTTATATGCCCCCCGTAGATCGAACTTAGAAAACCATTGGGCTCCCTGAACCTGATTAAAAAGATCCGGAATCAAAGGAAGTGGGTACTGGTTCCTTACGGTGACCTTATTCAGGTTACGATAATCAATGCACGGCCTAAGACCACCATCCTTCTTCCCCACGAAGAAGAAGCCAGCACCTACAGGAGAAGTCGAGGGGCGAATGAAACCCTTGGCCAGGCATTCTTGGATATACACCCTCATAGCTTCACGTTCAGGACATGAAAGATTAAATATCCTACCCTTAGGAAGCTTGGCACCAGGCACCAAATCGATAGCGCAATCGTAATCTCTATGGGGGGGCAACACCTCGGAGGCCTCCTTAGAAAACACATCGGCGAAGTCCTGAACAAACTCAGGAAGCGTGTTTACCTCCTCCCGGGGAGAAATAGTGTTAACAGAAAGACATGACATAAGACATTCATTACCCCATTTGGTGAGATCCCCAGTATTCCAATCAAATGTGGGATTATGCAACTGCAACCAGGGAAGACCTAATACCAGATCAGACGATAATCCCTGCATCACCAGTACAGAGCACTGCTCCAAATGCATGGAGCCAACCAGGAGTTCAAAAACAGGAGTATGCTGAGTAAAATAACCATTAGCAAGGGGGGTTGAGTCGATTCCTACTACAGGGATGGGATAAGGTAAATCAATACAAGGCATCTTTAGAGACATAGCAAAATCCACAGACATGATATTAGCAGATGAGCCAGAATCCACTAAAGCACTGCCCGTGGCAGACCGGCCAGCAAACGAGACCTGAAAGGGAAGCAAAATTTTATTGCGTTTCACATTAACGGGAAATACCTGTGCGCCCAAGTGACCTCCCCGATGATCACTTAGGCGCGGAAGTTTTCCGGCTTCTTATTCTTGCGCCTGGGGCAGGTGTTCAGTAGATGCTTGTCGTCCCCACAGTAGAAGCAGAGACCATTCATTCTGCGAAACTCTCTACGTTGTCGAGGGGACATGGAGGCCCCGAGTTGCATAGGTACCTCCGAGTCCTCCGTGGAGGGGCGAGGAGACGGGACCTCGGGGGGAAACACAGAAAAGTCAGAGGGGAGCACACTGAAGCGTTCTAGCTGACGTTCCCTGAGACGTCGGTCAAGTCGTACTGCTAGGGCCATAACCTGGTCAAGGGAGTCAGGCGAGGGGTAGCTAACCAGCAGATCCTTCAGGGCGTCAGATAATCCTAACCTAAACTGGCACCTTAGGGCCGGATCGTTCCACTGAGAAGCTACGCACCACTTCCTAAAATCAGAACAGTATTCCTCAACCGGTCTCCTACCCTGACGTAAGGTCACCAGCTGACTCTCGGCTAAAGCAGTCCTGTCAGTCTCGTCGTAAATGAGTCCGAGGGCAGAGAAAAAACGATCAACAGAGGAAAGTTCAGGGGCGTCAGGAGCCAAGGAGAAGGCCCACTCTTGGGGCCCTTCCTGGAGTCGGGATATGATGATACCCACCCGCTGGTTCTCGGAACCTGAGGAGTGGGGCTTTAGGCGGAAATACAGTCTGCAACTCTCCCGGAAGGAGAGAAACGTCTTACGGTCCCCTGAAAACCGGTCAGGTAACTTGAGGTCGGGTTCTAGAGGTGAGGTGAGGGGTACTACTAAAGCAGCGTCACCCTGATTGACCCTTTGGGCCAGGGCCTGGACCTGTAGGGAGAGGCCCTGCATCTGCTGGGTCAGGGTCTCAAGGGGGTCCATGATAGCGTCAGCGTAGGAGAAATGGTAGACTAGGTAAGGGCTTGTAATTATGTAAAGGCAGGAAGGAGGTGAAGGGAAAGTGAGCCCTAATCTACCCACCGCCCTGTCCCTGCCTACTTGCAACGACCCGCCCTAGGCGACGAGGTACAACTGGGCGGCGGTCCCTACGCTGGCTAAGTGCACAGGAAGACAAACAGGGAACACGCAAGGGAAGGGGCAGTAGCCACGGAACGCCACGAGGAAACGGGGCGGCGAACGAACAGTCAGGACCAGGACGAAGTGAGTACACCCGAGCAGGCACAGAGACAGAAGCAAGCCAGGGCAAGCAAGCAGGTCAAGCAGAACTGCAGCAAGGCAGAAGCACGGCAGAAGCAGGCTGGAGCAAGCAGCAGAGGCCAGGAATCCAAAAGAATTACAAGCACTGAGGGAGAGCACAGGGCAGGTAATAAAGGGCAGGGGGCGGAGCTAACTCCGAGAGACCAGGCCGCGATAGGCTCTCCCACTCCTGAGCCTGCCACCCTGGTTGGTGGGAGATGGTGTCAGTCGAGCAGGTCTGGCCTCAGGTGTGGATTGATTAATCCCAGGAGTATAGCTAGATGAAGTACCTGGCAGATCCCTAACACTAGCTTGCTGTGCTACACTGTTTCTTTAACTTCTATTTACTTCTATGGGAGTTACGGAGCCTGTGTAGCTAACCGAGTTCATCTGTTTCCGTTATCCTAGCCACCTTTTCATCGAGTCTTCACCTTGGTGAAGCAGCCAGTGGTCACCTCTCCAGGCAGGAACGGGGTGACCCCAGTTTTTAAGATAGGTACTGGTCCCAGAGATTGGACCCACATCTAACAGATATTGATGACAATTTCACAGGATATGCCATAATTTTCTAAGATGGAAATACATTCACATACTGTATCATGCTATTGCTTATAGGTCATAAGGTTTACCTGCAAAAAAGTGCGTTAAATCTGTCTGTCGGAGGAGCTTGTAGCTGTACCGCGTCCTCATCGTCGCTATGTATGGCCTTCAAGAATTTTTAAGGCCAGTAATTGAGTTTGCCAAATTTATGGCATATCCCATATCTACCAGGGAGAAAATCAAGCTTCATTCAAGGTGTTTTTGTCCATATTTCCACTGTGCGATAACAACTTAACACTCTTGGTCTGGAGGATGTGTAGCTTTCAAGATGCTGTTACCAAGAAAAGGAAATAGACCAAAATAGTAGAAAATTTACATTACAAGAAAAAATCTGGACGTGTGAGACACCAAAGTACGTTTTATGGACTCATGAGTCTAGATTTAAGACCTTTGAAAGTAGCAGAAAGCAGTAGGAACACCACCGAAGCAATGAACAAAAGACTCTTTGAACCATGTGTCCCCACATTAGTCAAGCATGGTGGAGGGCCAGGACAGGGCATTTGTTTTTGGATGAAGACATCATGAATTCTGATAAGAACTATCACATTTTAATACTGCACATCACGTAATACTCTCGGAAACATTTGATTCAGATTAAATATACAATATTTTTGTCTCTCTTTTAATTGATTCATTTTTGACCAATGCTATGCAAATGAAAAATTAACTTAATTACCCTGACTATTAGAGAGAATGACTTCCACAATTATAGCTGAATCTGAAAGTGCTGAAAACAAATAGTTTTAATGACTAAACTCATTTTTTTTTTTTAATAAATATTGCAGATGTTCCTCTTTTCGCTTGCAGTGTTGGACATTGTAATGGACGTTGCTAATTAATCATATTATTGATTTTTTTTGTGTGTGTGTCTTCAATTGCAGTTTTAAAAGTGGAAAGAAAAACTATGTGTAATGTAGTCACCTCCAGAGATCGTCTCATCCTGCCGGCCGCCACCACCACAATGAGTCTCTCGACAGGGCTTTCATGGATATTGGACAGCGCATACGCCGAGTGTACGACGCGGGACCAGTCAGAACACTGGGCACTCTATTGAACTCCCCTGCTCTGCATTAGTGCCATTTATAAGTGTTTGCTATATCCTGATCTTGAGCTCCGTTGTTATTGTTGTGACCTGTCTCTATCCATAACTACTCTCTTGGATAATCCTCTGTACCACAATTTCAGCTCTGCTACATTACCATTACCGAACTCTGAACTGTTTGACTCTACCCTGGATTACCTGACTTCCCGTCTGACTACTGCTTCTCTACCGTACACCCAGCTCTGCTACATCACCATTACCGCACACTGGATTGCCTAACTACCCTCCTGACAACTTTTGTTGTACCACGCTCTTGGCCCTGCTACATTTTCATTACCGAACCCTGAACTGCTTGATTCTGCTATGAGATTATCTTAGTACAAGGTATAGACTTCTACTGCTGTTACACATAGCAACAATATCTCCAATTTCCCTATTGTTTGAATCCCCTTCTGCTGACATTATCCAAAGAGTCAACCACCAGGCAAGTTAGAGGCACCGAAGTCCTGGGGTCAGCTGAGTACCTCGACCCTAACCGAACCAAGTTTGTGGAAAAGGGGGTGCTGTAGGAGAATTGTGCCGCCTAGTTGATTGTTTTTCTGGGTATCGTAGGAAAAAGACCATAACACTATGTACTTTAAGAAGTGACAATATTGAGATGGCTGGAGCTTCAATTTAGAGTTAAAAAGTCCATGCTAAGGTAATGTATTAGCAAATGACATATTATTTAAATTAAGTTTTTATTATAAATACATTTTTTTTTTTAATTGTTTTTTTTGTGACTATACATATAAAAAAAAATCTTTAAATATTCCAGTTTTCACACTGGCCACTATAGCATACACAATGGACTGACATTTCCTGTTTCTGAAGCTTACTTATTAGTTTTGCTGTGTAGACTGGGTAAGGATAAGTAGAGTCATGTCATTATCATTATAGGGTGGGCATGTAAAGGACAGCTCTATTGTACGGCTGGAGGCCTAGATAAGATAGAATAGTAACACTGTACACACAGATTTCTATATAAAGATCCCTTGTCACTCTCTGGTTTCTGGAGGAAAGGGCTATACCCCAGCACTTCCTGGAGACTGTAATAATCTATGATATGTCTCGGTCAATTGACTCCCATTTATTTCAGTTGCCATAAAGCACACATACCCTGTTGTACTGACTAAACAGAGAATAAAGACGGAAGTATATGTCTCCAATATGTCTGTTCCCACTACAGTCTTTAAAAATATCAGATTCACCAGATTCGAGATTCATACTTATTTAGGCAATCAGAAGTGAAGGTCCAAAGTGCCAATTGGGTGCAGGCGATGGATTGTCAGCTAAGCCTTGAATGTTAATGTGACAAAAAGCATAGCCAATGGAGAAAACCCCATGTGACTTTTAGATCCTGACAGTGTTTTCCTCCCATTTATAGCTGTGGAGAAAAGAAGGGGCAGTTTAGCTATATGAATCCCAGACTGATGATCAGGCAAAGATTTAGCTGGTGTTACGAAAGATATTGAGAGCTGTATCAACCAAAATAATTTTACATATTATAAGATTTTCCAACAAGTTTGGAAAAAACTCCATGTTACCATTTATTACATTATATTCTGTCAAATACCAACAGTTACAATTGTATGGACATTGGAAAAGTCATAGGTAGGCTTTCTATAGGGGAATGATTCAGCTTTTCAGCATGTTGCCCGACCATTGTTAGGGCATCCCCTGCCAAACAGCACTCGTGGGACATATCCTATCAGCCCCCCTCTGGCTACACCCGTGGTCACTGTCCACTTTTATGTAAATCTAATGATGTGCCTCAAATTTTATAGAGTAGTCTACATAGTCCTAATGTAATTCTATTATACAATTGTTCTAAACTTGATAAAATAAGATTGGTACCGCTTATTTTTAGACGTGCTCCTCTTTCATTAAGAAGCATCGGTCAAAGTCGAAAAGAACAGTCCAATAAGTGATGTATTATGAGTTATTTCTTCTTATTTTTCTATTTTTTATAAGAAAACTTCTTCTACCTTCTTCAAGTATTTGCTCACATCCATCTCTTTCAATTCCCGTCTTCGGTACTGACTTGATTTTCAATCCGCTGAAGGATGATGGTATCATAAATTGATCTAAATTTTAACGGAAATCTCAATTTTCTGCCCCTTCGCCTTAGTTATTCTGACTGTCTTTCGACAGTTGGGAAATTCAGAGCAGAACCTTTCAAGCACATCGGTTAGCCCCCGTTACCCATTTATTTATTTATCAAGAGGGATTGTTCATGAATGTAGCTGAAACCACCGAGTGTTGAATCCTCAGAGATATGGCTCAGCTCCCACTGTGATAAAGAATTTTATTTTTCACTTTCATGGGGGAAGAAAAAGATGTATAATGCGGATTCCTCATCAGGGTTTCCGATTCTTTCATTACGTATTCTATAGCCTATGACTCTGAATGCATTAATGGAAGCTGTAAATGTCCCGGCCGTGTTTTATAGATAGGTGCAATTTCAACCCTTGAGACATGAGCAACGTAAGGAAATCGATCTGTGAATAATAACTGTTGTTCGCATTCAGATCAGGTTACCAGGTTTCCTGCTTCACTGCTCTGGCTGGAAATGAGTGAAGAAGAAAGATTTGACAGAAGAGAGAGAATTAGTAATAAAGAAGAAATAAAAATAAAACAAGTTCAGTTCTAATACAATTTTCGGTGCTCGCTAAATTGATACAAGAAGAACATAGCGGCAGCCGTTCAGATTATTTCATCCATCAAAGGTAATTGGTTGCATGGGATTCAATTAACAAGAAAAGAAGACACTTAAAGATTTGAGACTTTATTTTGCTTATTTATAGATTGGAAAATGTTTTTATTCAGCAGTGGCAGAATGTACTATGGGCTCTCACGTCAGGACTAGGTTATCGAACGTGGACAATCACTTTAAAGGGGTACTAGGCTTTTCCTACCAGCAATAAGTAAACATGTCTCTCACATTAACAACCATTTTAGAGACCTTCATAGACATAGTGAGGCACTTCTTCACCACACCATAGGCATAGATATAATTTCATAGGATGTATGCTTGGAGGACCTGCATTTTTTTATTAGGATAGATATTTTGCCCTTTAATGGGGTTGTCCTACCTGGATAACTCCTTTCCATATTCGCTATCGAGTTTTCCATCTATTAGTCAGAGTAGACAGCCTCTGGAAAAAGAATGTGTTATATATAGGCCAATTCATTTGAATGGGATCGTGTAATACTATAGTTCTTCCTGCCATAGGCGCCAGGGTTTTAAGCAGCAGGACCCTTGGCAATCAGCTGATCATCGATGAAGGCTAGCGTTTAAAAAGGGGGTTGTCCAGGAGGAACGGTTGAGGGGTGAGACTTGGCTGAGCTGTTAATGAAGAGGAAAAGGATCCACTGAAGGAGGGTGCTGTATGATGAGCTATGTAGAGGATGGGGCCCATATATGTACTGTTCATTCACAGGGGACCTCTACTGTATGTGTTGCCTTATAGTATTCCGTAGAAATGATATCTAGATTGAAGCATAGCGCTATAAAAGTCATAAGCTGGTATTCAATGTCATCTTTTAACAGTGCAGTTTATATAATGTTATCAGTCACACATATGGATATCAATGGTAGAGACATGTGAGGCAAAGTAGAGCTCAAGGGACAATGGTTTTTCTGGAGAAACACTGCTCCCCAGTCAAAAATTAACCCCTTAACGCACTATCACGTACATGTACATGATAAGCGTTAAAGTAAATTATGGAGCACGCTCACGGACTGAGCGCGCTCCATACTCAGCAGGTGTCAGCTGTGTAATACAGCCAACATCTCACTGTAGATCACTTTGATTCCACCCGTTTCACCCCTTAGATGCCGCGGTCAATAGTGAATGATGACAGTCTGCCATCTTTGTACTCCTATGAAGCCCTGGCAGGGCTTCACAGGAGACGGTCAGGAGACAGTCAGTATATCGATATACTGCAATACATTAGTGTTGCCGTATATTATACAAGCAATCCAAGAATCGCTGGTTCAAGTCCCCTATGGGGACTAGTAAAAAAGTTAAATAAAGTTTTTTAAATACATAAGAAAATATTAAAAGTAAAACTAAAACCTTTTTTTATTTACCCCCAAGCGCAATGTAAAAAAAAATAACATAACTGGTATTGCCGCATCTGTAAAAGCTTGAACTATTACAATATAACATTATTGAATTGCTGTTTTTTGGTCAACTTAGCTCCCAAAAAAATGGAATAAAAATTAGATCAAAAAGTCACATGTAGCCCAAAATGGTGCCAATATATACTATAGCTTGCCCTGCAAAAAATAAAAATTCACATTGCTAAATCGATGGGAAAACTAAGTTATGGCTTTCAGAATGTGGCGACACAAAGCCAATTTTTTTTAACAAATAGCCTTTTCTTTGTAAAAGTAGTAAAACACAAAAAAAACGATATAATTTTAGTATTGCGGTAATTGTATGACCCTGTAGAAGAACGTTAACATGTCGTTTTTACCACACAATGAATGCCATAGAAACTAAACCCAAAAAACGATGGCGGAATTGCTAACTTTTGCCCATTTCCCCCCACATAGATTTTTTTTCTTTATTTTCCTAGTATGTTATATGGTACATTAAATGGTTCCATGAAAAACTACAACTTGTCCCGCAAAAAACAAGCCCTAATACGACAACGTCATTGGAAAAAAAAAGTTATGGCTTTTGGAAGGCGGAAAGGAAAAAACTAAAATGAAAAAACTAAAATGGAACCAACATTAAGGGGTTAAAAAGGGAACAATGTATATAATACAGACTTAAAGCATACCTAACTTTTCAGGAGACTTTTCAGAATAAGCTGCCATATGTGTGCACATGAGGAATAGCACTATATCTGGCCACAATATGACTTGAAGTCTGCATATTTTAGCAGTTTTCCCCTCTGCAGGGTCAACCTCTAATTCTCTGTTTTCTCTGATCTAATGGGAGAAGCCTAATTACTATCATGTCTTCTATACACTGCACACAGAGAAGATAATCTGCTCTCCTATCTTTATCTATCATATATATATAGAGTCAGCAGTAGCATGGAGGACATTATATAGCAGTAATGAGCAGTGTAGCTGAGAATCTGTGCATGTTTTTCTCACTATGCTCCTTCTTCCCCTCCCTTCTCCATAGACTTGTATGCAGCATCTCTGTTGCTGACTCACACTCTCTGCTCCCTCCTCCTGCTCCACTCTCCTCTCTCCATAGACTTCTATTGCCAAGCAGTGAAGAGGCACATCCCCATTTTCTGCAGCATGTCTCGCCTGCTCTGTAACCAGGGATGGACTTTGTTTGACAACAGGTGTTGGACAGCAGATTACAGGAAGGGAGACACCTAGTGGCAGTATCTTCACACAGAATTTGGATGGTGAAAACAACTACATTTTAACAGTAAGTAAATCCCAAAGTTGATATATATGAGGTATACTATTAGATTAGCGTATTGAAAAGTTAGTGTCCATTTAAGTGTTTCTGTCTTTAATATGAACGTTCACTTTTGCTTATGGGTCCACATATCATTTGGGACTGGGACTTAAAGGGTTGGGTCAATCTTTGGCTTATCCCTTCCTCTTTGTGCTCTGAGCCTATGTGAGGTATGTTCACATGTGCTGCACCTCTACCGCTTTTTGAAAATTATGTGAAAAACTATCATTTCTAATTCCTAGAACTGTCTCTATGACAGTGATCACTTTTTTTTTAATGCCAGTTTTCCCCATTGCAGCAAATTCCATAACAAAACCATTATGGATAGTTTCTTAAAATATGGTTGTAAAGTATGTGGGTTTTCCTGGCATTATGTGAATGGATTGTTATCAAATTAATGCATTGATAAAAAACAAAAAAATGGGCACATGGTAACTATGCTCATGTTAATGCCTTTTACAAAATAAAATGTCAATTTAATCTATTAATAGTATAAAAATATTGAGCAAAGTCCCCTTTACTTTTTTATGTATACGGTAGTAGTTTAGTATGTAAAAATAGTAAACAAAAATAAAATAAAATGCTTTTTTAAAACTTTATCCAGATGGCCATAATGCGCCCACATTTGAGTATCCGTTTTATAGACGCAAGTCCAATGGCCAAACTTTGGCCGCTAAATTGAGGCTGCATTACAGCCCTCTGAATAAGACCATATATTAGCATTTATTTTTTTTGGATAATTAAATAGCGTAATCCTAAAATATTGATATGCTTTATATTTTCTTGCCATTTTCTAATATTAATTTTGATATATGACATGTTTTATTGGGGTCATTAGGTCTAGTGCTGCAACAATGATCTGTGGGGAATATTAAGGGGGTGTTTAATTTAGATATTTTATTTATTTATTTTGAAAGTCTGTCCTTCATAGGTTAGAAATGACCATTAGGAGACTTTATTATTTTTATTTAAAAAATTACTTTGTAACTAAGGTTGACCAATTGTAGTCCTAAAATTAAATAGTAGATAGATGTACTTTCCCCCACTGTGTGTATGTTTGGAGGATCTTTTGCATGTTCCTGAAACAAACAATCTTGTAGAAATCCTGCAGGGGTTAATGCCCTGTTACCTGATTTTGGCCGATGCAGCGAGCGCCGATCAACAAGACGTTGTTGATCGGCGTTCGTTTGCTGATGTCACACGGAGCTATGGATGGGGACGAGCGCTCGTTACTCCGATCGCTTGTCCCCATACATTATTATCATGTCGGCAGCGCGTCTCCTTGTTTACACAGGGAGATGCGCTGCCGAAAACGATAATATATTACTTTTTTTAAACGATCCGATCAGCAGATGAACGAGCGTTTGCTCTTTCAATTGCTGATCGCTGCCCTATTTACACAGGGAAATTATTGGCAACAAGCTTGTCTGCACAATAATCGCCCAGTGTAAAATCCCCTTTATTTTCCTGCTGAATTTCCTGTTTAATTTTTGGCTGGGGACCAGTAGTGGGCCAGCCTAGTATAGGGGACGGGGTTTTACAATAATTTTTGTCCTACTGCAGACAGGGCAGAATTGTGAGGCTCCTGCTCCAGCCAGTTGTCTTAAAGCAAGAAACAGGATGAGAAGGAGGAGGCGGGATAAGACTGATCTCCTGGGACACACAGGGAAGATTTGTTTCTCAATAATTATTTCTCAGTTTTATTTGTAATATGAGACAAATGGGATAAAAGGAAATTTCCGTCTTTTTTTTTGTGCATTTTCTATGTTTGGTGTTCTTTTTAAGTGGTAAAAAATGTTAGGGTATGTTCACACAACCTATTTTCAGGCATTTTTCGGGTCGTAAACACCACGAAAAACGGCTAAAAATGTGGGGCTGAACATCTCCAAACATCTGCCCGTTGAGTTCAGTGGGAAAAATAGCGTTAAAAACTGACGCGTAAAAAAACGCCTTTGTGAAAAGAAGTGCATGTCACTTCTTGAGCCGTTTTTTAAGCCGTTTTTCATTCACTCGGCCGTAAAAATACGCAGCAAAAAATGCAAGTTGCTTAAAAATCGGCTGAAAATCAGAGGCTGTTTTCCCTTGAAAACAGCTCCGTATTTTCAGCCGTTTTTTGTTAAGCGTGTGAACATAGCCTAAGGGCCATGCAAACATAGTACTCGATTCCGTGTTAAAGATGTGCTCTTGAATTAATTTTGCTCAGTGTGGGAGCAACCTAGTTACCGATTGACTCATTTAGATCAATCTTATCACTTCTTGCAGAGCAGAGATTACACACATGTAGATGTCTTTGTTCCTCATTAGTCTGCAGTGCTCATTAATTCTACCAGAGAGGGTCAAATGATTCTTATCTTCACTTTTCCTAGGTCCGTGCTGCATGCAACTGTGAAATGCAAGCCCAGCGTGACGTTATTGTAAACTAATTAAAAGTTTTTGATACATTTTATCTAAGTGTCCACAAACAAACTCTTGCAAATAACCCAGCAAAAGAACTTGAGTAAATATTTGTAATTTAAAAAAAAAAATGTTTCAAATAGTGTTAAAAAATTGACTTCAATGGTTTAATTAACCCCTTCCCCCTGCTTGCAATCTGGGCCACAATGACCAAGTAATTTTTTCGTTTTTTCCATCTAACTTTTTTATTTTCACGTGGACATGGCTGTATGAGGACTTGTTTTTGCGGGATGAGTTGTATTTTTCAATGGCACCGTTTTGGGGTATATAGAATTTTTTTATTAACTTTTTTGGGGGGGATATAAAAAAAACAGCAATTTAGCCATTGTTCTATGCATTTTACATTTACGCCGCATAAATAACATTATTCTATGGGTCGATACGATTACGGCGATACCAAATATGTTTAGTTTTTTATGTTTTACGACTTTTGCAGAATAAAAACACTTTTGAAGTAAAATTATTTTATTTTGGATCATCGCATTCCAAGAGCCATAACTTTTTTATTTTTCCGCCAATGTCGCCATATGAGGGCTTGTTTTTTTGCGGAACTTCATTGCTACCATTTTGCGGTACATGGGACTTATTGATTAACCTTTTATTATTATTGTTTTGGGGGAAATCAGAAAAAATAGGAATTTTGGCGTTAGTTTATGCGTTTTTTTTTTACGGCATTCACATTGCGGTTTAAATAATACGCAAACTTTATTTTTTGGGTCATTGCGATTGCGGGGATACCCTATATGTGTTGTTTTTATTTTATTTTTACACTTTTACTAAATAAAACCATTTTTTTATGGCAAAAAAATGGTTTAATTTGTTTTAACCCCTTAATGACCGCTGATACGGCTTTTCACGGTGGTCATTAGGGGGCTTTATTCTAGGCTGCCGCCTTTTCACGGCAGCCTAATCAACATCCTGCACAGGTCTTCTGTGCAGGCTGGAGCCGGGGCTCGGTTGTCTGATGTCAGCCAAGCTCCTGCTCCAACGGTAGCAATCGACGTTTACTTAGATCGTGGCCATTTAACCCCTCAAATGCCACGGTCTTTAGTGACCGCTGCATTTGAGATGTTTACAGAGGGAGTGAGCTTAAAAAAGTAAAATATTATCGTGGTCGGTAGCACATCTTGGTGTGTAAACAAGGAGACGCGCTGCTGACATGATAATAATGTATGGGGACGAGTGATCACAGTAACGACTCCTCGTCCCCTCCAGAGCTCCGCGTGACAGGAGCAAACGACCGTCGATCAACGATTTCTCGTTAATCGACGCAGGCTGCACTGGCCGATTATCGGCCGGTGTAAAAGGGCCTTTACTCCTACCAGCGGCATACTATTGTGGCGCTATGCCGGAATTTAGTTGTACTAACCAAAGTGTGGCAAAAAAAGTACTTTGAGTACATTGGCCTTGTTTTCATTTCTTAATTTTATCGCTTTGCTTACTTCTCTGGTTTTTAGAAACTTGATTTAAAAATTGAAAAGGCAATAAACCGAACTTTATAGACCCTTGACTGTGCTGCCAACTTTTCCCTTGTTTGACATAAAATTTAGACAGGAAATTAATTGTTATAATTAAATTACCAGAAGCTGCGTAATTAACACATCACTACACAAATGGCATCAAAATAGTTTAAATACTTAGCTAAACTTTAGCTAAACTATAAAATCTATAATGTTCTCTATACATGGTCACATAAATGAAAGCAGCCACATGAAAAGTCTAAGAAACAGATTCAATATCGTCATCTTGACACTAGACACTTTATTATTTTGCTGGAGAATATTGCTTTTCAGAGATGGCCGCTAGACATCGCTGCATTAACACAGTGACATCTGGTGATACATAAAGAGCACAATGCCTTTCAAGTAACGGAGTTGTCCAGTCTCAAAAGGTTTTCTGGTTATCTTGTAAATAGGTGATACATGTCAGGTTGGTGGAGGTCCAACTAAGGCGTCCCATCCACCATTCCTCCACCTATGGATGGCCACAGTGTGAGTCAATGGGAGATATAGAAAAACCTGAGAGTGCTTACTTATGTTCACTCAGATATGGATCCTCATGCCATTTCTCCATACAAATCCTCCCCACTGTGACCCTCTCTAACAATTGGTGAGGGTCCTTAGCAGTCGAAGCCCCACTGATCTAACATTTATTCTGTATTTGCGCAACTTTGCACAATTTTCACTTAGTTTACTTTAATAAATAAGGCTTAAGCTATGCTTACTTGGAGACCCTGCCCACTATTCCACAATTCTTACAACACCTAGTTTGTTTACAATGGAGCCGGTTCAGTGATGAGCTGGTGACCTGCCCAACTTCATTATAAAAAGGGGTTGTCTTGTTCAAAGATCCACTTTAAAGTCTTATTCCCATCACAGAAAGTGATGGCATATCGCTAGAATAATATTGTCACTTTCTGGTCTGACTGCCGGGACCCCCACCGATCCTGAGAATGAAGCGGCCACAGTGATAATTTAGAACTACGGCTTTCTTACTGTTTTTTAATGTATAGCGTACTGCAGCACAGCTCCATGCAAGTAAATGGAGCTGTACTGTTGTTCCCTGCACAGCTGGTTCCCGGGAGCGCCGTTGTGCAGTGAAAAAGTTTAAAGAGGACGCAGCGCTAAGCATCACTATGGCCCGTTTAGTTTTAGGATCATAGGGATTCCAGCAGTCAGACCCCAACCGATCAGACAGTGATGGCATATCCTCGGAATATACCATCACTTTCTATGATGGAATAGCCCTTTAAGTCAAGGCTGCCCTAATAGAACATGTCGCTGCAGAATTTACTTTGTCCCTTAACTTTGGACATTATCTGCATTTGTCTATGAGTTCCAAATTAATGAATGCTCTCTCACTAGTGGAACTGAGAGAGGTCGGCCGGCTGGAGAGAGACCATGACACGCATGGTCGGTGTTCAAAAACAGTCTCTGCCATAGGGACGGGATCCATCTTTATTTATAAGGAAATGAGAGTAGGTGTTACCCTCAAAACTTGCAAACATATACATTCTACATATGGTAACATACAGAATCCCAATCTCATCTTAATCTGTATCTTTAGCCAAAATAAATACAATGTCATCAAGTTTTGTCATGTCCGCCTTTGTAACAGCTGAATGCAAAGTCATAAACCAGAAGACTTAGAACAGAATAGTCATCCCCCTGTAGGCTGTTGTTTCAGCAGTTCTGTAAGTTACAGTTACACATGTCCATAGTAATAGATATTAAGCACTTTTAGGTTCACACATATAAAGATATTAAAATATTTTTGACAATTCCCTTCTTTTGAACATACATTTGCTTAGCCATTTATTAGAATACTCATCCAACAGCTACGTTCTGATCTGCTCCCCTGAATCAGGGCATCTCGTTGTGCCATTCACCTTTGGATGGGCACTCAGTATACAAGTCTAGCAATAGGTGAGTGTACAGCGTTACATACTGTACATACCTGAAGATTTAGGGAATTATAGGTTTAAAATTCGGGCAATACCATCCACCTTGGTGTTGTGCTACGGCTTGACAGATAACTTTATCAGGTATGGAAGCATTCAGTGTCATGTAAACAGGTGGCTCGTAATGTTTCCTCCCTTCTCGATTCCTTGGGTGGTGGGTGGTCTGAACCTCATGCACTTTAATAACCTGTGCTGTTTTCTTAACTGCTGATACTTTTGCAATCAAACATGTTACACGTTTAAACATAATATATCTCTAAGTAGCTAAATGTAGAGTAGCTAGGGTACATACTCCTGGTCTCCTGGGTGGCAATCACTTATACTTCATATATGTTGGGTTGAAGCACATCCCCTGGAGTGATTTAACACTCCTGCAATCCAGGAGAACAAGACCATGTCCCGTCCGGTGGCATTCATCGATGCCACCTCTTTATTACTTAGATGACCTTTTATTGCACTTTCTAGGCCCTGCATCATCCATTTTCTCGCTGTCTCGGAGCACTGGGAGCTGTCAGTTGCTCTTATCCCCACACAAGATACATATTCGGTGTTTTCTTTCCCTCACAGTCGGTAAGGTTTACAGCATCAAACAACATGTCATTTGTATTGACCTGACTTATGTTTACACATCACACAGTTTCATTGGGATATCATCTAATCATGGACGGCAGTATTCCTGGCCTGAGATCTATTTTGCACAGTGCTTCCCTTTTTAAAAGTCTTACACAGTTAAATAGCCAAGGAACCAATGTCCATGCTGCTATTACAAGGGGGACAACTCCAGGAGAGTTAGGGTTATGCGATAGGGAAAAGAGATGGGATTGCAAGGCCAAGGCAATAACTTCATCTATCTTCAGATATGGCATAGTTTTTGAAGAAAGACATATACAACAGTCCAGCAATTTAGGCAATACTGATATCACTTGATGTTTAATAAACTTGTTCTTAAACTCTTCTTCTAACTGATCATTTAGACCATAGGTAAAGTAGTAATGACAGAGAAGATGAAGGTCAACCGGGGCTTGACGAGACCCACATTTCAACATCGTGATTGAGGACCTTTCAGCAGTGACCGGCGTGTGTCCAAGATGTCTTTCCTTTCATATTAACAGATGTGGAAGTTGGGAGTTGGACTTGGTACGGACCGTCACAGTGCGGCTGTGGTGATTTACGGTGTCCCTTTAAACATGTCCAGTCCCCTGTCTGTATACAATGTCCTCCTTTCACTTAGGATCTGGAATGGAATCATAAACATATTTATACATCTGCATGAGCTATTTTTTTCAGAGCTCCCACATAACTGGTGAGGTCAGAGTGCAATAGGCAGGCACTCAGTCCATGGTTTATGGGTTTCAGCCATGACCTTCTGGATTTTTAACTTCAAAGTTCTATTCCACCTTTCTACCTTCCCACTGCTCTGGGGATGATACGGGTTTGTGAAAAGATGCTCTATGCCCAGGGCCTGCAAGATTTCTTGTAGCATATTTCCAGTAAAGTGAGTTCCTCTATCACCTACTATTGTCTCAGGGACCCCATATCTACATACCACTTCTGAGAGCAATCTTTTGGCCGTTACATTTGCTGTGTCCCTCATTACTGGCCACGCCTCAGGCCACCCGGAGAACAGATCTACACAGACCAGTAGATGTTCATACTGTCCCACCTTTGGTAACTGAAGTCAATCTGCAATTGCTTATATGGGTAGTCTGCCTTCACCATATGCCTTTTTGCAACTCGCACAGTTTTGCCTATATTATGGCGGGCACATATCATGCAACTCTGGCAGCAGCACTGCTTAAACCTGGGGCTACACACCATTTGGTCACCATTGCACACATTCCTTCTCTTGACTCATGCATTGGTCTTTGCATTAGTTGGGTTAGGCCTCATGCACACTTCCATCACCGTTTTCACAACCGTTTTTGACGGATCCGTGTGCCCGTTTTAGCGGCCATGTGATTTCCGTGTGCACTCCCGTGTGCACTCCGTGTTCCCGTTTCCGAGCGCCGAGCATGGTACTGTCCAGGGTGCTGAAAGAGCAGGGTTGTTCAGCGCTAGTCACTGTACAGGGTGCTGAAAGAGTTAATGGGCTGCACTGATCAGCGGTAACTCTTTCAGCACCCTGGACAGTGACTAGCGCTGAAGAATGGCCATGCTTGGTGCTCACAAAATACAATTTTAATAAAATAAAAAAATCAGTTCATACTTACCCAGAACTCCCTGCATATTCCTCCTGTCTGGCCTCCTGGGATGACATTTCATCCCATGTCACCACTGCAGTCAATCACAGGCTGTAGTGGCGGTCATGCCGGACTGGATGACGTCAGAAGGCCGGCCTCCAGGGATGACGCTTCATCCCACGTGACCGCTTCTCTGCAGCCAATCACAGGCTGCAGCGGCCACATGGACTGCCGCGTAATACAGAAAGGTCGGACTGGAGGAAGAAGAGGGACTCGTCGCCAAGACAACGACCGGGTACGTATGAACTGCTTTTTATTTTATTTTTATCAGCAGCCTCTTTTCTCTATCAGTGATTGATAGAGACAAGTGGCTGCCAATTACTGTAATATTTCTGTAATGTACCTCTGCCCGCCCGACCATTGCTAGGCAACGGCACCGTCACACACGGACGGCACACGGATGCCTTCCGTGTGCCTTCAGTTTTTTTGACGGCCCCATTGACTTGCATGGGCCTCACGGTCACGGAATCTCGGACCAAAGTAGGACATGCTCTACTTTTGTCGGAACGGAGCAACGGGACCGTCAAAAAAACTGAAGTGTGCATGGCCCCATTGAAATGAATGGGTCAGGGTGCTACCCGTCAGAAAAAAAACGGCTAGCACCCTGAAGAAAAAGACTGAAGTGTGCACGACGCCTTAGGCCTAAGTTTAAAGAGATATCCTGATGTACAGATACTAACAAAACACGCTCAATAGAACCCATTTACAGCTGTATATAGATCGCCCCCTAGTGGCAGCAACAAGCAGTTGATATTTGGGGGTGGAGACAAAATTATATACTAAAGAATCAGTCTTGGGCTGGGTTCATATGTCGCTGTAGACGGCAACAAGGCCAAAAACAATACATGTGATATAGATTAGATTTATAGATACATGAATATGATACACGTGAATTGTAATCATACTACAATGGGAGTTGTAGTTTCACAGAACTGGTATCACGACCCTTTTGAAACTACAGCATTAAAAAATTACAAGTGTGCATGGCCGCATTGAAATGAATGGGTCAGGGTGCTAGCCGTCAGAAAAACGGCTAGCACCCTGAAGAAAAAGACTGAAGTGTGCACGAGGCCTTAGCATGGGGAAGAGGACACTGGGTAGGCACATCCTGTTACCCACCTTCCATATTCCATCCTCCCCTTCTCTGGCACCTTTTCTCTGCCACTGTCCTTTTTCTTCTTTTGTGGCTTGACTTTGTAATCTACTTAATATTGTCATGTCTATCGGAACAGATGCTATGCTGGTCAAGAATACGTCCTCCTCTTTGAGGGATATGAGAGCCGCAGCTTTCGCAGGCTCGTCTGCAAGTCTATTTCCCCTCGCTTCGGGGGTAGCTTACACTTTAGTAAGAGCTTGCACTTTGAGTATACCTACCTGTTTTGGCAGTGTCAGAGCCACAAACAGTTCTATCATTCTTTTAAAATTTTTAACCCCTTAAGGACGCAGCCTAGTTTTGGCCTTAAGGCTCAGAGCCCATTTTTCAAATCTGACATATTTCACTTTATGTGGTAATAACGTCGGAATGCTTAAACCTACCCAAGCGATTCTGAGATTGTTTTCTCGTGACACATTGGGCTTCATGTTCGTGGTAAAATTTGGTCGATATATTCAGTGTTTATTGGTGAAAAATTGCAAAATTTAGAGAAAATTTTGAAAGAAATTGCATTTTTCAGAATTTAAATGCATCTGCTTGTAAAACAGACGGTTATACCACCCAAAATAGTTACTAGTTCACATTTCCCATATGTCTACTTTAGATTGGCATCGTTTTTTGAACATTCTTTTATTTTTCTTGGACGTTACAAGGCTTAGAACATAAACAGCCCATTTTAAAAACTAGACCCCTCAAAGTATTCAAAACAGCATTTAGAACGTTTTTTAACCCTTCAGGCATTTCACAGGAATTAAAGCAAGTGGAGGTGAAATTTGCAAATTTCATTTTTCTTGCTGAATTTCAATTTTATTCATTTTTTTTCTGTAACACAGAAGGTTTTACCAGAGAAACACTACTAAATATGTATTGTCCAGATTCTGGAGTTTTTAGAAATGTCCCACATGTGGCCCTACTGCGCTCGTGGACTAAAACACAAGCCCTAGAAGCAAAGAAGCACCTAGTGCATTTTGAGTCCTCTTTTTTTTTTTTTTATTAGAATATATTTTAGGCAGCATGCCAGGTTTGAAGAGGTGTTGAGGTGCCAAAACAGTAGGAATCCCCCAATAGTGACCCCATTTTGGAAATTACACCCCTCAAGGAATTCATTTATGGTTGTTGTTACCATTTTGACCACACAGTTTTTTCACAGCACCTATTTCAATTGGGCTGTGACATGAAAAAAAATGTCATTTTTTCCAATAAGATGTAATTTTTTATCAAAATGTCTTATTTTCACAGGGAACAAAATACTCAATTTTGTTGCCCAATTTCTCCTGAGTGCAGCAATACCCCATTTGTAGCAATAAACTGCCGTTTGGGCCCATGGGAGGCCTCAGAAGGGAAGGAGCGCTGTGTGTTCTTTGGAGTACAGATTTTGCTGGTTTGGTTTTCGGGTGCCATGTCGCATTTGCAGAGCCCCAGAGGTATCAAAGCAATGGAAACTCACCAGAAGTGACCCCATTTTGGAAACTACATCCCTCAAGGAATTCATTTATGGGTAATGTGACCATTTAAACCCCATAGTTTCTTCACAGAACTTATTTGAATTGGGCTGGGAATTTAAAAAATATATATTTTTTCCAATAATATGTCATTTTAGCTCAAAAATTCTTATTTTCACACGAAATAAAATACTCAATTTTGTTGCCCAATTTGTCCTGAGTGCGGCAATACCCCATTTGTGGTGATAAACTGCCGTTTGGGCCCATGGGAGGGCTCAGAAGGAAAGGAGCGCTGTGTGTTCTTTGGAGTCCAGATTTTGCTGGATTGGTTTTCGGCTGCCATGTCGCATGTGCAGAGCCCCAGAGGTATCAAAGCAATGGAAACCCACCAGAAGTGACCCCATTTTGAAAACTACACCCCTCAAGGAATTCATTTATGGGTGTTGTGACCATTTTGACCCCATAGTTTTTTCACATAACTTATTTGAATTGGGCTGGGAATGAAAACAAAATTATTTTTTTCAAATAATATGTAGTTTTGGCTGAAAATTTCTTATTTTCACAAGAAATAAAATACCCCATTCTGTAGCGCAATTTGTTCTGAGTGCCGCAATACCCCATTTGTTGTGATAAACTGCCGTTTGGGCCCATGGGAGGGCTCAGAAGGAAAGGACCACCATTTGGCCTACTGGGGATTTTCTAGTGCGAAGTCATGTATGCAGAAGCCCCTGAGGTACCAGTACAGTTGAAACCCGCAAGAAGTGACCCCGTTTTAAAAACTACACCCTTAAGGCATTCATTTAGAGGTGTTTTTAGCATTTTGACCGGAGACCTACACCCCATAAACTGTAATGTGGGTTCTCCCGGGTATGGCAATACCCTACATGTGGCTGTTATCAGCTGCTTGGGCACACAGCAGGGCTCAGAGGGGAAAGACGAGGGGGGATAAGCTGTGCGGAGTGCATCAGGGTAAGTAAAATTGGGGTAAATTTTAAACCAAGGGATGTATGATCAATTTTAAAACACTCTTTCATACAGAGCTCTGGTTATTCGGGACACGTGTCACATTGATATATTGTGTCATCCCTTATCGCCCTCTTATAGCAGACTTTGCAACTCTTTTGACTTTTTCCCTTCTTGCCAGTTTGGGGAACTTCTCCTGGAAAGTGTTGCCGCCCTGGTACGATGCGTGTGGCCCCGCTTCCAGAAGTACTGGGTGGCCCCCCTTCTTGGTGCCTAAAGATTAGGTTCTTGAATATCACCTCTTGAAATTCCAGGAAAGTTCCCGTCTGGCCTGCACATCGACGTAGCACGTACACATTGTACAATGCCATCTGTATGATGTGCCCGGCCAGCTTCTTATACGACACCGCATGGCGCTGTAGGGCTTCAGGACTTGATCTGACAAGTCCATCCCTTCCATGTACCTATTGTAGTCCAGGATGCAGTCTGGTTTGGGGGTGGCCTTTCCTTCATATAGCCTAAACCTGTAGGTATACCCTGATGCACTCTCGCAGCTTATACATCTTCACGCCATACCTTGCCCTCTTACCCGGCAGGTACTCGCGGAATTGAACCCTCCCTTTAAAATGTACCAGGGACTCATCAATAGAAATACACTTCTCGGGGGTGAATGCTTGGGAAAACCGGGCACTGGAACGGTCTAATAGGGGTCTCCGTTTATACAAACGGTCAAAACTGGGGTAATCTCGGGGTGGGCACGGCTCATTATCAGTATAATGTAAGAAGCGAAGTATTGCCTCATTTATTTATTTTTTTAGGTTACAGTTCAGTTCTGAAGTTGCTTTGAGGGGCCTATATATTAGAAACCCCTATCAAACACCCCATTTTAGAAACTAGACCCCCTCAAAGTATTCACAACAGCATGTAGAAAGTTTATGAACCCTTTAGGTGTTTCACAGAAATTTAGAGCAAAGTAGAGGTGAAATTTACATGTATTTTTTGTCAGAAAATCCTCTTTATACCATTTTTTTTATAACACAAAAGGATTTATCAGAGAAACGCAACTTAATACTTATTGCCCGGATTCTGCAGTTTAGAGAAATATCCCACATGTGGCCCTAGTGCGGTAATGGACTGAAGCCCCGGCCTCCGAAGCAAAGGAGCACCTAGAGGATTTTGAGGCCTCTTTTTTTATTAGGCACCATCTCCGGTTTGAAGAGGTCTTGTGGTGCCAAAACATTGGGAACCCCCCAAAAGTGACCCCAATTTTGAAACTAGACCCCTTGAGGAATCCATTGCAGTTTTCATGTCATGCATGCGGCTTTTTGATCAGTTTTTATTCTATTTTAAGGTGGCGTGGTGACTAAAAAACAGCAATTCTACTATTGATTTTTTATTGTTTTTTTTTACAGCGTTCACCGTGCGCTATAAATGACTTATTCACTTTATTCTGCGGGGCGATACGATTACGGCGATACCGGATGTTTATAGTGTTTTTTATGTCTTATGGCGTTTGCACAATAAAATACGTTTTGTAAACAATCATTCACTTTTTGTGTTACCTTATTCTAAGAGCCAGAACTTTTTTATTCTTCCATCAATAAAGCCGTGCGAGGACTTATTTTTTGCGTAACGAACTGTAGTTTCGATCTCTTTTTATTCCATTTTTTGGGAGGTGAAGTGACCAAACTATTGTGATTGTGGTTCGGTTTATTATTATTTTCTTTTACGGCGTTCACCGTGCGGGATAAATAACGAAATAATTTTGTAGTTCAGGCCGTTACGGACGCGGCGATACCAATTATGTATAGTTTATTTGTTTGTTTATATATTTTTATTAATAATAAATGACTTATAAGGGAAAAAGGGGGATTTTTAATTTTAATACTTTTAAAACTTTTATTTTCTTATTTTTACACATCTTTTTTAAACTTTTTTTTTACTTTATTTCTTTGTCCCACAAGGGGACATGAGGGCATTAGGCCCTGATCGCTATTCTAATACACTGCACTACATGCGTAGTGCAGTGTATTAGAACTGTCAGCTACTCACTGACAGCAAGCATAGTGGGTCCTGACGTTGTCAGGACCCACTAGGCTTCCGTCTATGGCATAGTTTGGTGTACGGTTGCCATAGTCACCATCGCCGGCCGCTATCGCGTAGCAGGCCGGCGATGGCAGCTTAACCCCTAAAAAGCCGCGATCTCTATAGAACGCGGCTTTTAAGGGGTTAATCAGCGGGGACACAGCGATCGGTCCCCGCTGTAGGAGCTGTGACAGCTGCTGAACAAGACAGCAGCTGTCACATCTCCTGTATGTGTCGGGAAGACGGCCGAAACGGCCGTTACTCCCGAGACGTACTATTAGGTCATGGAGCGCGAACGATACAGCTGCCATGACCTAATAGTACGTCCAGAAGCGGGAAGGGGTTAATGGGTTTACCCGTGGATCCAACAAAATCTGTGCTACTCCAGATTAGGCCATAATCATGTGCAATACCAAAAGCATATCTAGAGTCAGTATATATATTTGTGGTTTTACCTTCAGCCGGTCTACACACCTGAGCTAGTACCTTCACCTCCACCTCCTGTGCCAACATGGAGGGTGGGAGTGGTTCTCACTTTATTACCTCTGTTTCGGTGGTGACAGTATACCCAGTCTCGTAGCATCCTTCATGGTGGTTCCTGGAACCATCTACAAAAAAACTCAAAAACTGGATTAGATATTGGATCCTCAGTTCTTTTTTTTTTCTTTTTTTAATGTTTTCATCTCTATTGTCATTAACCCCTTAATAACCAGCCTATTTTAGACCTTAATGACCAAGCTATTTTTTACGTTTTTCAATCGTCGCATTCCAAGAGCTATAACTCTTTCATTTTTGCGTCGACATAGCTGTATAAGGTCTTGTTTTTTGCGAGACAAGTTGTATTTTTTAATAGCTCCATTTTTAGGTACATATTATTTATTGATTAACTTTTATGAACTTTTTTTTGGGGGGGAATAGAAAAAAATCTGAAATTTTGCCACTCTTTTTTGCGTCCTAAATCTACGCCGTTTACCGTGTGGTATAAATAACACAATAACTTTATTCAGCGGGTTGTTACGATTGCAACGATACCAAATTTGTATAGTTTTTGTATGTTTTACTACTTCTACACAGTAAAAACGCTTTTTTTTCTAAATTATTTGTTTTTGTGTCTCCATATTTGAAGAGCCGTAACGTTTTTATTTTTTCGCCGATGCGGTTGTATGAGGGCTTCTTTTTTGCGGGACGACTTGTAGTTTTTATTGGTACCATTTTGGAGTAGATGCGACTTTTTGATCACTTTTTATCACATTTTTTTAAAGTCAGGATTCACAGAAAACAGCAATTTTTTAAAAGTTTTTTATAAATTTTTTTACGGCGTTCACCGTGCGGGTTAAATAATGTAATAGATTTTTAGTCGGGGTCGTTACGGACGCGGCGATACCAAATATGTGTAACTTTTTAACTTTATTTTGTTTTTTTAATAGTAAAGCAGTTTGTAAGGGGAAAAGCTGGGTTTTTCATTTTTTTTCACATTTTTTTTTTAATTAACTTTATTAAACTTTTTTTTAACTTTTTTACTAGTCCCACTAGGGGACTATAATATGCGATTCTGCGATCGCATTTATAATATACTGCAATACTTTTGTATTGCAGTGTATTACTGCCTGTCCGTTTAAAGGCATGACCTAGCAGGCATACACTACAGGCAGACCTGGGGGCCTTTATTAGGCCCCCGGCTGCCATCGCAGACACAGACACTCGGCGATCGTATCGCCTGGTGTCGGTGGGAGAGAGAGGGAGCTCCCTCCCTCTCTCCAAAACCACTCAGATGCGGTGCTCGCTATTGAGCACCGCATCTGAGGGGTTAAACGTGTGAGATCGATACTAATATCGATCTCACACGGCAGAGCAGGGACGCCTCCAGCCCTCATATACCTCTAGCAGCTGAGAGCAGGGAGATTTGACATCTCCCTGCTCTGTAAACTTATTCCGATGCCGCGACGTAAAAAGTCTATGGCATCGGAATAAAGCCCGTTAGTGACCGACGTAGAAACACGATGGGCCGGTCACTAACGGGTTAATTCAGGACAACTATGTTGATCATCTGGGTACTGGGGAATCAAATGTACTGGGAAATCAACTTCCCACCAATTTGGAAATTCACTGTCTGCTATTTCCTGCAACTTATCCCATTCCCTCTCAAGTCTCCCATTGATCATGTATCCTTCTCTTCCGCCTCTCTTGGAGCCTGCGGAAGCAATGTAGCAGGGTTCAACACTGTTCATCTCTGTATAGCTAGGTTAGATCGGGTGATGAGACTAGTCTTATACTTAGTGATACGTAAAGTAGACATGTGCTTAGTGTGTGTTTGATTAAGAATCTCACTAACAGCATGAGGTACCATGAGAACTAGAAGCTCATCTTAGCACTGTCTGTTGTCTTGTCTTTGCAGCTGCTACAAGATGGTGGGTATGACAGAAACAATAGCATGCCTCAGACAGTTAATGGCTTCAACTTCTTCCTCTGTCAAAGTGAAGGGTTACTGCCCTATTGCATCGTATAGGGGTTACATAAGGGCAGAAGTGGAGGACATCCTTTCTTTACAGTATCCTATGGGACCCTGGAAGGTATGAAGTTGTTTGGTATTCTGAGGGAGAGGGGCGTTTATAAAGAGATACACATTTCTTCAGTACCCCTACCTCCAAATACTGTCTTATCTGGTTATCAATACTTTTCAACTGTGGGAGGTTTAGAGGGCACTGTTATGTAAAAAAAAACAAAAACAGTTGTCATATTGAGACAACTAATTTAATAGTATGATGATCGATTTGGCTTCCATGTCTGTAAAAGGCAAGGAAACTTAATAGTATACAGTTCTCTTTGAAATCTGAAGAAACAGGTGGGATGGATAAACAAGATGATAGGTCCTTATGGTGACATTAAAAAAACGGGAGTCAATGGTCAAGATCAGCGTGCTGGAGTGTTCTTCAATGTTCAAGAGTACAAAGACACAGTAAAAAGTATTGCAAATATGATGTACAGTATTACATCTTGGATAACTTTTCAGATCATAGGGTTGTAGACTTTCCGAATGACTATCACAACCTGCGAGCCAGCATCAGGATGGCTTTGTTTGCAATGGTACAACATGCACTGTTTAACACCAAGATGTCTTTTAAAGCCTTCTGCATCCAATTGTGCTTACTCGGTCAGCACAGGTTTTTTTTACAGCTATATGTCCAGCTGGTCTGGTGGGGCTTTTTAATAATTAACACCAGCCACCAGAGAGAGGGCGACGGTTTATCAGGGTACACCTGGAACTAATGCAATATTTCTTCAAATAATTTTTCAGTTCAATAAATGACATGTAATGCCTGCGGCCGCGGATCGTTAGCATCCCCCTCTTATGGGCAGTCGCGACCGCAGGACTATGCCTCCCCGCAAGCGTCTCCCTTCCCAGGGACGCGTGCTCTGTTCTCTGACTCCTCACCCTCTCTGTCCCATAGGGTGTGCGCACATGCCAATTCTTCAAAGGGCCAGCGCTTGATCCAGTAAAGTTGTCCTCAGCCTACCCCTGGGCATCCCCAGTGCCTGAGCAATGTTAGTTTTAACCCAGAGAAAGTCTTCGAAGGTTCCGTATCCAGTTTCCTGTAACGTGTCTCTGCCGAGTTCAGTGTCCATGTCAAGTCTAGTATCCATTTCCAGGGTCCGTAACGAGTCCAGTATCCATGTGCAGTGTCTGTGGCAAGTTCACCATCCGTGTCCAGTGTCTGTGATGAGTCCAGTATTCGTGTCCAGTGTCTGTGACGAGTCCAGTATTCGTGTCCAGTGTCTGTGACGAGTCCAGTATCCATGTCTAGTGTCAGTGACGAGTCCAGTGTCCGTGACGAGTCCAGTGTCCGTGACCAGTTCTGTTTCCGATAATCCAGCACAAGCCAGTTTCCAATAATCCAGCACAAACCAGCTTCCGATAATCCAGCACAAGCCAGCTTCCGATACTCCAGCACAAGCCAGCTTCCAGCTATCCAGTACAAGCCTACCTTCAGTAATCCGGCACCAGCCTGCCATCAAGGTACCATCGACTAGTGACTGTCCTTGTCTGGCCAGCTGCTACTCTGTTACGGTGTAATAGCCCAGTGCAGGTTGATCGGGTCAGAATATTGGACCAGGAGCAGCAGCACATACGCACCGCTAATTTGTATATGTACTGTGGGTAACAGGGTTATTTTGTGCGTCAGTGTCTTCAGAAGCCGGGAAACTCCAGCACCTAGGGTTGATAGGAGAGACTACCCTAGGTGGACCAATTCTTTCTGTAAAATCCTTTCCTAAACTCTACATCACAGTCTCTATCCTTGCTGGTGAAGCATCTCATTCCGTCTCAGCCTATCTGGATTCCAGAGCGGTCGGGATCTTCAGCACGCCTTAGTAGATCGTCTCCACTTGCCCACGATTCCTCTAGAGAGACCTCTAGTGGTGGCTTCCGTGAATGGTCATCCATTGCCAGATCCAATCTTATCCATCACTGAATCATTAAAGGTACAAGTAAGTGTTCTACATTCAGAATGAATAGCCTTCTACGTTCTACCTGCGGCCATTAATCCAATCCTGCTAAGCCTACTACCTTGGCTTCACAAGCACATGCAAGCAGTCCTATTCTAGACTGAAATTCTGGAGAAATTCTTCACTGGGGACCCCGTTGTCAACATAGCTGTCTGCCTCTGATTCGTCCTGCGCGACCTCCAGTGTCTCAGTCACTCCCTGGTCTACCTCCGTAATATGCCTGCTATACATACATGTTCAGCAAGAAGGAGGCTGAGACCTTGCCTCCGCATCGCCAATACGACTGTCCTATACAGTTGCTTCCTGGGACTTCACCTCCTCATGGACGGGTATATTCTCTCTCTCCCCGAGACCCAAGCCATGTCAGGATATGTCAAGGAAAACCTCGAGAGGGAGTTTATTAGGATTTTTCTTTGTAGGGAAAAAAGATGGATTCCTCCAGCCCTGCATACACTATCATGGTCTGAATAAGATCACTGTCAAAAATAAGTACCCCTTGCCGCTTATCTCTGAGCTCTTCAACCGTATTTGTGGAGTCAAGATTTTCACTAAGCTGGATCTCCGTGTGGCTTATAACATGATCCGTAACCGCAAGGGTGACGACTGAAAAAACGCATTCAACACCCGAAACGGCCACTGTGAATATCTTGTGATGCCGTTCAGTTTGTGTAATGCTGGAGCACTCCTCTTCCAGAAAATCTCTAAGGGACAAGCTGTCTCCTGCGGCTTTTTCTCTAAACTCTTCTCGGCAGCAGAAAGGAATTACTCTATTGGCGATCTTGAACTCCTAGCCATCAAGTTAGCCCTAGATCTTCACATCCAGTTATCATTTGCACAGATCACAAGTACCTTATCTACTTAGGGCTCATTCAGACGAGTGTAAAACTCGTCAGTGTGCTGTGCGTGGAAATCACTCACAGCACGCGGACCGATTGATTTCAATGGGGCTGTTAACACATGCGTGAATTTTCACGCAGTGAGAGTCCGTTGCATGAAACTCACTGCATGTCTTATATTGGTGCGTTTTCACGCACCTACGTGCCCATTAAAGTCAATAGGTGTGTGAAAACCACGGATGTGCATACGTGTGCTGTGCGTGATTTGCGCATCAATTCCATTGAAAAAATAAAAGTGCTTTGCGTGTGCGTGAAAAACACATGTCACTCGCAAAGCATACTGATGCAATAACGCAACGGACAGATTTGCCCTGGTTTTCTTACGCGCGTAAATCTGTCACACTCGTGTGAATGTACAACATTTAAATCCATGTCAAGCCAGGTGGTCACTTTTCTCTGTGAGGTTTGATTTTCAACTTCATTCTCATCCAGCAGACAAAAACATCAAAGACGACGCACTCACTCGTTTGAGACTACCGAATATGAAGAGGATCTACAGCACATCTGTTGTGTCTATAGTCGCTGACCGCCAGGATGATGTACTTACCGGCAGCCGTGACCGCAGTACACTGAAGGCTTGTCGGCATCTCCCACCCTGGAGACACACATGTGGTTGTACTCTCCTGCCCCTAGGGTCCGCGCGCTTGTCCCAGCGCCCGCACCAACAAAGTGTTCCCTAACCTATCCCCTTACATCCTGGACTACATAAAGGGCTCTGCTCTTCTACTCCTTGCCTGAGCGTTGTTATTGTTTTCCCATCTCAGTCTAAGCAAATTGTCCCGCTGTTGTATCCTGTTCCCATTGTTCCCATATCCTACTTCCTGTATCCTGTATCCCGAAACTGGGCTTGTTCCTGAGCTGTATCTAGTATTGGATTCATATTGTCCTCTGCCACGTTCCATGTCACATGCCATGTCCAGTGTCACCTGCCACGTCCAGTGTCACATGCCACGTCTAGTGTCATCTGCCACGTCCAGTGTCATCTACCACACCTCATCTGTGCCAAGTGTCTTCTATACCACTTGCCTGCTTCTCCTAGGATCTGCCAGATCATCTTCCCAGGTACTCTTACCCCAGAGACTGTTACTAACTATTGTTTGACCTGCTGCTACTCCGCTACGGCAGAATGTCCTAGTGGGTCCACATACCCCACAGGCATGACAACGTCATTGACCACTCACACATTATAGCTGTTACTTTTCTGCAGATCAAAGACATTCCTCCAGTAAAAAACCATGTCCCTCTTGCAGACAGAAAGAAGATTATCTCCTGGGGTCACAACTCCAAGTTGGCAGGCCATTCTGGCATTAGAAAAACCCTGGATTTTATCTCCAGCCTCTATTGGTGGCCCACGCTACCCAAGGATGTCAAAGACTTTGTCTCCACCTGTACCAAATTTGCCCAAAACATATTTGCTCATTCCAAGCCTATGGGTCTTCTCCAACCTCTTCCAGTTCCTGATAGTTCCTGGCAGCATACTGCCATGGATTTTATTACAGATTTTCCTCCCTCTGAAGTCTGCACCACTTTCTGGGTCATTGTAGATCATATTTCCAAGATAGCACATTTCATTCCTCTGGTCTTCCCTCAGCTCCTCGCCCGGGAAGCCTGGAGATCTCTATGTAAACTTTCGGACGTAAAACTGGACTTCTCTTCTGCGTACCATCCACAATCCAATTGCCAAGTTAAACTAATTAATAAAGTGCTCGAAGACTTTCTCCGCCATTTTGTATCAGCTCAACATGACAACTTGGTAAATCTCCTTCCGTGGGCCGAATTCTCGTATAATAATCATACAAGTGAATCCACTGCTACTTCTCAGTTTTTCATAGTTTACAGCCAACATCCTAGTGTGCTTCTCCATATGTCTGCTAACTCCAAAGTTCCCTCAGCCAATGTTTCCTATGGAAACTTTCTCCAGATCCGGCAAAAGACCAAGTCAGCGATCTTGCACGCGGTGGTGCGGATGAAGAGATACGCTGATAGAAAGAGAAGGCCACCTCCTCAATTTTCCCCCGAGGCTAAAGTCTGGTTGTCTTTTGAGAATATTCGCTTGAAGGTTCCTTCCTACAATTTTGCTCCTAGATTTCTCGGCATGCCATCAAGGTACCATCGACCAATGACTGTCCTATACTTGTCTGGCCAACTGTTCCTCCATTACGGTGGAGTAGCCCAGTGGGTCCACTTTCCAGTGGACGCTACATGACAAAATAATAATTTGACTTTTTGAATAGAAGCAGTTGTGTTTTCCATAGTGAAGTTGATCATGGAATAGAGAAGTGTATTAATCTTTAAATTCCCCTTAAAATATGGCAGCATGAACCCAGTAAATATGTATTTATTTGTGGCCCATCATAGAGCAAAAGCAGTGATTAGAGAGGGCAAGATGTATGCTGCTTCTTGGGTTTAGTAAAGCAACAAAAAATACAAGGCTAAACAGCAGTTCAAGATACAAATCACTCGAGATTTGATTGCTACTTTTGCCACTGCTGTGAAAATGTGCTGGACATTTAAGTAAAACATTATTATTTGTGCACCAACAGGAGATTTGACTATTTGTATAGCTCGTTTTCTTTTTTTTATATTCCTTTGTCAAAGCTGCATTGATTTGAATAACGATTTTACTGCAAAATAATATTATCCCGTCATTTTTATGAAGTTCGAAATCCTAGAACAGCCTGAATTATAAAGTTCTCTGAAGCTAATTCTGCATTGTTATGCCCGCGGTCGCTGACCGCCGCCACGTCCCACTTACCGACGGCCGAATCTGCAGGACTGTATCTTCAAGTCGGCATCTCCCTCCTCAGAGACGTCGACACACATGGCTGCAGTGCTCTCCTGTGTCCTGTAGAGTGTGCGCGCTGACTCCCGGCCTTAAAGTGCCAGCGGGTGCACCTGACTAAAGTTTCCAAATCAAAACAGTAACACCCTGGACTTTAAAAAGGGCTCTGCCCTTCCTCTCCTTGCCTGAGCGTTGTTTGTATTCCTGTATTTGTCTATGCAAATGGTCCCTTATTTGTATTCTGCTCCCAGTGTTTTCGTATCCTGCTTCCCATATCCTGTATCCTGTTCCTGTGTTTGTTCCTGAGCATAAGCCTGTTGTTAGAATCGTGTGTGCCTTATCTGCCATGTTTCGTGTCATCTGCCACATCTGGTGTCATCTCCCATATCTGGTGTCATCTGTCACATCTGGTGTAATCTGCCATGTCTGGTGTCATCTTCCACATCTGGTGTCGTCTGCCACGTCTGGTGTTATCTGCCAGGTCCAGTGTCATCAGCCACGCCAAGCATCATCTGTGCCGCGTGTCTGCTACTTCAAGTGTCTGCCAGATCATCTGCCCAGGTACTCTGATCCGAGAGACTGTTGTTTGGCCTGTTGCTTCCTTGCTACGGTGGAGTGGCCTAGTGGGTCCACATACCCCACAGGTGTGACAGTACGCTCAGGCCATGGACCCCGCTAGTCAGCCCTTAGGTCACGGCAGGATCAGCTCCTACATGCAGTGAACTCCATCGTGCATTGATTGGATGCTCCTACTACAAACACTACGGTTTCTCCTCCTGTCAGTGCTGATTATAGAATCTGCCTGCCGCTACCACCTCGCTACGACGGAAAGGCGAAGACCTGCAGAGGTTTCATTAACCAATGCCAGATCCACTTCAAGCTGCACGCAAATCTGTTACCTTCTGATGAGACCATGTTCACCTTCGTCATCTCCTTTATCTCTGGCAAGGCCCTGGCATTGGCTAATCCCATATGGGAACGTGAGGATCTGGAGACCCCAATTTTCAATTGTTTCTACAAAATTTCTGCACTGTCTTTAACCCCTTCCGGACATTTGTCGTAAGTATACGACATGGAAAGCCAGTGCTTCTCACAAATTGTCGTATACTTACGCCAAATGCATGGCACCGGCTCAGAAGCTGAGTCTGTGCCATCATCCCCGGATGTCAGCTGTCTCTGACAGCTGACATCCTGCTGAAACGGCGGGGACCGAAATTAGCTTCAATCCCCGCCATTAACCCCTTAAATGCAGCCGTCAAAAGTGATCGCTACATTTAAGGTGTTTGCAGCTCATCGACACCCCAGCAATGAAATTGCCTGGGTGTCGGTTTCTGCAATGGCAATCGGAGGCCTAATAGTGGCCTCCCGGTGTGCCTAGCATGGAAAACTTCCAGCCCCTGCCCCGAGGCGGGACCTGAAAGGATTCTGTAGCCGCCGGCAAGATGGCGCCGGCTCAGGAGATGAGCCGGCGTCATGAGCGGTGGATATGAGCTGTATGTTACAGCTGACATCCACTTGTAATGGCAGGAACCGGAGCTAGCTCCGATCCCTGCCATTAACCCCTCAGATTCAGCGATTGGATACGATCGCTGCATCTTTGTGGTTTATAGCAGTTCGCCAGCTGTGCCCTGCAATCGCACTGCTGCCGACTGCTATTATGACACCAGGAGACCTAACAATGGCCTTCTGTTTGCCATTACGGCAAATGACTGACAGATCTAATACATTGCACTACGTAGGTAGTGCAATGTATTAGAAAAAAAATCTGACCGTTGGACCTTCAAGTCCCCTAGTGGGACTAAAGTAAAGTGGAAAAAAAAGTTGTAAAAAATATAATAAAAGTTTTAAGTAATAAAATAAAACACAATCACCCTTTCTGCCTTATCAAGTCCTTTATTATTGAAAAAAAATATATAAACCATACATATTTGGTATCGCTGCGAACGTAACGGCCTAAACTATAAAAATATTATGTTATTTATTCCACGCGGTGAACGGTGTAATATAAAAAACTTAAAAACGAATGCCAGAATTTCTGTTTTTTGGTCACTTTGCCCTACAAAAATTTAAATAAAAAGTGATCAAAAAGTCGCATGTATCCAAAAATGGTGCCTATAAAAACTATAGCTCACCTCGCAAAAAACAAGCCCTGAAACAGCTTTGTCAATGAAAAAAATAAAAAGTTATGGTTCTCACAACATGGCCACAGAAAAAATCCATTCTTTTCACAAAATAATTTTATTGTGCAAAAAGTTGTAAAACATAAAAAAGTGCTATAAAAAACATAAAAAAGTGTAAAACATAAAAGAGTGCTAAAAAGTGCCAGAATCGTACTGACCTGCAGAATAAAGGTAACATGTAGTTTATAACGCATGGTGAACGCTGTATAAAAAAAACCTAAAAAAAACTATGTCAGAATTGCAGTTTTTTGGTTACCTGGCCTCCCAAAAAATAGGATAAAAAGTGATCAAAAAGTTGCATGTACCAATAATAACTACAGCGCCTCCCGCAAAAAAACAGCCCTCATACCACTACGTCTATGAAAAAATAAAATTAGTTAAGGCTTCCATGAGTCAGGAAATAAAAAATATGCGGTTCTGCAGATCAGTGGGGAACATTTAGTCTGTTTTGCCTGTGCAGAAAGGATTGCTTCACAGCGTAACACTCATCTATGGATTATTTTATGTTTACCCCATTATTATACCCCCTGACTATGCCCTTGATGTACTCTGCCCAGCTTACATGTGCCCCCACATTATAAACGGAAATACCAGTAATACTCAAAAAATCTACTACCAAGCAAAATCTACACTTCAAATGCCAAATAGCGCTCCCTCCCATCTGAACCCTACAGCGTGCTAAAACAGCAGTTTACTTCCACATATATGGCACCGCCATACCCGGGAGAACCCTTTTAACAATTTTTGGGGTGTGTGTCTACAATGGCATAAGCTGGGCACAACATACTTGCCACTGAATTGGCAATTTTGGGGAAAAATTTTAATTTTTACTTTGCACCATACCCAGCGCATTTATTTATGAAAAAGACCTGTGGGGTGAAAATTCTCACTACACCCTTTAATAAATGCCTTGAGGGGTGTAGTTTCTAAAATGGGGTCACTTCTGGGGGGTTTCTTTTATTATTTCCCATCTGAGCCTCTGCAATTGTGAACCAATTCTGTGTAAATCGCAAAATTAGGCCTCAATTTTGCATGGTACTCTCTCACTCTGGAGCCCTGTTAAATGTCTAGGTTAAAAGATTAGTGCCCCATGTAGGGTGTTTCTAAAACCTGGAAACACATTATAATAATTAGAGAGCTGTCTTGTTATGGTGGCACAAGCTGGGCACCAGATATTGGCATATCTATTGAAAAATCCCATTTTCACTCTTGCATAAATTAGTGTGCACTCAATATTGCAAACACCTGCAGGGTTAGCATGCTCACTACACCCCTAGCTGAATACCTTGAGGGGTGTAGTTTCCAAAATGGAGGTCACTTTTTGGGGGTTTCCACTGTTTTGGTCCCACAGGGGTTTTGCAAATGCGACATAGCGACCAGAAAGCAATCCAGCAAAATCTGTACTCCGAAAGACAAATGGCATTCCTTCCCTTCTGAGCCCTGCCGTGTGCCCAAAAATTAGTTTAAACCACATATGGGATATTGCTGTACTCGGGAGAAATTTCTTAACAAATGGTGGGGTTCTTTTTCTGTTTTATTATTTTAGAAAATTAAAAATTTTGTGCTAAATCTACGTCTTATTGGAAAAAAAAGTAATTTTTATTTTCACTGCCCAATTCAAATAAAATCTATGAAACAGCTGTGGGGTCAAAATGCTCACTACACCCCTAGATTAATTCCTCAAGGGGGGTAGTATCACAAATGGAGTCCCTTTTGGGTAGTTTCCACTGTACTGGTACCTTAGGGGCTTTGCAAAAGCGACATGGTGTCAAAAAAACAATCCAGCAAAATCTGTGCTCCAAAAGCCAAATGCCTCTCCTTCTCTTCTGTTCTTTGCCATGTGCCCAAATAGCAGTTTATGACCACATATGGGGTATTGCCGTACTCCAAAGAAGTTGCTTTACAAATGTTGGGGTTCTTTTTTTCCTTTATTTGTTGAGAAAATGAACAATTTTGAGCTAAAGCTACGTCTTTTTGAAGAAAAAGGATTGTTTTTATTTTCACTGCCCAATTTTAATAAATTCTATGAAACACCTGTGGGGTCAAAATGATCACTACACCCGTAGATGAATTCTTCAAGGGGTGTAGTTACCTAAATGGAGTACATTCTTGGGTGTTTTCATTGTTTTGTCCCCTCAGGGGCCCTACAAATGTGACATGGCCTCCACAAACCATTCCTGCTAAATTTGAGCTCCAAAAGCCAAATGCCACTCTTTCCCTTCTCAGCCCTGCCGTGTGTCCAAACAGCCTTTTATTACCACATATGGGGTATTGTTTTACTCTGGAGAAATTGCTTTACAAATTTTGCAGTGATTTTCCTCCTTTAGTCCTTGTGGAAATGAGAAAAAAATTAGCTAAACCTACATTTTCTTTGAAAGAATGTGGATTTTAATTTTCACGGCCTACTTCCAATAATTTCAGCAAAAAACCTACGGCATCAAAAATGCTAACTATACCCCTAAATAAATTCCTCGAGGGGTTTAGTTTCCCAATGGGGTCACTTTTTGGGGGTTTACACTGTTTTGGTACCACAAGAGCTCTTCAAAGCTGACATGGTGCCTAAAATATATTCTAATAGAAAGGAGTGTCCAAAATCCACTATGTGCTCCTTTGCTTCTGAGGCCTGTGCTTCAGTCCAGTACCACACTAGAGCCACATGTGGGATATTTCCTAAAACGACAGAACCCATTCAATAAATATTGAGTTGCGTTTCTCTGGTAAAACTTTGTGTTACAAATTTTTTTTTATTAAAAATTAATTTCTGCAACAACAAAACATTTTATTTGAAAATTTCACCTCTACTTTGGTTTAATTCCTGTGAAACGTCTAAAGGGTTAAGAAACTTTATAAATGCTGGTTTGAATACTTTGAGGGGTGAAGTTTTTAAAATGGGGTGACTTTTAGGAGGTTTCTAATATATAAGGCCCTCAAAGCCACTTCACAACTGAACTGGCCCCTGTAAAAATAGCCTTTTGACATTTTCTTGAAAATGTGAGAAATTGCTGCTAAAGTTCTAAGCCTTGTAACGTCATAGAAAAATAAAAGGATGTTCAAAAAATGATGTCAATCTAATGTAGACATATGGGGGATGTTAATTAGTGACTATTTTGTGTGGTATAACTGCCTGTCTTACAAGCAGATACATTTCAATTTAGAAAAATGCTAATTTTTGCTATTTTTTCACTATATTTTGGTGTTTTTCACATTTAAATACTGAATGTATCGAGCAAATTTTGCCAGTAACATAAAGTCCAATGTGTCACGAGAAAACACTCTCAGAATCGCTAGGATAGGTTAAAGCATTCCGAAGTTATTACCACATAAAGTGAAACATGTCAGATTTGAAAAATGAGGCTCTGTCAGGAAGGTCAAAAGTGGCTAAAGAGGGAAGGGGTTAAGGAGCCTGGTCGGTCATCTTCCGCAGCTGCATCTCTTCTGACCCTCCATCAAGGATAAACCATGCTTGTGGAATATGCTATCCAGTTCCATACCATGGCAGTGAAACTTGCCTGGAACAATGAGGCTTTAGTTGCTACTATCTGGAAAGTACTGTCCCCGCAAATAAAAGCTTGTGACCTCCCATCTTCCCTGGTTGCCCTCATTTTATTAGCGACCTGGATAGACTTGAGAATCCAGGAACGGGCTCAGGAGGACGGCCGAGACAGAAAGCTCCCCTAGTTCCAACAACCTCTACTGTTATCATCTGTTGTTCCACCTGAACAACATGCAAGTGGACCAACTCAAATTATCCGACCAGGAGAAACAGCGTAGACGCACTTCTGGACTATGTTTGTATTGCGGACACGGAGGCCATTTTGTGCGTCGATGTCCTCAGAAACCGGGAAACTTCAGCACCTAGGGTTGGTTGGAGAAACAACCCTAGGTGGAACGACGCCAACTACAAAATCCTCTCACAAACTGTCCATTCCAGTGACCATTGTTACTGGTGAGAAATCACATAATGTCTCTGCCTATCTGGACTCCGGAGCCGCTACAAATTTTATTCAGCAGAATCTAGTAGATCGTTTCCATTTTCCCACCATTGCTCTAGAAAGACCCCTGGCAGTCGCTCCTGTCAATGGGCAACCTTTGCCCGATTCTATACTGTTCATAAAAAAAATCGCTGAGACTTCAAGTCAGAATCCTCCACACAGAACAGATTGTCTTCTATGTCCTATCTAAAGCTGCCAACCCTATTCTGCTGGACCTGCCTTGGCTTTGTTTATATGCTCCGGTTCTCGACTGGAACTCCGGAGAGGTCCTCCAATGGGGCTCCAAGTTTCTCCACCATTACCTGCCACAGGTTCGTCCTATCCAGTCTCCTCTTCCTCAGTCACTCTCTGGACTACCCACACACTATGCTGGTTTCGTAGATGTCTTCAGTAAAAGGGAGGCAGAAGTTATTCCTCGTCATCATACCTACGATTGCCCTTTTGAACTGCTCCCAGATGTCTCACCTCCTCGTGGATAGGTATATCCTCTCTCCTTGCCAGGGACCCAGGCCACGTTGGCCTATGTCAAGGAGAACCTTGAGAGGGTGTTCATCCGGAAGTCTTCTCCGGCTGGAGCTGGGTTCTTTTTTGTTAAAAATAAAGATGGATCTCTTTGACCCTGTATTGATTACCGTGGTCTTAACCAAATCACAGTCAAGAACAAGTATCCCTTGCCGCTGATCTTGGAGCTGTTTGATCGCATTAGTGGAGCCAGGATTTTTACCAATCAGGACCTAAGCAGGGCTTACAACCTGATCCATGAAAATGACAAATGGAAGACCGCATTCAACACTCGAGACGGACACTACGAGTATCTTGTGATGCCCTTTGGTCTGTGTAATGCTCCAGCGGTATTTCAGGAATTAGTTAATGACATATTCCGGAATCCCCTCTACGCCTATGCGGTGGTATATTTAGACGACATCCTGATCTACTCATCAGTTCTGATGACCCATCAGAAGCATGTTCGTCAAGTTCTGTTGCAGCTAAGGAAGAATCGTCTGTATGTTAAACTTGAAAACTGCATATTTGAGAAAAATTCTCTGCCTTTCCTAGGCTACAGTGTCTCCGATCGTGGACTCAAGATGGATTCAGAGAAGGTGAAGTCTGTCTTGGAGTGGCCACGTCCCCAGGGTCTTCGGGCTATACAGCGATTTCTAGGATTTGCACATTTCTACCCGCAGTTTATACCGAACTTCTCATTGGTAACTGCTCCTATCTCTGCCCTTACTAAGAAGGGGTGAACACCAAAGGGTGGACTCCGGAAGCGGAGTCAGCCTTTATCAACCTCAAGAGTGCCTTTACTTCAGCCTCAATTCTTCACCATCCTGATGTATCTCGACAGTTCTCTTTAGAAGTTGACGCTTCTTCTGTTCGTGCAGGTGTATTTCTGTATCAGAAAAACCCCAAGAGTAAGGCAGTGGTATGTGGCTACTACTCAAAACTATTATTTCCTGCAGAGCACAATTACTCCATTGGGGATCGGGTGATACTGGCAATCAAGTTGGCCTTGGAGGAATGGAGACATTTGCTGGGAGGCCCCATCCACAATATCATCATCTACACGGACCACAACAATCTTACCTACCTCCAGTCTACTCAACGTTTAAATCCTCATCAAGCCAGGTTGTTCTCCATTCGATTCAAGTTTGTGCTCCACTTTCATCTCGCTGACAAGAATGTGAGGGCCGATGCTTTGTCTCAATTGTTTGAGCCAGATGACTCTGAAGAGACTCCTCAATATATTATAGATCCTTCCAGGATTATTTCTGTCAATCCTCTTCAAATTAGAGACATTCCCCCAGGGAAATTCCAAGCTTGCTGGGCGCTGTGGAATTTGTAAAACTCGGAACCTCATTGCTCGTAAATACTGGTGGCCCACGCTGCCTAAGGATGTTGTGGACTTTGTCTCTCCTGTACTATCGGTGCCTCTAATAAAACTGCTCACTCCAGACCTGTTGGCCTACTCCAACCCCTGGCAGTGCCTGATGCCCCCTGGAAACATATTGCAATGAACTTCATTACTGACCTTCCTCCTTCGGCTGGATGCACTACAGTCTGGTTGCTTTTTCTAAGACAGCACATTTTATCCCACCAATGGGTCTTCTATCTGCTCCTCGTCTGGCAAATTTCTTCATACAGCATATATTGCGTCTGCATGGACGGCGTCTCCATATTGGGTCAGATCGGGAGGTACAATTTACATTGAAATTCTGGAGAGCCCTCTGTAAACTCCTTGATGTAAAATTTGACTTTTCCTCTGGCCATCATCCTTAGTCTAATAGCCAAGTCGAGAGAATTAATCAAATATTGGAGAATTACCTTCGTAATTTAATTTCTCTTCAGCATGACAACTGGGTGCATCTACTTCCCAGGGCCGACTTCTCCTTCAACAACAACACCACGTGTGCCTGCTACGTTTTAAGTACCCGCAGCTAACTATGCATTTGGAGGCTTTATTCATATCTGGCAGCAGGCCAGGTACTCTATCCTACGGGCGGTCGACCAAATGAAAAAGAATGCTGATAGGAAGAGAAGAAAACGTCCTCCGTTTCTTCCTGGAACCAAGGTCTGGCTATCTTCAAGAAATATTAGTTTAAAAATTCCCCCTTACAAATTTGCTCCCAGGTTCCTTGGACCTTTCGAAGTCCTGTAACAAATAAACCCTATATCTTACAATCTTCGTCTGCCTCCTAACCTTTAGAATCCCCAACTCATTTCATGTGTCCCTCCTGAAACTCGTGGTTCCGAACCGCTACAGTAAGTCTCCTCGTTCTGCAGTTGCTCCAAGCATTTCTTCTGACATCTTTGAGGTGAAAGAGATTCTGGACTACAAGAGGGTAACAGGAAAGACCTTCTATCTAGTGGACTGGAAAGGGTTTGGTCCTGAGGAGAGGTCCTGGGAGCCAAGAGAGAACATCAATGCCCCAGCTCTCAGAAAAAAGTTCCTCTTAAGCTCTGCACCTAAGAAGAGGGGGTGTAAGGAGGGGTAAAATGATGCCCACGGTCTCTGACCACCAGCGCGTCCCACTTACTGGCAGCTGCGACCACAGGACTGCATCTTCATGTCAGTGTCTCCCTCCTCAGAGACATTGAGACACAACGGCTGCAGTTCTCTCCTGTGTCCATAAAGGGCCAGTGCGCGTACCTGTCTAAAGTTTCCCAATCAACCCAGTAACACCCTAGACATTAAAAAGGGCTCTGCCCTTCCTCTCCTTGCCTGAGCGCTGTTTGTATTTCTGTATTCGTCTATGCAAATGGTCCTTTAGTTGTATCCTGCTCCCAGTGTTTCCGTATCCTGCTTCCCATACCCTGTATCTTGTTGATGTTTGTTCCTGAGACTAAGCCTGTGGTTGGTGTCGTGTGTGCCTCATCTTCCAAGTCTGGTGTCATCTGCTACATCTGGTATCATCTGGTGTCGTCTGCCACATCTGGTGTCATCTGCCATGCCAAGCATCATCTGTGCCCCGTGTCTGCTACTTCGAGTATCTACCAGATCATCCCAGGTACTCTTATCCGGGAGACTGTTATTGACTCCGCTAAGGCGGAGCGTCCTAGTGGGTCCACATACCCCACAGGCATGACATGCATTTTGCTTCATCAGAGGTCACAGAGAGTCTTAAATGGGTCTTGAAGTTGACAAAGAACCTCCAAGTTCAAAAATATCTTTACTGTGAATGTGTTATGGTTATCGGAGGAACACAATAAAAAGTCTCAGTAAGCCAAATTGCATCAAAAGGGAAAATGTATTTATTATCAATTATATGTATGGCAGCCTGAGCAAATCCCAAAATGGAGTTCTAAATTGGAATTTTGTGGTTCCAATTAGAGATGAGTGAATTTTTTGAATTTTTTTTTGAGTCTGATTTATTCAAAGCAGTTGTCCGATTCTATTCGGTCCGAATAAATAAGTTGCGAATCAAAAGTGCCCTGATTGTCCTGAAAGTCGTGTATGACTGTCTATGGACTTCTAAGATTGTAATTCACCCCTTTCAAGCTTTTTAACACCAAGACAGCATTAGTAATGTCAAAGTGACAGCAACAAATATGGCTATGGGTAAACGGATGGAAGCCAGTGGTAACAAATAGCCTGTATGAAAGCACACAGCATTGTTGGATTCTTTATGCTTTTTAAAATTACGAAAATATCCAAAAATGATGCTTATTTGGTGGCATATGCCTGCCGGTGTTACACATGCGGTGGGATCGGAAGCAGCAATGGCTTTTTAACATGGATCTACATATATATATCTACCACTGCCACAGCTTCATGTGCCAGTAACAGTGTGCCTAATCATCATGAAAAAAGGAGAACCAATGGCTTTTTACTCTACTTATTTGAAAACAAAATTGTCACTTGGACACAGACTGATATATGACGGTGCTGTATAAATACTTGACGCAGAAAAATACAGAAATATCAGGTGGCACTATTATTAGAAATTAGATATATGCAAAACAAAAAGTGACGTCACATCCATGATCTCTGTTTCAGAAAGCAGTGGCATGCTATCAGAACCATATTATTATTATTATCATTTGTGAATAATATGATGAATATATGATATGATGGTGATTCACAATCTTTTGGGAAACTCATAAGAATTTTAATTTGTGTATAATCGATTTGCTCGTCTCTACTTACAGATATTGATAAGTAGATGAGCAAAAAGTTTTGCTAGATGAAACCACCTGCCTAATATGATGTAGGCCCCCCTTGTGCCATCAAAACAGCTCTCACTCATAGAGGCAGGGACTCCACAAAACCTCTGAAGTTTTCCTGTGGTATCTTGCACCAACACGTCAGCAGCAGACACTTAAAGTCCTGTAAGTTTTGAGGATGGGCCTCCATGGATCATGGATTGCAGCACATCCCACAGATACTCGATCGGATTAAGATCTGGGGAATTTAGAGGCCAAGTCAACATCTTGACGTTTTTATCATGTTCCTCCAACAATTCCTGAACAATTTTTGCAATGTGACCCGAAGCATTATCCAGATGAAAGAGTCCACTGCCATTAGAGTATACAATTTACCATGAAGGGGTGTACTTGGTTTGCAGCAAAGTTTAGGTAGGTGGTGGATCGTACATAATGCATCCTGGTGCCACCTCTTCCCCAGGTAAGCGACGCACATGAACATGGCCGTCCACATGATGTAAAAGAAAACGTGATTCATCAGACCAGTCCTCCTTGTTCCATTGCTCTATGATCCAGTTCTGATGCTCATGTGCCCATTGTAGTCACTTTTGGTGTTGAACAGTGGCAAGTATGGTCTGCGTGTTCTGACATCTTTCTATCATAGCCAGTAGTAACTTTTCCAGCAATTTAGCTACAGTAGCTGTTCTGTGGGATTGAACCAAATGGGCCAGTCTTCACTCCCCATATGCATCAATGAGCCCTGGGCGCCCATGATCCTGTAGCGGGTTCATCATTTGCCCTTCCTTAGACCATTTTTGGTAGTCCCTAACCACTGCATACCGGGAACACCCCACAAGATCTGTTGTTTTGGAGATGCTCTCATCCGAAGAGAGAGTTTATGTTGTTGTTTTATTACATTTTATGAGATAGTGAGTTAGGATTAGATACATGATCTAATTTTTAAATATTTGTATTAAAAGTTACATTTAAGGCCCGGTTCACACTTGCATTGAGATCATCAGTTGAGGGTTCAATCACACCTATTATTATTGCTATTAACGCCAAGAATAAAATAGCCCACAGTGCTATTCTTGCCATAAAAAATACCTGCACCCAACAGAACCTCAACAGACCACATTAAAGTCAATAGGTTTTGTCTACGACTGCTTTGAACCGCCATTTAACTGATCTGTCACAGTGTCAAGACTTCTGTTATATATTAGGAAATCATGACACTAGTGAGAACAGAGATTTACTGGATATTTGTATTTTTTTTTTTGGATGCCCAATTAACAGAAGCAGTTTGTAAATTGGATCCAAATTGTAAGTGGCTCCAAATGTAAAAAAATACATTTCTGTTTTTTGGAAGAAAGAAGCCATGTTTTTCTAGTCCTGTACAACCCCTTTAAATTAGGTTTATTCCACCAACCACAGTTTACATACTCAAAAGCTATTCACTATGCACTCACTCTTCCCCTTGCCCCTAATGTGAACTGGTGATTAAATATTCATATGAGTTATTTTTTTTGAGTGAGTGCTATCCTTTTTAGTTTTTAATCTTAGTGGGTAGATCCAAATACTGCAAACCAAAGAGCCATGCAGAAGATTTCAATGTTCAGTAATGATAATATGGCTACATGCAATTCTTTGGAAACCTGCAACTAGTGCCTTGTGTAATGGTGTACGTAGAAGAGAGGAGACCCAGTAACAAAGACCAAAATGGGCTCCCATTATGCTGTAAAAAGAGTTTTTCCATTCAGATGGGTCGTTGTTTGTTTCTCTCTCCACAACCTTTTCCCTGACTCTTGGGCCCCTTTGCCGTTTCCTTGTTTGAGAAAAATGCTGTTCCTCTAGAAAAGGAGTCCTGCTCTGGTTCTCATGAGCCTATAGCAAAAGAGATGGGACCAACCAGTGCTGGGTCCCCTCTCTCCAACATCCCCAAATTAGCTGCGTAGCCCGTCTATATGGTACACAAACCCTTGGTCTTGCGATATCACAATAAGAGTTAGATAATTAAATAAAATATTCCATACATTATAATGTGCCACGAAGGGAGTTATCTATTTAATTTTGTGCCCTTGCCAAAAATATGTGGGACATACAAAACGCCTACCTATTTCTGCTACCGGCCCACTCCACCTATTTCTGCTACCGGTCGGGGATTCACCGTTACTTTAATCTCATAACAAGATTGGGTTCTGAAGTGAATTGGCATCCTGAGAACGTTTTGATACTTCTATGTACTTTACACTTTGCAGCACATCCAATAAGGTGAGCAGTGACCATTACTTTTTGTATATCTGCAAACCATCTGCTTCATCGTTTCAATTGCTGTTTACCAGGACTGCGCCATGCCCCAGTGCATAGAATATTCGTGTGTGTACAAGAATTGTTGATACATATTTTTTAGGAAGATTTCGCTCTGATATGGGTCGAGCACTACAGTGTTTATTTATTGATACAGTTGATATCACAATGAATTGTGTAAAAAAAAATAGCCTCAGCTCTAGTACATCTGTACAATAAAAATGTATGTCCTATTACAGCGGTCCTCAACTGGCGGACCACGGTCCGCATCTGGACTGGGGACGACTGCTACCCTGCAGACCTGCTGATAAAGATGTATTAGAGGAGGGCAGTGTCTCCCCTAATGCATCTATGATGGAAGGTCTGAACTCAGACGTGGAACTACCACTGGGGCCGGCACACAAGGTCCCGACACTGTCCTGAATCAGGATGTATGCAGCTGCGCCTGAAAGTAAAGAGCGATAAGTATACTTTTTTTGTTGTCTGGTCTGAGATCTGGTTAATTTCAGGAATCTGGTCTGGGTTCTGAAATAATTTAGGGGTCTGGTCTGGGGTCGGAATGAATTTGAAGGTCTGGTCTGGGTTCTAAAATAATTTTAGGGTCTGGTCTGGGGTTTGATTAATTTCTGGGACAGGTCTGAATTAATTTTATGGTTCGCACTGGCGTCTGATTTATTTCAGAGGCTGGTCTGGGGTCTAAATTAATTTTAGGGGTCCAGTCAGCAGTCCTGAAATCATTTCAGGGGTCTTGTCTGGGATCAGAATAGGTTTAGGGGTCGGATCTGTGGTCTAAATTAGTTGAGGCCTCTGGTCTGAGTTTAGGGATCTGGAGTCTTAATTAATTTTGTGGTCTGGTCTAAATAAATTTAAGGGTCGGGTCTCGGGTCTGATTTTTTTCAGGGGCTGGTCTGGGGTCTAAATTAATTAAAGGGGCTGTTCTAGGGTCTGAGTTTAGGGAGCTGTAATGAATGAGTTTAAGTGTCTGGGGTGTTAATTAATTTTGGTGTCTGGTCGGAATAAATGTAAGGGTTCTGAAGACATTTTGGGGTCTAGTCTTTTTAATTTTTTTCACACTAACAAATAATAATAAATCTTGATGTAAATAGTTCTATGAAGCTGGCAAGTTTCTTAACAAGACAACATCTTCCCTGTTGATGTTCAGCTCGGACCATCATGTGACTGCAGACCTAGGTAAGCAGACGTTTACCAAAACTAGTTGGGTACCCCTGTCCTATTGAATAAGCACCAAGATACTGCATGGAAATTGCATTTCTTAGTTATCTGTTTGCTTCCAGTTAAAAAAAAATATTCAAAATGCAAAAACACAGGGAATGTATGTGTATTTTTAGACACAATACTTAAGCTGTCTAGATTTCCCGACCCCATTGTGATATTAGCAGCACTGTGTAATGACCGGGGGGTAGGGAAATGGACAAGTGAGCCCTAATCTACCCGCCACTCTGTCCCTGCCTACTTGCAACGACCCGCCCTAGGCGACGGGGTACAACTGGGCGGCGGTCCCTGCACTCAGTAAGTGCACGACAAACACGACAAACATACAAGGGAATACAAGCAAGGGAAAGGGGCAGTTGCCCACGGCAAAACCGTGAGCAACCAGAGTGGTGAACGAGCCGAGTCAAGCCAGGAGTGTGCGAGGTACCAAACGAAGAGCAGAAGAGTAGTCAGTAAGCCAGGGTCTGTATGGAGCAGGAACAAAATAGAAGGAGCTGTAGCTAGGCCAGGAAACCACACGAAAAAGAATAACAAGCAAGGAGGAACAGGAAATGCAGGTATAAATAGACAGAGGGTGGGAGCTAGCTGAGTCTGGCCAGGCTGCGAAAGGCTCTCCCACTCCTAAGCCTGCCAGCTGGAAGCTGGAGTGGTGGAAGCTGGAGTCAGTCTCAGGGATGTAGATTCAGGTGCTGACTGATTAATTAAGGGAGTTAACCCCGAAGCTGTGCCTGGCAGATCCTTTACAGTACCCCCCCTTTTATGAGGGGCCACCGGACCCTTTCTAAGTGGACCTGGCTTACTGGGGAAACGCAGGTGGAACCTCCTGACCAATACCCCAGCGTGAACATCCCGGGCGGGTACCCAAGTCCTCTCCTCGGGCCCGTAACCTCTCCAATGGACCAGGTACTGGAGGGAGCCTTGGACCATCTTGCTGTCCACAATCCTGGCCACCTCGAATTCCACCCCTTCAGGGGTGAGGACGGGAACAGGAGGTCTCCTCGAGGGAGCCAAGGACGGGGAGCAGCGTTTAAGGAGGGAGGCATGAAACACGTCGTGTATACGAAAAGACGGGGGTAACTCCAGCCGGAAGGAGACAGGATTGAGGACCTCAATGACCTTATACGGCCCAATAAACCGGGGAGCAAATTTCTTGGACGGAACCTTGAGACGCAAGTTCCTAGACGACAACCACACCAGATCCCCGACCATAAACAGGGGGTTAGCAGAACGTTTTCTATCAGCCTGAGTTTTTTGTACGCTCTGGGACGCCTCTAGGTTCTTCTGAACCTGGGCCCAGACTGTGCACAGTTCCCGATGAACGACCTCTACCTCGGGATTGTTGGAACTACCAGGTGAAACGGAGGAGAACCGTGGATTAAACCCAAAATTACAGAAAAAGGGAGAGACCCCTGACGAGTTACTGACCCGGTTATTAAGGGAAAATTCGGCGAGGGGAATGAATGAGACCCAATCATATTGACAGTCAGAGACAAAACACCTTAAGTATTGTTCTAGAGATTGATTAGTCCTCTCCGTTTGACCATTGGTTTCAGGATGGAAGGCAGAGGAGAAGGACAGATCAATCCCCAACTTCATACAGAAGGCTCTCCAAAACAATGAAACAAATTGTACCCCTCTGTCCGAAACAATATTGACAGGGACCCCATGGAGACGCAGGATGTGTTTGACAAACAAGGTAGCCAACGTCTTGGCGTTGGGTAGTTTCTTGAGGGGCACAAAGTGGCACATCTTACTGAAGCGGTCTACCACCACCCACACCACCGACTTGCCTTGGGATGGAGGCAAATCGGTGATAAAATCCATGGAGATATGTGTCCAAGGTCTCTGGGGAATGGGCAACGAACGCAGTACGCCCGCTGGTCGGGATCTGGGAGTCTTGGACCTAGCACAAACCTCACAAGCGGCGACGTAGGCCTTAACGTCTTTAGGCAAATCAATCAGAGGCATAGCAAGAGACATAGCAAATTCCACAGACATAATATTAGTAGAGGACCCTGAATCCACGAAGGCACTGCCAGTAGCAGACCTACCACCAAAAGAGACCTGAAAGGGAAGCAAGATCTTAGTACGTTTCCTATTTACTGGAAATAACTGTGCGCCCAAGTGACCTCCCCGATGATCACTTAGGCGCGGAAGTTCTCTGGCTGCATTCTTACGCTTAGGACAGTTGTTCACTTGATGCTTGTCATCCCCACAGTAGAAGCAGAGACCATTCTTCCTGCGGAATTCTCTACGTTGTTGGGGGGACACGGAGGCCCCGAGTTGCATAGGTATCTCTGAGTCTTTCCTGGAGGAACGAAGCAACGGAACTTCGGGAGGCATCATGGGGGAGTCGGAGGAGAAAACACATAAACGTTCATGTTGTCGTTCCCTGAGACGTCGGTCAAGTCGTACCGCTAAAGCCATAGCCTGGTCTAGGGAGTCAGAAGAGGGATAGCTAACTAGCAGGTCTTTCAGGGCATTCGACAGACCCAACCTAAACTGGCACCTTAAGGCAGGGTCATTCCACCGAGAAGATACGTACCACTTCCTAAAGTCAGAGCAATACTCCTCAACAGGTCTCTTACCCTGACGTAAGGTCACCAGCTGACTCTCGGCAAAGGCAGTCCTGTCAGTCTCGTCATAAATAAGTCAGAGAGCAGAAAAGAAACAATCAACGGAGGAAAGTTCAGGGGCGTCAGGAGCCAAGGAGAAGGCCCACTCTTGGGGCCCTTCCTGGAGCCGGGACATAATTATACCCACCCGCTGGCTCTCAGAATCTGAGGAATGAGGCTTTAAACGAAAGTAAAGCCTACAACTCTCCCGAAAGGAGAGAAAAGCCCTCCGGTCCCCTGAGAACCGGTCGGGCAACTTGAGGTGGGGTTCAAGAGGTGCGGTGAGGGGAACTACCAAGGTAGCATCAGGCTGGTTGACCCTCTGAGCCAGGGCCTGGACCTGTAGGGAGAGACCCTGCATTTGCTGAGCCAGGGTCTCACGGGGGTCCATAGTGGTGTCAGGGACCAGGGTAGACTAGGTATGGGCTTGTTATTATGTAAAGCTGTGCCTGGCAGATCCTTTACACACTGTACCAGTGTCATGACGTTCCGCTTTGTACTCACTAGATCAATAGGGGCCTGATGATTCTTGCTGGGAGACATTCGCCCACTGTTGTATGCCAGGGGACAGAAGTTCATTCTCATCTGGCATCGACTTTTATCTTTTAGAAATTTCTCTAGTTTCACAGTGACTCAAATATGCCAATTCTTCGATGAGCTGTGGGAAAAACAAGAGTGTTCTACAGTATGTGTCCCCAACCATGGAAAGCGCTTGTAGCTCAGGTCCAGTGAGGAATTGCTTCTGATTTCTAGTTTAACCCCTTCAGGACTGAGCCTGTTTTGGCCTTGTGGACACAGACAATTTTTTCAAATCTGACATGTGTCAATTTATGTGGTAATAACTTGGGAATGCTTTTACCTACCCAAGCGATTTTGAGATTGCTTTCTTGTGAAATATTGCACTGTTTGTTAGTGGAAAAATTAGATCAATAAATTCTGTATTTGTTTGTGACGATCATCAAACTTTAGAGAAAATTTCCAAAAATTAGCATTTCTCTAAACTTAAATGTATCTGCTTGTATAACAGATAGTAATACCACACAAAATAGTTACTAATTAACATCCCCACATGTCTACTTTATGTTTGCATCGGTTTCTGAACGTCCTTCTATTTTTCTATGACGTTATAAGGCTTAGAACTTTAGCAGCAATTTCTCACATTTTCAAGAAAATTTCCAAAACCTATTTTTATAGGAAACAAGTTCACTTCTGAAGTGGCTTTGAGGGCCTTATAAATTAGAAACCCCAATAAGTCACCCAATTTTAAAAACTGCACCCCTCACAGTATTCAATACAGCATTTAGAAAGTTTCTTAACCCTTTAGAAGTTTCACAGGAATTAAAGCAAAGTAGAGGGGAAATTTACAAATTTATTTTCTTTGTCGGAAAATCCATTTGTATCCATTTTTTTCTGTAACACAAAAGTTTTTACCAGAGAAACGCAACTCAATATTTTATTGCCCAGATTCTGCAGTTTTTAGAAATATCCCACATGTGGCCCTAGTGTGGTAATGGACTGAAGCACCGGCCTCAGAAGCAAAGGCGGAACTAGTGGATTTTGGGGCCTCCTTTTTATTAGAATATATTTTAGGCGTCATGTCAGGTTTGCAGTGCCAAAACAGTTGAAACACCCCCAAAAAGACACCATTTGGCAAACTACACCCCTCAAGGAATTCATCAAGGGGTATAGAGCATTTTAACCCCATATGTGGTAATAAACGGCTGTTTGGACACACGGCAGGGCTCAGAAGGGAAGGAGCGTTATTTGGCTTTTGGAGCTCAAGTTTACTCAATTGGTTTTCGGGTGTCATGTCGCATTTGCAAAACCCCTGAGGGACAAAATGTAATATATATGTAATAATATATATGTAATCTGTGCGGAGAACATCAGGGTATATGTAGGCTGTGCGGAGTACATCAGGGTATATGTAAGCTGTGCGGAGTACATCAGGGTATATGTAAACTGTGCAGAGAACATCAGGGTATATGTAACCTGTGCGGAGTACATAAGGGTATATGTAAACTGTGCGGAATACATCAGGGTATATGTAATCTGTGCGGAGTACATCAGGGTATATGTAATATGTGAGGAGTAAATCAGGGTATATGTAATCTGTGCGTAGTACATCAGGGTATATGTAAGCTGTGCTGAGTACATCAAGGTATATGTAATATGTGAGGAGTACATCAGGGTATATGTAAGCTGTGTGGAGTACATCAGGGTACATGTAATCTGTGCAGAGTACATCAGGGTATATGTAATATGTGAGGAGTACATCAGGGTATATGTAAGCTGTGCGGAGTACATCAGGGTATATGTAAGCTGTGCGGAGTACATCAGGGTATATGTAATCTGTGCGGAGTAAATCAGGGTATTTGTAATCTGTGTGGAGTACATCAGGGTATATGCAATCTGTGCAGAGTACATCAGGGTATATGTAATCTGTGAGGAGTATATCAGGGTATATGTAATCTGTGCGGAGTACATCAGGGTATATGTAATATGTGCGGGTACATCAGGGTATATGTAAGCTGTGCGGAGTACATCAGGGTGCATGTAAACTCTGAGGAGTACATCAGGGTATATGTAATCTGTGCGGAGTACATCAGGGTATATGTAATATGTGCGGAGTACATCAGGGTATATGTAATATGTTCGGAGTACATCAGGGTATATGTAATCTGTGGGGAGTACATCAGGGTATATGTAATATGTGAGGAGTACATCAGGGTATATGTAATCTGTGCGTAGTACATCAGGGTATATGTAAGCTGTGCTGAGTACATCAAGGTATATGTAATATGTGAGGAGTACATCAGGGTATATGTAAGCTGTGTGGAGTACATCAGGGTACATGTAATCTGTGCAGAGTACATCAGGGTATATGTAATATGTGAGGAGTACATCAGGGTATATGTAAGCTGTGCGGAGTACATCAGGGTATATGTAATCTGTGCGGAGTAAATCAGGGTATTTGTAATCTGTGTGGAGTACATCAGGGTATATGCAATCTGTGCAGAGTACATCAGGGTATATGTAATCTGTGAGGAGTATATCAGGGTATATGTAATCTGTGCGGAGTACATCAGGGTATATGTAATATGTGCGGGTACATCAGGGTATATGTAAGCTGTGCGGAGTACATCAGGGTGCATGTAAACTCTGAGGAGTACATCAGGGTATATGTAATCTGTGCGGAGTACATCAGGGTATATGTAATATGTGCGGAGTACATCAGGGTATATGTAATATGTGCGGAGTACATCAGGGTATATGTAATCTGTGGGGAGTACATCAGGGTATATGTAATATGTGAGGAGTACATCAGGGTATATGTAATCTGTGCGTAGTACATCAGGGTATATGTAAGCTGTGCTGAGTACATCAAGGTATATGTAATATGTGAGGAGTACATCAGGGTATATGTAAGCTGTGTGGAGTACATCAGGGTACATGTAATCTGTGCAGAGTACATCAGGGTATATGTAATATGTGAGGAGTACATCAGGGTATATGTAAGCTGTGCGGAGTACATCAGGGTATATGTAATCTGTGCGGAGTAAATCAGGGTATTTGTAATCTGTGTGGAGTACATCAGGGTATATGCAATCTGTGCAGAGTACATCAGGGTATATGTAATCTGTGAGGAGTATATCAGGGTATATGTAATCTGTGCGGAGTACATCAGGGTATATGTAATATGTGCGGGTACATCAGGGTATATGTAAGCTGTGCGGAGTACATCAGGGTGTATGTAAACTCTGAGGAGTACATCAGGGTATATGTAATCTGTGCGGAGTACATCAGGGTATATGTAATATGTGCGGAGTACATCAGGGTATATGTAATATGTGCGGAGTACATCAGGGTATATGTAATCTGTGGGGAGTACATCAGGGTATATGTAATATGTGAGGAGTACATCAGGGTATATGTAAGCTGTGCGGAGAACATCAGGGTATATGTAAACTGTGCGGAGTACATCAGGGTATATGTAATCTGTGCGTAGTACATCAGGGTATATGTAATCTGTGCGGAGTACATCAGGGTATATGTAAACTGTGCGGAGTACATCAGGGTATATGTAAACTGTGAGGAGTACATCGGGGTATATGTAAACTGTGCTGAGTACATCAGGGTATATGTAATATGTGCGGAGTACATCAGGGTATATGTAGGCTGTGTGGAGTACATCAGGGTATATGTAAGCTGTGCGGAGTACATCAGGGTATATGTAATCTGTGCGGAGTATATCAGGGTATATGTAAGCTGTGCGGAGTACATCAGGGTATATGTAATCTGTGTGGAGAACATCAGGGTATATGTAGGCTGTGCGGAGTACATCAGGGTATATGTAATCTGTGAGGAGTACATCAGGGTATATGTAATCTGTGTGGAGTACATCAGGGTATATGTAATCTGTGATGAGTACATAAGGGTATATGTTTTCTGTGCGGAGTACATCAGGGTATATGTAAGCTGTGCGGAGTACATCAGGGTATATGTAAACTGTGAGGAGTACATCAGGGTATATGTAATCTGTGCGGGGTACATCAGGGTATATGTAATATGTGCGGAGTACATCAGGGCATATGTAATCTGTGCGGAGTCCATCAGGGTATATGTAATATGTGCGGAGTACATCAGGGTATATGTAATATGTGAGGAGTACATCAGGGTATATGTAAGCTGTGCGGAGAACATCAGGTTATATGTAAACTGTGCGGAGTACATCAGGGTATATGTAATCTGTGCGGAGTACATCAGGGTATATGTAATCTGTGCGGAGTACATCAGGGTATATGTAAGATGTGCGGAGTACATCAGGGTATATGTAAACTGTGAGGAGTACATCAGGGTATGTGTAAACTGTGCTGAGTACATCAGGGTATATGTAATATGTGAGGAGTACATCAGGGTATATGTAATCTGTGCGGAGTACATCAGGGTATATGTAATCTGTGAGGAGTACATCAGGGTATATGTAATCTGTGCGGAGTACATCAGGGTATACAGTGAAGGAAATAAGTATTTGATCCCTTGCTGATTTTGTAAGTTTGCCCACTGTCAAAGACATGAACTGTCTAGAATTTTTAGGCTAGGTTAATTTTACCAGTGAGAGATAGATTATATATAAAAAAAAAAAAAAAAAAGAAAATCATATTGTCAAAATTATATATATTTATTTGCATTGTGCACAGAGAAATAAGTATTTGATCCCTTTGGCAAACAAGACTTAATACTTGGTGGCAAAACCCTTGTTGGCAAGCACAGCAGTCAGATGTTTTTTGTAGTTGATGATGAGGTTTGCACACATGTTAGATGGAATTTTGGCCCACTCCTCTTTGCAGATCATCTGTAAATCATTAAGATTTCGAGGCTGTCGCTTGGAAACTCGAATCTTCAGCTCCCTCCATAAATTTTTGATGGGATTAAGGTCTCCATGACCTTAATGTGCTTCTTTTTGAGCCACTCCTTTGTTGCCTTGGCTGTATGTTTCGGGTCATTGTCGTGCTGGAAGACCCAGCCACGAGCCATTTTTAATGTCCTGGTGGAGGGAAGGAGGTTGTCACTCAGGATTTGACGGTACATGGCTCCATCCATTCTCACATTGATGCGGTGAAGTAGTCCTGTGCCCTTAGCAGAGAAACACCCCCAAAACATAATGTTTCCACCTCCATGCTTGACAGTGGGGACGGTGTTCTTTGGGTCATAGGCAGCATTTCTCTTCCTCCAAACACGGCGAGTTGAGTTAATGCCAAAGAGCTCAATTTTAGTCTCATCTGACCACAGCACCTTCTCCCAATCACTATCAGAATCATCCAGATGTTCATTTGCAAACTTCAGATGGGCCTGTACATGTGCCTTCTTGAGCAGGGGGACCTTGCGGGCACTGCAGGATTTTAATCCATTACGGCGTAATGTGTTACCAATGGTTTTCTTGGTGACTGTGGTCCCAGCTGCCTTGAGATCATTAACAAGTTCCCCCCATGTAGTTTTCGGCTGAGCTCTCACCTTCCTCAGGATCAAGGATACCCCACGAGGTGAGATTTTGCATGGAGCCCCAGATCGATGTCGATTGACAGTCATTTTGTATGTCTTCCATTTTCTTACTATTGCACCAACAGTTGTCTCCTTCTCACCCAGCGTCTTACTTATGGTTTTGTAGCCCATTCCAGCCTTGTGCAGGTCTATGATCTTGTCCCTGACATCCTTAGAAAGCTCTTTGGTCTTGCCCATGTTGTAGAGGTTAGAGTCAGACTGATTAATTAAGTCTGTGGACAGGAGTCTTTTATACAGGTGACCATTTAAGACAGCTGTCTTTAATGCAGGCACCAAGTTGATTTGGAGCGTGTAACTGGTCTGGAGGAGGCTGAACTCTTAATGGTTGGTAGGGAATCAAATACTTATTTCTCTGTGCACAATGCAAATAAATATATATCATTTTGACTATGTGATTTTCTGTATTTTTTTTATATAATCTATCTCTCACTGGTAAAATTAACCTAGCCTAAAAATTCTAGACTGTTCATGTCTTTGACAGTGGGCAAACTTACAAAATCAGCAAGGGATCAAATACTTATTTCCTTCACTGTATGTAATCTATGTGGAGTACATCAGGGTATATGTAATCTGTGCGGAGTACATCAGGGTATATGTAATCTATGCGGAGTACATCAGGCTATATGTAAACTGTGCGGAGTACATCAGGGTATATGTAATATGTGAGGAGTACATCAGGGTATATGTAATCTATGCGGAGTACATCAGGGTATAGGTAATCTGTGAGGAGTACATCAGGGTATATGTAATCTGTGAGGAGTACATCAGGGTATATGTAATCTGTGCGGAGTACATCAGGGTATATGTAATCTGTGAGGAGTACATCAGGGTATATGTAATCTGTGCGGAGAACATCAGGGTATATGTAATCTATGCGGAGTACATCAGGGTATATGTAATCTATGTGGAGTACATCAGGGTATATGTAATCTATGTGGAGTACATCAGGGTATATGTAATCTGTGTGGAGTACATCAGGGTATATGTAATCTATGTGGAGTACATCAGGGTATATGTAATATGTGAGGAGTACGTCAGGGTATATGTAATCTGTGCGGAGAACATCAGGGTATATGTAGGCTGTGCGGAGTACATCAGGGTATATGTAGGCTGTGCGGAGTACATCAGGGTATATGCAATCTGTGCGGAGAACATCAGGGTATATGTAATCTATGCGGAGTACATCAGGGTATATGTAATATGTGAGGAGTACATCAGGGTATATGTAATCTATGCGGAGTACATCAGGGTATAGGTAATCTGTGAGGAGTACATCAGGGTATATGTAATCTGTGAGGAGTACATCAGGGTATATGTAATCTGTGCGGAGTACATCAGGGTATATGTAATCTGTGAGGAGTACATCAGGGTATATGTAATCTGTGCGGAGAACATCAGGGTATATGTAATCTATGCGGAGTACATCAGGGTATATGTAATCTATGTGGAGTACATCAGGGTATATGTAATCTATGTGGAGTACATCAGGGTATATGTAATCTGTGCGGAGTACATCAGGGTATATGTAATCTATGTGGAGTACATCAGGGTATATGTAATATGTGAGGAGTACATCAGGGTATATGTAATCTGTGCGGAGAACATCAGGGTATATGTAGGCTGTGCGGAGTACATCAGGGTATATGTAGGCTGTGCGGAGTACATCAGGGTATATGCAATCTGTGCGGAGAACATCAGGGTATATGTAATCTGTGAGGAGTACATCAGGGTATATGTAATATGTGAGGAGTACATCAGGGTATATGTAATCTGTGAGGAGTACATCAGGGTATATGTAATCTGTGAGGAGTACATCAGGGTATATGTAATATGTGAGGAGTACATCAGGGTATATGTAATCTGTGTGGAGTACATCAGGGTATATGTAATCTGTGCGGAGTACATGAGGGTATATGTAATATGTGAGGAATACATCAGGGTATATGTAAGCTGTGCGGAGTACATCAGGGTATATGTAAGCTGTGAGGAGTACATCAGGGTATATGTAATCTGTGCGGAGTACATCAGGGTATATGTAATCTGTGAGGAGTACATCAGGGTATATGTAATATGTGAGGAGTACATCAGGGTATATGTAATCTGTGCGGAGTACATCAGGGTATATGTAATCTATGTGGAGTACATCAGGGTATATGTAATTTATGCGGAGTACATCAGGGTATAGGTAATCTGTGAGGAGTACATCAGGGTATATGTAATCTGTGAGGAGTACATCAGGGTATATGTAATCTGTGCGGAGTACATCAGGGTATATGTAAGCTGTGCGGAGTACATCAGGGTATATGTAATCTATGTGGAGTACATCAGGGTATATGTAATCTGTGCGGAGTACATCAGGGTATATGTAATCTGTGCGGAGAACATCAGGGTATATGTAGGCTGTGCGGAGTACATCAGGGTATATGTAAGCTGTGCGGAGTACATCAGGGTATATGTAATCTGTGCGGAGTACATCAGGGTATATGTAATCTATGTGGAGTACATCAGGGTATATGTAATCTGTGCGGAGTACATCAGGGTATATGTAGGCTGTGCGGAGTACATCAGGGTATATGTAGGCTGTGCGGAGTACATCAGGGTATATGCAATCTGTGCGGAGAACATCAGGGTATATGTAATCTATGCGGAGTACATCAGGGTATATGTAATATGTGAGGAGTACATCAGGGTATATGTAATCTATGCGGAGTACATCAGGGTATAGGTAATCTGTGAGGAGTACATCAGGGTATATGTAATCTGTGAGGAGTACATCAGGGCATATGTAATCTGTGCGGAGTACATCAGGGTATATGTAATCTGTGAGGAGTACATCAGGGTATATGTAATCTGTGCGGAGAACATCAGGGTATATGTAATCTATGCGGAGTACATCAGGGTATATGTAATCTATGTGGAGTACATCAGGGTATATGTAATCTATGTGGAGTACATCAGGGTATATGTAATCTGTGCGGAGTACATCAGGGTATATGTAATCTATGTGGAGTACATCAGGGTATATGTAATATGTGAGGAGTACATCAGGGTATATGTAATCTGTGCGGAGAACATCAGGGTATATGTAGGCTGTGCGGAGTACATCAGGGTATATGTAGGCTGTGCGGAGTACATCAGGGTATATGCAATCTGTGCGGAGAACATCAGGGTATATGTAATCTATGCGGAGTACATCAGGGTATATGTAATCTGTGCGGAGTACATCAGGGTATATGTAATCTGTGTGGAGTACATCAGGGTATATGTAATATGTGTGGAGTACATCAGGGTATATGTAATCTGTGCGGAGTACATCAGGGTATATGTAATCTGTGAGGAGTACATCAGGGTATATGTAATATGTGAGGAGTACATCAGGGTATATGTAATCTGTGAGGAGTACATCAGGGTATATGTAATCTGTGAGGAGTACATCAGGGTATATGTAATATGTGAGGAGTACATCAGGGTATATGTAATCTGTGTGGAGTACATCAGGGTATATGTAATTGTGCGGAGTACATGAGGGTATATGTAATATGTGAGGAATACATCAGGGTATATGTAAGCTGTGCGGAGTACATCAGGGTATATGTAAGCTGTGAGGAGTACATCAGGGTATATGTAATCTGTGCGGAGTACATCAGGGTATATGTAATCTGTGAGGAGTACATCAGGGTATATGTAATATGTGAGGAGTACATCAGGGTATATGTAATCTGTGCGGAGTACATCAGGGTATATGTAATCTATGTGGAGTACATCAGGGTATATGTAATTTATGCGGAGTACATCAGGGTATAGGTAATCTGTGAGGAGTACATCAGGGTATATGTAATCTGTGAGGAGTACATCAGGGTATATGTAATCTGTGCGGAGTACATCAGGGTATATGTAAACTGTGCGGAGTACATCAGGGTATATGTAATCTATGTGGAGTACATCAGGGTATATGTAATCTGTGCGGAGTACATCAGGGTATATGTAATCTGTGCGGAGAACATCAGGGTATATGTAGGCTGTGCGGAGTACATCAGGGTATATGTAAGCTGTGCGGAGTACATCAGGGTATATGTAATCTGTGCGGAGTACATCAGGGTATATGTAATCTATGTGGAGTACATCAGGGTATATGTAATCTGTGCGGAGTACATCAGGGTATATGTAATCTATGTGGAGTACATCAGGGTATATGTAATCTGTGCGGAGAACATCAGGGTATATGTAATCTGTGCGGAGTACATCAGGGTATATGTAATATGTGAGGAGTACATCAGGGTATATGTAATATGTGAGGAGTACATCAGGGTATATGTAATCTGTGCGGAGTACATCAGGGTATATGTAATCTATGTGGAGTACATCAGGGTATATGTAATCTGTGCGGAGTACATCAGGGTATATGTAATATCTGCAGAGTACATCAGGGTATATGTAAGCTGTGCGGAGAACATCAGGGTATATGTAAGATGTGCGGAGTACATCAGGGTATATGTAATCTGTGTGGAGTACATCAGGGTATATGTAGTCTGTGCAGAGTACATCAGGGTATATGTAATATGTGAGGAGTACATCAGGGTATATGTAATCTGTGCGGAGTACATCAGGGTATATGTAATCTGTGCCGAGTACATCAGGATATATGTAATCTGTGTGGAGTACATCAGGGTATATATAACCAGTGTGGAGTACATCAGGGTATATGTAATCTGTGAAGAGTACATCAGGGTATATGCAATCTGTGCGGAGTACATCAGGGTATATGTAATCTGTGCGGAGTACATCAGGGTATATGTAATCTGTGCGGAGTACATCAGGGTATATGTAATATGTGAGGAGTACATCAGGGTATATGTAATCTGTGCGGAGAACATCAGGGTATATGTAGGCTGTGCAGAGAACATAAGGGTATAATTAGAGGGTATAATAATGGGGTAAATAAATAATAATTCCTAGATATGTGGCCGGTGTCGCACTTATAAATGGCGCCCGATCTTATCTGCTTTTGGAACACTGAACATTTTGCAGCGCCATATTCTGAGAGCCAGAATTTTTATATTTTTTCTTCACCAGAGCTGTGTGAGAGCTTATTTGTTGCGGGCCAATCTGTAGTTTTCATTGGTACCATTTTGGGCTACATGCGATTTTTTTTGGATCACTTTTTATTCCATTTTTTGGCAAGCCAGGTGACCAAAAACCATCAATTCTGACAATCTTTTTTATTCTTCTTTTTTTATTATTATGCCGTTCACCCTGGGCTATAAATTACCATTTTACTTTATTCTGCGGGTCGATACGATTACGGGGATGCCATTTGTATATCTTTTTTTTATGTTTTGCAGCGTTTGCACAATAAAATCACTTATTTATAAAATAATAATTTTTTTCTGTCCCCATATTCTGAGAGCCATAACTTTTTTATTTTTCAGTAAAAAAAACTTAAGGGCTTGTTTTTTTTCAGGGACGGGTTGTAATTTTTAATGGTACCATTTTGGGGTACATGCAACTTTTTAATCACTTTTTATTCTATATTTTGGGAGGGGTGGTGACCAAAAAATAGTGATTCTAGCATTGTTTTTTTCCTTTTTTTTTTTTTTTTGCGGTGTTCACCGTGTGGGAAAAATAACATTATAGTTTTATAGTTGGGGTCGTTACGAACGCGGTGATACCAAATATGTGTACTTTTTTTAACCTGAAAAAAAGCAGTGTTTGTTTATGTAACCTATAACTTTTATTTTTACACTTTTTTTAAAACATTTTTATTATCTTTTTTTTTACTTTTTCACTTGTTCCACTAGGGGACACTTAGACTTGCAGCTCTGATCGCTGCTAGACACATTACACTACCTACGTAGTTGAATGTATTCTAACTATCATTGTGACGTGACAGTCACTCTGACAGGAAGCCTATGAGGACCAGCCTCTGTACATGGCAGCCCGGAAGCCATTGTCTGGCCTCCGGTTGCAGTGACAAGAATTGCCAGCCCCCGCAAATGCATGTGGGGGGCTGCCAATCTGCTCTAAATCTCTTCAATGCGGCGATCTCAATCGACCGCCGCATCTAAGGGTTTTACTGTCCATTTCAGCGGCAATGGGCTGCTGATCGGCAATGGGGAGAGCAGGGCAGACACCCTGCGGTGTAGCGCCGCGCGCGGGTTAACTGTTAAAGCGCGGACGTAAATGCATGCCCAGGTGCGTGAAGTTACTGCTCACCTGGACGTGCATTTACACCAAGGTGCGGGAAGGGGTTAAGCGTCTATTATATGATATATTCTTGACCGGTTGTGCACAACAGGAAGGATAGGGGTTTTGGTGCTAAGCTCTACCTATTTAATATAGCCTGTGTAGCCTGTTCAACTACACAGGGGGCAAAATGGGCAATGGACCACTCTGGTCATAGGTAGTTTCAAAACAATTTTGCTGCTTCTTTTAAATAGCACTCACAGGTGGCAGGGTATCTTATAGATTACACAGACACTGCATCACCCTATTCTGTCAATTTTATTATTTACCCTTTCCCTGCCCAAGACCACCAGGTATGTAACCATAAACTCCAGAAAGGTTATGTACACTTTAAGGGTTATTATAATTCTAATAATAATAATAATTATTATTATTATTATTATTATTATTATTATTATTGAAATGCACTTGAAATTGACTATTGCAATTTAATTTAATTTTTTCAAACTAGTATCACTTCCGCAGCTTTTTTGAATCGCTGCAGAAAGCGTTCTGGCACTAATCTGCCAGTGAGCTGCACTGACGGCTCGACTGAACGGTGACTCCTGTTTGCTCCTGAGGGAATTTCTATGCTCAGTTCAGATCAAGTCAAGACCTACTTTGACTTGATAAAAGTCAATCAATTGTAAACATGATTTCAATTACTAAATAAATGCATTTAATTAAACAAAAAGTGTATAAAGCCTTTAACTACCCTGGACCACCAGGGATGTAACCATAAACTCCTTCACTGTCCTAGACCACCAGGGACGTAACCATAAACCCATTTTCTGCCCTAGACCACAAGGGATGTTATGACTATCCGTGTAGAAGATGTCATTTTAAGGCCCGCTGGAGGAAGGGGGCCAAAATTCTAATTATTTAAAGGGGCCCCCAGTTGTCTGCATCCCCTGAGCACTCTAATCATGTGGGCTTGAGCTCATATTGCCTGCTTCAAAAAGATGGAGTACCCATTTGAAGCATGAGGTGAGTTTTTCCTTCCTCCCTGTTGTCCATGGCCTGTGGGGCATGGGTAAATTGGATGACTGCAAAGAGTGTGGTGGACAGAAGTGCCCCCAGTAAATATCATGACCAAGATTTAGTGATATTCTTCTTTGCTTGGTGTCAACTGCCAATGGTATGGTCCAGTCCCTGGAGCCACATATCAGTAATGCTGTGACATCACTGGTGTCGATGGTGCACCGTAGTATGAGCAGCTGCCAGTGAATTTTCTTGAATGACAGGTGACACAGCTATATAAATATAAAGGATAATGAAGTAATTAGAGAAAAAAAATCAATGTCAGTTATACACGTCATCCCATCTAGCGTCAACATTATCAAGGAGATGACAGTATTATTCTTTTTTCCTTGACCTATCGGCATTGTCATATTATCAAATTAGTACAGTAATTATTAACACAGCAGTTATCCCCAAATGGAGATGAGTCAGTCTGCGTGGGACCAATTCGTAATAAACCAATCTGACAGATTATGATGTACGAAGATTCAAAATTCACCATTTATCCAATTCTCAGGTGTGAACATCTTCAGTTACAGTAAAAATATCTAACTACTTCAACATGTATTTCTATTGCCGACTGTTCCCTTATAGCCATAATATCAGATGAAATAACAACAAAATGTTAATATTCACATAACATAAATTATCCAGTTTTTATTCATTATTTTTTTAGAACAATATCTGTTCAATATTGCATCATTGGTTACAGCATGACTGGAATGATGAATCTACAATCCATTGTATTCTTGTTGTAAGCCATTCCAGGCCTGGTGGTGGAGGATGAGTGTTGTGTCGTTTATGTCATAACTCGCAGGAACTCCAGGAGATAGATAGATAGATAGATAGATAGATAGATAGATAGATAGATAGATAGATAGATAGATAGATAGATAGATAGATAGACATAGACAAACATTAGCATAAGGATGGGTCATATTAAAGAGCTCAGTTAATTTTAATGTGGCATCATTGTAGGTTTTACCTTTAAAGAAATAGAGAGAGTCATATGACATAGATGAGGGGTCTCAAACTCGGTCGGGTAAGTGGGCCACATATAGAAAAAATTAGAAGTTGACGGGCCGCATTTCAACAATCCAGTTTTCCAGTTTAAGTGTCGCTAAATGCAGTCCGGCAACTCAGTTGGCAGCGTTTGGCAGACACACAAATGTCAAGATTGGGAAGCCCCTTTTAAGATAGTGCCACAGAGCCCTCTGTAGACACTGCCACAGTGCCCCCTGTAGATAATGCCACAGTGCCCTCGATAGATAATGCCACAGTGCCCTCTGTAGACACTGCCACACACCCACCCATAGATAAGGCCACAGTGCGCTCTGTAGATACTGCCACAGTGCCCTCTGTAGATACTGCCACAGTGCCTTCTGTAGATAATGCCACTTTGCCCTCTGTAGATAATGCCACAGTGCCCTCGGTAGACAATGCCACAGTGCCTCCTGTAGATAATGCCACACAACCCTAGATAATGCCACAGTGTACTCTGTAGATACTGCCACACACCCACCCATAGATAATTCCACACTGCCCTCTGTAGATGCTGCCACAGTGCCCTCTGTAGATGCTGCCACAGTGCCATATATGGACAGTGATGTCAGGGGCTTGCCCAGAGCTGGAGTCCCGGAGCAGAGCCGCTTCTAGCACTCTGCCTGGGACTCCAGCTGTGCTCCTGACATCACTGTCCAGCTCTGGGGAAGCCCTAGACATCGCTGTCCATACCTGGACAGCGCTGTCAGAGAAGTCAACAGAGTTCCGGAGCAGAGCCTATACTAGCGCTTTGCCTGGGACTCCACTCTGGGGAAGACCCCAACAACACTGTCCATATATGGACAGCGATGTCAGGGAATTCCACAGCGTCCCGGAGCAGAGCATATACTATCGCTCTGCTCGGGACTCCGCTCTGGGGAAAACCCTGACAACATTGTCCATATATGGACAGCGATGTCAGGGAATTCCACAAAATCGCGGAGCAGAGCATATACAAGCGCTCTTCCAGGGTTTCCGCTCTTGGGAAGACCCTGACAACACTGTCCATATATGGACAGCGATGTCAGGGAATTCCATAGAGTCCCGGAGCAGAGCATATACTAGTGCTCTGCCCGGGACTTCACTCTGGGGAAGACCCTGACAACACTGACCATATACTGTATGGACAGTGATGTCAGGGAATTCCACAGAGTTCAGGAGCAGAGCCTATACTAGCACTCTGCCCGGGACTCCGCTCTGGGGAAGACCCTGACAACACTGTCCATATATGGACAGCGAAGTCAGGGAATTCCACAGAATCCCGGAGCAGAGCATATTCTAGCACTCTGCCCGGGTTTGCGCTATTGGGAAGACCCTTACAACACTGTCCATATATGGACAGCGATGTCAGGGAATTCCACAGCGTCCCGGAGCAGAGCCTATACTAGCACTCTGCTCGGGACTCCGCTCTGGGGAGGACCCTGACAACACTGTCCATATATGGACAGCGATGTCATGGAATTCCACAGATTCCGGGAGCAGAGCCTGTACTAGCGCTCTGTCTGGGACTGAACTCTGGGGAAGACCCTGACAACACTGACCATATATGGACAGCGATGTCAGGGAATTCCACAGAGTTCTGGAGCAGAGCCGATACTAGCGCTCTGCGTGGGACTCCGCTCTGGGGAAAACCTAGACCACACTGTCCATATATGGACAGCGATGTCAGGGAATTCCACAGAGTTCAGGAGTAGAGCCTATACTAGCGCTCTGCCCAGGACTCAGTTCTGGGGAAGACCCTGACAACACTGTCCATATATGGATAGCGATGTCAGGGAATTCCACAGCGTCCCGGAGCAGAGCCTATACTAGCGCTCTGCTTGAGACTCCGCTCTGGGGAGGACCGTGAAAACACTGTCCATATATGGATAGCGATGTCAGGGAATTCCACAGAATCTCGGAGCAGAGCATATACTAGCGCTCTGCCCGGGTTTCCGCTCTTGGGAAGACCCTTACAACACTGTCCATATATGGACAGCGATGTCAGGGAATTCCGCAGCGTCCCGGAGCAGAGCCTATACTAGCACTCTGCTCGGGACTCCACTCTGGGGAAGACCCTGACAACACTGTCCATATATGGACAGCAATGTCAGGGAATTCCACAGAGTTCAGGAGCAGAGCCGATACTAGCACTCTGCCCGGAACTCCGCTCTGAGGAAGACCCTGACAACACTGTCCATATATGGACAGCGATGTCAGGGAATTCCACAGAGTTCCGGAGTAGAGCCAATACTAGCGCTATGCGCAGGACTCCACTCTGGGGAAAACCTAGACAACACTGTCCATATATGGACAGCGATGTCAGGGAATTCCACAGAGTCCCGGAGCAGAGCCGATACCAGCGGCTTTGTCCCCTGGGCCGCAGATGACAGCCTTAGGGGCCGCATGTGCCCGCGGGCCGCATGCTTGAGAACCCTGAAATAGATGGACAGCTAGATGGATAAAAAGATGAGATAGAAATTAGATAAAAATATAAAAGAGTATACATTTTGCAAGTTTAAAAAAGACAGATAGATAGATAGATAGATGAGAGTTCATGGTTTCAGGTCCCGGAAAATACAGGATAATGTCTAATGGAAAGGTTTTACTTCTGTTATTTACTACTATTACAGCGAGGAGCAAATTATAGAGTATTATAGATAAACCAATAATATTTCATCATTAAAATTAGAAAGTTAAAATGGCACCCCCCAGATCTTGATTGACATCTCCCTGGCATCACTACCAGCCTCCTCCAACTCTTGTGGATGCGCCGTTGCCTTGTACTCCCCTGGGATGCATGGTCCATCAATAAAGTCGGGCAGAGTACACCTCGCTGCACGGTGTGTGCTCATGTAGTACAAGACAATGGCGCATCCTTAAAAGTTGGTGGAGACTGGTAGTGATGTATAGCAGCCAGGCGGGTGTCAATCAAGCATGGAAACGTGGGTTTGGAGGGAGGACTATGTGACTCTTCAGGATGCGGCACCACCCCATGACCCTTTTATGAGTAATTAGCATATAGTATGCGCCATTTTAAAAGTTGATTTATAGATTTTGCTGCATCGAAAAAAAAGATACAAGGGAATGTTTGGAAATATTGATAGGGCATGTATTACCGTATGGTGGAGGTTCAAGGGGTTAAAACTACCTGAGAGGTTTCTATTAAATATAGAATGCATTTTAAAAAAAATCTGGTTCCAGCTGGTTCCTACCATCCCCAAGAATATGTGGGTTTAGTCCCAGTTCTGGGTGTATGTGCAGCGTAGGTTCCCACTTCATAGAGGTCGCCTTGTCGTAGCAGGTAGTCTCACACAATTTGATCAAAATGTGCGCCAAGAACCTCACTATTGTAAGTAGATTTAGCAGTAATGCATATTTATTTATATTTAGTGGCGTAGGTGGCATTAGTGTTTGCAGTGTGCTGTCGCCATTTTTTTGTGTGCTGTATAATTTTGCAGTCACAGGCGTTCTTGCACCTGTAGATGATAGATAGATAGATAGATAGATAGATAGATAGATAGATAGATAGATAGATAGATAGATAGATAGATAGATAGATAGATAGATAGATAGATAGATAGATATGAGATAGATAGATAGATATGAGATAGATAGATAGATAGATAGATAGATAGATAGATAGATAGATAGATAGATAGATAGATAGATAGATAGATAGATAGATAGATAGATAGACATGAGATAGATAGATAGATAGATAGATAGATAGATAGATAGATAGATAGATAGATAGATAGATAGATAGATAGATAGATAGATAGATAGATAGATAGATAGATAGATAGATATTATTGCACTCATAATATGCAGCCAAAAGGGTAAATTATAAATATAGATATGAGATAGATATGAGATAGATAGATAGATATGAGATAGATAGATAGATAGATAGATAGATAGATAGATAGATAGATAGATAGATAGATAGATAGATAGATAGATAGATAGATAGATAGATAGATAGACATGAGATAGATAGATAGATAGATAGATAGATAGATAGATAGATAGATAGATAGATAGATAGATAGATAGATAGATAGATAGATAGATAGATAGATATTATTGCACTCATAATATGCAGCCAAAAGGGTAAATTATAAATTTAGCTTTATTCCACCTGTGGAACTATTGTTCTCTTAATGGTAATTATTTCTGATTTGCAAAATTAGCAGTAGGGTTACCCCTTTCCTCTACCTGTTTTTGTAAAGCCCTACTGCTTATCTCCCGCTGGCAGCCTGACCCAGTGGTCTTCCAAATAGTCCAAAGGGCAACATATCATGAGACATGTTCTACATGGAGTGCTGAAACTTGTACCCACAACCGGGGCCCAACTGGAAGAAGCGCTGGGCCAGTCCGCCTGCCACTGTAGAAATGGTTGTAGAACACCAGTCTTCTGGGCAACAATCAAATTTGACCCAAATAACCCTTTAACTGACATACCTGCTAGTAATGTACTGTTAGGTTATGAATATACAGTATATTACAGTATGAGAACTTTTTAACTTTTTTTAAAAATCAGATGCAAAAATTGATGAACAAGTGTAGCAGAATTTCACTGTATTTAAGATTAATTTATTGTTAGGATAATATAGTAGGTTTACCTTACCTGTAATACTTGGTATAGTAGGTTTACCTTACCTGTAATACTTGGGATCAAGCAGAGCTGAATGTGTTGTAGTAACTCACTAGTCTAGATAATAAAGTTTTACCTGCGATATCACGCAAAACACTGCAGACAAAAGCAACCAGTTTATCAACCAAAAATGTATCCTGAGCATACACTGTACAATCAGATATAACTATCTATTCTCAAACTCCCAAAAATACTGTATATCTGATTCAAAAATACATAAATTCTCATTTGAATAGAAAAAATATAAATCTTTATTGTCCCATTAGGGAAAAATTACCCACTAGAATACATACAATTAAAACAACAAATCATTTGAAAACACCCCGGATTGGAATGTCCACCATAATCCATAGTCCTAACCATGTAATTGCATGCATTGCATTTTTATTGAATGACTGTTTCTAGGGATATATGTGTAATTTCTGATATATGGAATATATTTTGAAACTAATTGTTCTAGCAATTGATGTATACTACTGTATATTGTAGCTGGACGCATCATTTTATATTTATGTATAAACACTTGTTATTCTCTATCCATGTATACAATTTATTGGGTTTGTTGTATTTGATGTAGCAGATGACATCTTTCTTATACTGATCGATACTATTTGTTTCACTTACCTGGTGTGTGATGGGTGCGCGTGGTGGTCACATGATCTCTCTTACGTCAGACCGGAAGTTGTCAAAGTATGGTTTGAGAACGAGGCCTGGTTTTTAGTACACACCTCCGGCCGTGACGCAGATGGTCTGATGTGTGGAGATGGGTGTGATCTGATATGCGCCAGTGGACATCATCACATTAGGGTCAGTATTTAAGAGTGGAAACAACTAGCACAGGTACCTCCTGACGAAGGAAGCGAAACGTGCGTCGAGGTGTTCCTCGGATAGGAAATTTGTCATCATGTCCACCACAGGTAAATAATACTATCATTGACATTCATACTATTTGTAAAACTAAGTATATATATATATATATATATATATATATATATATATATACTCATGTTATGCAGTATACCCATGCTATATGAAGATCAGATTCTAGATTCCTGCTCTCTGTGCAATACTCTGCAATACTCTGCATGAAATTACATGGTTATGACTATGGATTATGGTGGACATTCCAATCCGGAGTGTTTTTAAATTATTTGTTGTTTTAATTGCATGTATTCTAGTGGGTCATTTTTACCTAATGAGACAATAAAGATTTATATTTTTCTATTCAATTGAGAATTGATGTATTTTTGAATCAGATATATTTTTGAGAAAATCAACCAGTTTGCCTGTGCAGAATTAGCAATTTTGCATATATATATTTTTTTAGATAACCTTATCTTGGTGGCGATGGGTCTTTGAAATTTTTGAAAAATGTAAATTTCATTATAAATTGTTCATCATTGGAAACCGTAAGAATATATTGCGATATGATGAATGTATATGTTATTTATTTGTGCACAGGATGACATAAACCATGTTAATTACCCAGTGTAATCTTTATGTAAATGTAATGAGTTTACTTCAATGCCAAGAAAGCTTGAAACGAATATATTAGATCATTTGGCTCTTTCCGTTGATGGTCAGGGCTGGGATTAAATGATGGAACATAATGTGTACTCTTAATAAGTCAGTACAAGTAATGTCCGCCGCACTTCCACTCTCAACCAATTTTATTATCACAGTCATGATCATCGTCAAGGTCGTTGTCTTCAATTAGATAAAAGGATGAAAGTTCTTAGGTTCACTTTGCATCTTTAATATCCACAACCGGCTCTCAAAGTCATTGATACCTTAAATTCTCCTTTTGGAGAATAAACAGAGCTGGTATATCAGGCAAATAATCAATTCTATAATGTCTTTATTTCTAAGGAGATCTTAGATGTTGCAATGTCATAGTAAAAATACGGGAGAATAAACAAAAACATCAGGAACGAGATTCATGTTCTTTGGCCCCATCCTCCTACTCCTTCCACACCACTGTATTAGGGGAAAAAAATACTTAGCCCTTCTAGTAATTATTTGAGACCGTACAGAAGCTCCATGGAAGATAGAGATGTTTAATTAACAAACCAGAGAAATTTTTGCCAACTGTGCCAGAGCTGGACTACAGTGAGGCAAAGTTGAAGCAAATTTTGTACTAAAAGGGTCATTTCGAGTCGTTCCAAGGTGTTATGGGGAGAAGCTTACAAAAGTCTAGCAATTAGAGATTGACGTGTTGGTCAGTATACAATTAACAAAATGCAAAGTGAATGAACAGAAGCAAAATATAAATCAAATCAATATTTGGTGTGACCACACTTTGCCTTCAAAACAGCAATTCTTTTCGGTACACTTACACACAGTTTTTGAAGAAAGTCGGCAGGGAGGTTGTTCCAAACATCTTGGAGAACTAAGCACAGCTTTTCTGTGGATGTAGGCTTCCTCAAATCCTTCTGTTTCTTCATGTAATCCCGGACAGACTCGAAGATGTTGAGATCAGGGCTCTGTGGAGGCCATATCACTACTTCCAGGGCTCCTTGTTCTCCTTTACGCTGAAGATAGTTCTTAATGACAATGGCTGTATGTTTGGGGTCGTTGTCCTGCTGCAGAATAAATTTGGAGTCAATATGACGCCTCCCTAATGGTAATGCATGATGGATAAGTATCTGCCTGAATTTCTCAGCATTGAGAACACCATTATTCCTAAACAAATCCCAAACTCAATTTGCTGAAATGCAGCCCCAAACCATGCTTCACTGTTGCCTGCAGACACTCATTACTGCACCACCCTCCATTCCTTAGTTGAACAAACTGCGTTCTGTTACAGCCAAATATTTCACAGTTTGACTTATCAGTCCAGAACACCTGCTGCCATTTTTCTGCACTCCAGTTCCTATGTTTTCATGCATAGTTGAGTCGCTTGGCCTTCTATCCACACCAAAGGTATGCTTTTTTGGCCGCAATTCTTCCATGAAGACCACTTCTGGCCAGACTTCTCCAAACAGTAGATGGTTCGACCTGGGTTCCACTTGTTTCTGCCAGTTCTGAGCTGATAGGACTGCTGAACATCTTTCGATATTGGAGGCAAATAAGCATGATGTGTATTTGATCTGATGCAGTAAGTATCCCTGGCCGACCACTGAGTCTACGGTCCTGAACATTTCCCATTTTTTGTGCGTCTTCAAAAGAGCTTGAACAGCACATCTTGAAACCCCAGTCTGCATTGAAATCTTTGCCTGGGAGAGACCTTGCTGATGCAGTATAACTGTCAGGGATCATTATTATGTATATTGTTTGAAAAATATTATCCTCACACATATGTATATACATTTCAGTTCTTTGTGTAATATACTGACATATATAACCAGTTCTTTGTTCATGACGGACACACCTATGGAAAACACCGGCCCCTGGAATGCAAGAAGAGTGAGTCTGAGAAACTGGTGGGGGGCTTGGGCACTCCCACATCTCTGGGGAGGAGGCATGTGTCTTTTTCTGTGTTTCTTTGTTCTGAATAAAAAGTTTTCAGTCTTCCTCCTGGCTTTGAGAGGGAAGCTGTACCAAACATTACTCTGTGTGGTGTACTTCTCTCCAGGCATGTCTTCAGCTGTCAATTTACAGATGTGGTTATTCGGTGTGAAATACGGACCTGACATTTGGCACCCCAGATGGGACCCCACTCGAGGAAATATCAAAATCCGGACAATCGACAATCACAGGGTGAAACAGATAACTCAAAGTTGCCCACTGAAGGAATTTGATCACCTCCGCAATAACACGGTAAGCGAATTGATTTTATAAATATTCGTCTTATCTGTGTTAGTGGACAGTCTTGTGGCGATCTGTAGAACCCTTTTGTTGATTTCCTGGATTATCTCAGGCGACAGAGGTGATATTTTCCGCTGTGAGGTCAAAAACCTTTGAGACCTTAGTCGCGCCCGACTAACCATCCTCTGGGTAATTAGGGACTAGATAGAAAATACGCGGACACAATATATATGTGTGATAAGTCGTGGATAGTATTATAACCTGTCTTATACAGGGGCACGCGGGCATAAGTACATGTGTGATAAGTCGTGGATAGGCACGTGGGCATAAGTACATGTATGATAAGACGTGAGACGCGGGCACGCGGGGTGCAATGATGCACTGATAAGATGTGTGATAAGACGTGAGACAGGTGCACGCGGGGTGCAATGATGCACTGATAAGACGTGTAATAGATTTGTAGGTAAATATAGTGGCCAGACCAGAGAGTTGTAGACCGAAAATTGTTATATAAGTTACGTGTATAATATAGACTGTTAGAATGGATGGTTTACGGTCCATATTCAAATCATCAGGATCACCCGATCCTATTCATGATTTGGTGAAGTGAATGGAAGTTAGGAATAAGAAAGGTATTGTATGTTATATGTATTAGAAAACACAGGACCAGCCGACGCCCGGTAATGGCTTCCGTACCTCATGTTGAGTGTGTCCTCATTGTGGGTGGGAAACCCCCCGCCTTCACAGCTGCGCAATGTGTTTCCAATGGGAGAGGCTGCCCCCCACCACCGACCCCTGATGTGGCCACGCCCGGTCCAACCAAATCAGTATGAAATAATCGCCTTGTTAATTTTGTCATTTGTAGTGTCTTCTATTTTTTAGGTTCCATGCTAGACGCTGTTCACTGATGAAGCAACACGTCATCATAATATAGAGATGGTGGCCGACAGATTGTACACTGTTACAGATTATGTGGTTGATGTTTTGAACGTAGATAATTCCTATACAATGGTGTGATGAATGATTGCAGATACGTATGTTGTTTTGCCGGCATTGAAAGTGTTAAGATTGTGAGACTAGACGCTGTTAGAAGCTGTGAGTGTGTGACCCCCCTCCCTCCCCCCTGTAGTATGCTGTGTTTGGGAGGAGGAGGGGGGCTGACTGGGTGCAGTCTGCAGGGCTGATGAGACAAAGGGATTTCAATATGCACTGCTGAGAGATAGATATATATATATATCAGTAATGTCTACAAACCTAAATAAATTTCTTCTCTTTACGCATGCGCTGTTGTTTATAAAAGTTACGATATTTATGTGTTCTGATGTGATCAGATTTCATGTGTTTTGATGTTAATTCAGATGTATTAAACTACAGATACTGTGAGACACGGGGTTTTGAAAATGTATGTGCCCCCACCGTTCCCTATTTTTATATACAGTTTATTGGTTTGCAGTAATTAATGTTATCAGAGATAGTATTTTCTGTTTTATTGAATAACTAACTACAATTGTTTTGTTTTTGATTTCACACATGAGTTATGTCATTGTAAAGATCAAATGTATTTTCGTCAGGAAAAAGTCATTTTTGTTCCAGGCTGTTGTGTATTACAGGGGGTTAAACTAGTGCCGCACAGATAGAGTGCCAGACTTTGTTATGTTGAGATGTAGTTTTGAACTCTGCTACATTACTTTCGCAGAGTCCACAAAGGGGGGAATGGTGAAGGAACTGATCAGGTACAATTTTGGTTTGTTTTGAGTTAATTAATTTGGTTTCAGGAAATCTAAAAATGTGTAAGAGACCCCAATGAGTAATCCAGATTAAATGTGTATGAGAGTAACCTACATTTTGAGGTTTTTCTGTGTAGATGGTTCCAGATCTTTCCAGAACAGTAAATATGGCACTGGGTAAGCTGTGCTGTAGTCTCCACCCAATATGAGGTATTGTGTAAGAGACCATCCCACTCCAGCAAATTTACACAGGAGGCAGAGGTGACGTCACTCACACGAGTCTTTATGGATTTAGATGAGGGAGAAGGCAGAACAAAAATTGTCTGGACATTGTTAATTTAATGTAAAGTTTTTAGGAATGTTTTATTTTTATTTGTTTTTTGTATTAATCAAGTATTTGCAGAACCTAATAAAAGTGAGATTCTCAAAGTATTCTGGATTATCAGATGAGTGTGGTGAAGTGTATAACATTTGGTTTTATTTTAGAGGATGAAGACGCCACCCCTTTGAGATGTTCTATCTATATGTGACATGGGTTTTTTTTTATGTAAATTTGTAATAAAGAGATATTTTATTATACAATATGTACAAGACAGGATACGAGGCACCAGGTAAATCATCCAGAAACCACTCTCACCTTCTTGTTCATCTCAAGGAGCGGAGCTGGAGGTGCTCGCTGAAACTGTAACCTGACAGAAGGTAAGACGGCCGACATCTACACTGACTCTAGGTACGCTTTTGGCATCGCCCACAATTATGGGCCCATTGGTAGTAGGAACTTTATTGGATCATCGGGTAAGCCAATTGAGAGAGCGAGAGAAGACAGACCTGACAACAAGGATATGTGCAGCCAGGTGTCAGTAAATTGGCTTGTCCCTGGATACAATAATGCCACCACTAGGTTTGTAGCAGCCGGCATGATGTGCGTACGGCATAACATAGGTAAAACAGCAAAGGTACCTGTGAAAAGTGCAGCCCGGCCAGATTACCCGTCCCAGCGACTGCAGAACATACAACTACCCGAGGTAGAAGTGTATGACAATGTGCTCGTATATGTGTAGATCTGTTCTCAGGGGGGCCTGAAGCCCGGCCGGTATCTTCCCCACTGCAGACGTTGTGTGTAAGTGACAGGGGAACAGTGTTATCATAAGTAATGACCTGATGTTTGTACAATGATAAGATGTTAGCAGTTCTCTAGACGTTGTCCCAAAGTTAGTTTGTTTAATAACTGTATTTAAGAAGTGTTGTGGGAATATTAAATTCTGAAGTTAAGTTTTATGTAAAGTTCTAGACCAGCCTTAGCATTGGACTATTAGAGTCATGCGTCAGATAAAAGGTACAGAAGCGGAATATTCCCATTCGAAAACATTTTTATTTGTTTATTTTTATTTTTGTTGTGAAAGGGAAATTTTAGAGCAGAGAATTCTGTGCAGTGTATATGTGTATGTATAGATATGTATATGAAGAAGAAGAATCAGTTTGTAAGTTTTAGTTACTGACCAGTGTGAACGTTTAAAATAAATATGTCATTGTTAATGTTTTCCTTCAAGTTAATTATCTGATTAAGATCAATTACTGATTAGGCTATGAAAAGCTTGTTCTTCACAGGAAGAGTCCAACTGGGAGCGGAAGGCGTGAGAACCAGATTCTGACAGAATGTGGACGGATAAAGGAAAGTAAACCGGTAACACCCAAGGCACTCTTGATGGCACTTGCATTGATGGTGTATGACCTCACATATGCCCCAAGACTGCAAGGATCGATTTGGTAAGATCTAATTGGTATGTTCCAGGTTTTACAGCTGTCGCTGCTAAATTCTGTTAGAGCTGTTTGATTTGCCTACAGAACAGTCCTGACAGACCGGTGCCAACCTTATCATACCTGCCTCCCACGAAGAGAACCGACCTTGAGAGGCCTTCCCAGGTAGAACGAACCAGATTAGAGTAAGAAAAAATTGGTTTGAGACACTTGTCAAATAAACATGTTGAATATGTGTATGTTTCTGTGAGGTGGAGATGTTCTAGGCAATCAGCTGAGATCAAGGTACAAATCCTGCTGAAAGAGTATCACCAAGTGCAAATGAAATGTACCCAGTAATCACACATATTCTAGGTGCCCTGTCCATTGGAACAGAGAAGTTTTTCCTTATATATATATATATAAAGGTGTTTGATGTCATTTAAGGGCCTGACATTATTGTATGTACTTAGAACAACGTTTATAGTGTATGCGGATGATGTTATCACCAGATTAGTATTTATTTTAACAATTGACAAGAGTTGGGGGTCCCCAGCAAGTGCCAGTAAATATGAACTAAAAGACTTTTAACACGATGAACTCCATCACTGAGATGTGGCAGGCGCAGCCTGAGCCACTACAACGCGTTTATCATGAACTGACGGCAGTGTCACAGTTCTAAGCGGCCGCCCAGACAAGTAACTTACCAGAGGAAGAGTACAGATGCGGAGGGTTTGATAGTCACAATACAACTCCACTAATCCGCCTTTGTGGGATCTCACCCCAGGCTCACAGCATGAGGTGCTATGTACAGCCTGATGACGTAAACTAAAGGAGACGGTGTCGGACAGATGAGACGGACCAAACCGAGTCCTGATGACATCAGCAAAGATCAAAGTAAAGACCAAAGACCTGAGTGAATCCGTCAGCAGGATGAAGTGTTTTGATAAGTAAGTGGCTAGGAGGGGGTAATAATAACTCCCCCATTGGACACCAACGTAGTCTGACTCCACAATTGTGTGGGTTACCCTGAGGGTGACAGTCAGTGAAGAGCAGAAGACAGGAGAAGAAGAAGACGATGGTGTACAGGACTGGCAATGAACTGATGGGACCCGAAACCTGAGGGTGATAGCATTATGATTATTAGTTGAGGCCATATTGTTTATAATGTCTGAGGTTTATAATTATAATGTGTGTAAATATGCCACGGTCCTGCAAATTACAATCTGAGGAATTTTATGTGGAGGTGTGAGGTGAAGGTCACTGTGCTGCCCATGACCTGTCATATCTGCAGGGGTAAAGTCCCATTAGGACAGTAAGTGACAGTGCGACAATTATTACTGTTAATAAAATGTAGACCGGATTAATTATATATATATATTACAACCAACAGCGGTTTGTAGATTATATCAAGACAACCATCCTGTATCCAGAGGAGAATAGGGAAAGTTAGGACCACTCCGACACCTTGGAAGTCCAGGTAAAAAGGGGGGTTACTCATCAGGAGTAGCTCGTCTCAAGCTGGTGAAGAAATCCAAAACCCCTACCCGCCTGGTTCGAGTGGTCAGTGATAGGTTGCTAGGCAAGACTCAGGGATAGAGTAATAATATTTTTAGGGGGGACTGTCAGGGATCATTACTATGTATATTGTTTGAAAAATATTATCCTCACACATATGTATATACATTTCAGTTCTTTGTGTAATATACTGACATATATAACCAGTTCTTTGTTCATGACGGACACACCTATGGAAGACACCGACCCCTGGAATGCAAGAAGAGTGAGTCTGAGAAACTGGTGGGGGGCTTGGGCACTCCCACATCTCTGGGGAGGAGGCATGTGTCTCTTTCTGTGTTTCTTTGTTCTGAATAAAAAGTTTTCAGTCTTCCTCCTCGCTTTGTGAGGGAAGCTGTACCAAACATTACTCTGTGTGGTGTACTTCTCTCCAGGCATGCCTTCAGCTTTCAATTTACAGAGGTGGTTATTCGGTGTGAAATACGGACCTGACATAACTACCTTGTGTCTTGTTGCTGTGCTCTGTCTTGTCATGGTGGACCTGTGACATGTAAAATGATCTTCCACAACCTCACCTTTGTAGCAGAGTTTGGCTGCTCCTCACCCAGTTTAAGCCTCCTACACAGCTCTTTGTTTTACAGTTAATGACTGTGTTTCAACCTATGTATGAAAATGATGATCATTATCACCTTTTTGGAATAATTGGTTAATCATATACCTGACTATAATCCTACAAAATCCATGACTGTGCAAGTGTACCTAGAAGAATTGATGCAGTTTTGAAGGCAAAGGATTATAAGTTCTGTTCATTCACTTTGCATTTTGTTAATTGATAAATAAAAACTATTAATACAACAATTTTTTAAAAACATTTTTACTTTGCAGCATTTTCCCACAACTGCCTAAAACATTTGCACAGTAATATTTTTTCACACGTTGGTGGTCATATTGCTTTTTTACCACAAAACAAATGGGGCAAACACCATGGTTTTGTAAAAATCACAACCAATCACAATATGACCGCGACATGTGAATATACCCTTACAACACCAAATTAACAGTATCTTATAGTATAAAATCTTTATGGGATGTTGACTAACAATATTTCTCAGAGGAATCAGGTGACATCACTATGTCTCCTTAGATCTTTTTGAGCAGCATAATCACTCAAATGTACTGAAGCGTGTGTACTGATCATTCCCTTACATTATTTACAAAATTGGTAGATTGTATCGCTGAACCACACAGACACATACCTCGCAACATTTTTATTATTATTTGCGGGACATCATTAACCTTTGCCCCCGATCCACTCAAACGCCAAAAACTTCCATAAATACCCACTAGGAGCACATTTGCCTAAAATTGCCGCTTTTGTATGTTTAAAGTGAACCTATACTTAAAAACAAAAACTTGCCTGTGCTCCTGAATTCTTATGTGGAGTCACTGTGTTCAATCTCTGGTTCTTCAGACTTCTCCTGACCTCAGATGAGGAGTTACTTCCTGTCAGCCATATTAGCTCTCACTGAGCTCGTTTTCTGGTCTGTGTCTGTTCATAACCTTCCACACTCATAATTTTTTTTTTTTAGCTCACTCTTGCATCTAATTACTATGATACATCCCCTTCCTCCTTCATCACGCTTGTCTGCATTCCTGTAGATATAGAGCTCTGGGCAATGTGTTCTCTTATGTCTACTCATAGTCACTGTTAATCATTACAAAGGTGAAGAGTTCCACAGTCTCATCTTCGTAGTGTTGTGAGTAAGGTTTCATGCACACGACCATGCCCGTAATTACGACCCGTAATTACAGCCGCGGATGGCCAGACGTTTGTACGAGCCGTGGTCCCATTATAAAGTATAGGAGCAGGGTCTGTAAAATGAAAAAAAAATAGGACATGTCCTATTTTTTTCGGCAGGTTTTTACGGCAGGGACACCCTCCTGTAGACATACGGGAAGGTGTCCGTCCGCCGTAGAAATGAATGGGCCCGTAATGGACGGTCCGTAATTACGGTGGATTTTACGGTCGTGTGCATGGGGCCTAAACCCAAAGTTTATCGCAAGATATAATAAATGAGAATGCATACGCCTTATACATTAGGCCTCTTCAGCTGTTGTGATAATGCAAGTCCATATAGAAAGGTTTTGATAGTTCCTCAGTGAGCCATCCTGCATTTAGGGCAATGTAGTTCCATCAAGACATCATCAAGGGAGGACATTGTCGCAGGCAAAAAAAAAATATGACTTCTACTTTCACAAAAGTCAATGGAGTGAAGAGATTATGTGCAGCCTATTACATAAGAACTTGAAAGGAGGGTAAAACAATGTACTCAAAAACATGTTTAGTAATTTACTGGAAGACCCTATGGCTAAAATACAGATTAGCCTGTAAATGTGTCGCAACATGAACTGGAAGAAAGTGACGGCTCTGGAACGTTTGGATCCTGTTATCCTAGCAATAACAACCATTATATCAATGAACATTTCTTTCTTGTGTTATCGGAAAAGAGCAGGACATCTGCCAACATTTCCTGGGCAGATTTCTCAAGTTTTAACACTCTTGATGAGCTTTTTGTGATGAATTTTAACCAACCACTCCTCGTCAGACGTCAAGGCCCCTGAACATATGCTGTGTACTGTACTAGATGGACATATAATGTTTCATAATAATTTCAAGCTAGGAGTACAACAGTCATAGGTTGGAATCCAACCAGAGGTGCCATGTCTGTGGAGTTGACATGCTCCTCACTTATACGTAGGCTACACTAGAACTAATTTGACATTGTGGGAGATCACTTATGCTTAGACATATAACAGGTCATGCCACTAAGGGCCATAAAGGAAAGGGGCAATATTTGCAATTAGAAGGTGTGTACCCTTGTTGGGTCATTAGAACTATGGAAGAAGCCAGGTTGGAAACAGAAGTTGAGTAGCTTCATAGTATGGCCCAGTGGCTTTGGCGTTCCATATCTGAAATTATATCAGAAAATCTGCATGTAGTTTGTAGCTTAGTTTAGTCACACTATCCCAAAATATTGGTTTTCTATGACTTTTACCCTAGCCTGAGATCTTTTGAGATTATGAACCCCAATGTGAACAGTGACTGTTCTGAGGAGTGACATTCTTTACAGTGCTGTAGGTTATTTTCTTGCTATATACAATAATTACCGGGAAATAAAGAATGAGTGTTTGATAATGCACATAAATTCTAATGCATTGACCTCGGGAATATGTTGGTTTTATCAAAGAGTGAGATAAGCACCATGACAGCTGGGTCAAGTATAGTAATGACATGAGAAGTATGTGCACTTGCTGCATGCAGCTTGAAGAGATGTGTGGGACTGTACATCTTAAATAAAACATTTCTTCACAGGTTTATCTATGGTCCAGTTATTGTAATGTTTTACCCCCAGTAAGTAGAAACAGGTGCTGGTTGGATCTTTATCATTTTATCAAAACTAAATTACTGCAAAAATATAGGCTCAACCGGATGAGCTTAAAGGCGTTCACTGCTTTGGTCAAGATCTACTTCTTAGAGGGGACCCTTAACAATAAGAAGATCACTAAGTGTCCCCCTGATGTGACCCTCAGTGATTAGCTGTAATCTTTGGGGAAACCTGGCAATAAGTGTTCAATTTCCCTCCAGTGCCACCACAGGGGAAATCAAGCATTACACAGTGCCCAGTCAAAACTATAGGTTGTCTGTATAATACAGGACAGCTCCTCTGGAGTTAGAGATGCTCTTTGTAATCCCACTTCACTCAGACTAAGAGATGAGTATCCTAAACAGAGGACCCCCTCTATTTACTCATAATTCCAACATGGGGTATATGAAAATGGGTTTTCTAAACGAAACAACCCCCAAGACACTCTTATGAACATCTAAGAAAGGTTTGGGGTGTCCTATGGTTGCCAAGTCAATTGGACCGCCCTGTCTGATGCCTCATCTCCTGCCGTCACTCATTCATGAGAGTATGATTAAAGGATATAAACTTTGGAATCGATTTCCACCATTTTGGTGTATACAGGCCCTATGGCGTTAAAAAGCTTGTATATAGTTTGATCCTGCAGTCATGTGTTACTCCTTTCCATCTGCCCCCTCTTCATCCTTACCTACAGATAGTAGGAGAGGGGTCAGATGGAAGAGAGTCATACCTAACTGCAGGATCAGACTACACACAGGCTTGTTTGTCATCTTCAACCATGGAGGCAAACAGGTCCGCATAGGGACTGAAGAGACAACAATGTAGAAGTTTTTTGCACAGGTGTTTCATCTTTTTATTTAGTCGAAGCAAGAAAAAAATTTGTGAAGAATCCTCAGAGATAGTATCAATTACCAACTATAGGTTTGCCTGGATTTAAGTTGTGTTGTTCACCATTATCTGATGAAAAGATTTAGATTCTGGCAAAATTTCGTAGGTAAATGGTCAAAATTTTTGGATTTAACTCTGATTAGCATTGTGGCTACAATAAGAACTAATTACTAAATTACGGGAAAAAGCTTGGATCTATTTTGCTTCTTCTGTAATATATTTTCTCATTTTGATCCCACAAAAATATCTTATGTAAAAGTCAAGGTCAAGACAATGCCCTGATAATTGTTACGACATCTGATCTGGGCCGAAGACACTTTTCTTTGTTATTTCAGCCTTCAATTATTAGCATCAGGACCCTGTATGCACCGTCACACAACCTCTTGATTGAAGGGCTTGATGAAGCGGGGACCTGTGGGCCCCCTATGCATTGTTTGATTGCGACTGGTTCCACCCCTTTAGCAACGCCACTTTGGATTTCATAAGAAACCATGGGGGAAAAAAATGTATGTGTGCCTCAGGGTTGACAACCTGATGTTTTCATTTTTCAGGATGATTTAAGCAAATATCACGGCCAGTCAACATTTTTTAACGGACATATTGGAAAATGATAATGAATTATAAAGATGATAAGTAATATAACACATTAACAGCATGTACTGTGACCTCTAAATTCAAGATAATTACAATATCAAAAATCTGTACTAGCTCCTCCAATTTAAATAAAAATCACAGAGGCATCAATTTTTTTTATGGACACTGGAATAAAGTGTCCTAATGATACAGTCTAGAAATGTATGGATGATTGGCAACCATGGTGTTCCTCTGCATAAAATCACAGGCAATGGAATGACAGCCTGGGCCCACAGAAGGCCAGTAGCGGATCCCCATATGGGCGTTCCGGGCGGTCGCCCGGGGCCCAAGGCTTGCAGGGGGCCCATAGCTTCCCACACCGCACACAAGTGAAACAAAGCTCTCCAGGGCTGCTGCTGCCGGCCGCATTCTAGTGATCATCGGTCCCACGTGCTGATGAAGAGGCGGGGGGAATGTGCAGGGGGAGTCAATTGCGGCCAGGGAACAGGGGCACAGCACATCAGCTGTAGAGAGCAGACTGTCAGAGATTGTGATGGGCAGGTGCTGGAGTCTCCCTGACAGTCTGCTCCTCTGTGCTGCTGTACATTGTCCCTCCTGTCTAAACCTCCAGCAGCTGCCTGATAACGGCAACACTGAAACTAGAGGGTGTAGGACCTGTGGTGACGTCACAGTCACATGATTAAGGTCCTGGAGGCTGCCAGAGACAAGGACCGCAGAGGAAGAGACTGGTAAGTAAGTGTGTGTGTGTGTGTGTGTGTGTGTGTGTGTGTGCGTGCGTGTGTGTGTGTGTGTGTGTGTGTGTTAGTTAATGTAAGTCTATATAGTGTGTGCTGTGTATATAGTGTCTATAATGTAAGTCTATGTAGTGTGTGTGTCATAATGTAAGTCTATATAGTGTGTGCTGTGTTTATAGTGTCTATAATGTAAGTCTATGTAGTGTGTGTGTGTGTGTTTATGTGTGTGTGTGTGTGTGTGTGTTTATGTGTGTGTGTGTGTGTGTGTGTGTGTGTGTGTCATAATGTAAGTCTATATAGTGTGTGCTGTGTATATAGTGTGTGCTGTGTATATAGTGTATATAGTGTGTGCTGTGTATATAGTGTGTGCTGTGTATATAGTGTGTGCTGTGTTTATAGTGTCTATAATGTAAGTCTATATAGTGTGTGTGGTTTGAATATATAGTGTGCAGTGTTAGTGTGAATTGTATATAGGGTGTTTAATCTCACATTTTTTGTGTGCAAAATAATTTCCCACCCATAGAGCCCTCTGCAGTAAGTCAGATGCTCAGAACCCCCCCCTGCAGTATAATCTCCCCCATGGAGCCCTCAGTAGTTATTATACTGCAGGGGGGGGGGGGGGGTTAAAGCGTTTGATTGACTGTTCAGGGTTCTATAGGGGAATAATTCCTTCCCCCTCAAGAGCCATAAGGGCGGATTTACACGAACGTGTAATACGTCCGTGCAACGCGCGTGCTTTTCACGCGCGTCGCACGGACCTATGCAAGTATATGGGGCAGTGCAGACTGTCAGTGATTTTTGCGCAGCGTGTGTCCGCTGCGTAAAACTGACGACATGTCCTATATTTCTGAGTTTTTTGCGCATCACGCACCCATTGAAGTCAATGGGTGCGTGAAAATCACGCATGCCACACGGAGGCACCTCCGTGGGACGTGCGTGATTTGCTCAACAGCAGTAAAACTATGATTGCAAACAGAAAAGCACCACGTGCTACAAACATACAAACAGAGTGTCATAATGATGGCGGGTGCGCGAAAGGCACGCAGCCGCGCATCATATGGTGATGACACGCGGAGCTGTTAAGTGCCTTTTGCGCGCACAAAACGTTGCATTTTTTGCGTGCGCAAAACGCACACGCTCGTGTAAATCCGCCCTAAGTGTCAGACACTTAGACCCTCCCATAGTCTGACTGCTTAAAGGGTAACTAACGAAACTTTTAAAAAAAAATTACATGTCATAGTGACATGTCAAATGTTCTAATCGGTGGGGGTCCGGGCACTGAGACCCCACCAATTGCTGAAACAAAGTGGCAGAAGCGCTCAGGTGAGTGCTTTGCCACTTTGTTTCTGATCGTCTTTCCTCTGATAGCCGAGCATGCGGTGTACGGGCACAACAGAAAGTCTATGAGTCCGTACACCGCGCCGAGAAAAGACAGTCAGAAATTAAGTGGAACCGCGCTCACCCGGGCACTCCTGCTGCTTTGTTTTAGTGATCGGTGGTGGTCTCAATGCTGGGACCCCCATCAATCAAAACTTCTGACATATCACTCTCACTATGACACGCCAAATGTTTTTTAAAAGTTTAGTTACCTCTTGGGGACTGAATTTATTGGTTTGAGTTAATGTATGGGCCTGGGTCTTAATTTGCTTAGGGGTCTGGGGTATAAGACAATCTATGGTGTTTATTTCTGAATTTTTATGTTGCTATAGACGCTGAAAATGGCTACAGAATAAAGGGGAAAATATTTCTCATCAGGAAACTCTGCAGTCATCAGGAGAAGTCGCCATAGCGGTCTGTGTCAGATGGAGAAGAAAAGAGAACGACCCATCAGTGAAGACATCTCCTGTGAGTCATTGCATTTATAGATCTGTCACCTCTCCTGACGTGTCAGTTATCGGAAATCCTTGTATTCCACATAAAGTCTTTGTGTACCCAGGACTAATAGACAAATGCGTGTTACCATTCCCCTTGTCAGGAGGATGTGTCCCTACACAGTGTGATACTGTCAGCGATGGTTGGAGACTGTCAATATGTAGGGACACAGCCCTTTGACAAGGGGAATCGTAGCACTCATTTGTCAATGCTCACACAGAAAGGTGGTGTTTAATATAGACATGACGTGGCAGGGCGGTGGTGGACAAGGGGGCCCAAGCTTGTGGAACAGCCCAGGGCCCATGGTTTACTTAATCCGCCACTGCAGAAGGCTGCGGGTATCGTATAACAGATCCATTATACAGCCGTGTGCATTAGACCTAAGGAGTGCAAAGAACTGATGGAGAAAGGCAACTTCAGTTTATGAGGTTTTTTTTTAATGCATTAATATGTGTTATAGACATAGCTATTAAAAGATTGATTGTTTAACCAATAGTCATGGATCCTAGATTCTTCTGATAGTAAAGCTCGGTTTAAGGTCTGCCAGGCACAGAAGACATTACACTGTCAATGATTCCTGTTGAAATTGCAAGATCCACGATCAAAAGTCTAATGTCTACACAAACAGGAGTGTAGCCAATGTTCTCTCTTTGTCTTGGCAGCTCCTGAGTGGGGCAGTTAGGGAGCAGGGCAAGTCTCCATCAATGGTGGGCGTTCTGATGACCAAAAATAATACCTCCAGTAAACGACACTATAGCGACTAAATAAGAGAATAAGAAAACTTATTTTGAATTCGTTTTAATTACTTTTTTAAATACTATAATATTACTAGTCCACCAGAATAGACGACAGTTATAAACACCAATTTTAGGTATCAATGAAAGAATCCCTCAATACACCACTGCCCCTATAGATAGCGCCACACAGACCCCTGTAGATAGCGTCACACCCCCTACCTGTAGATAGCATCACACCCCCTGTAGATAGCATCACACCACCTTCATGTAGATAGCGCCACACAGACCCCCTGTAGATTGCAACACCCCCACCCTGTAGATAGCATCACACCCCCTCCCTGTAGATAGCACCAAACACAGGCCACCAGTAGATAGCGCCACACCGACCCCCTGTGGATAATGCCACACAGCCCCTCCTGTAGATAGCGCCACACAGATCCCCTGTAGATAGTGCCACACAGGCCCCCTGTAGATAGTGCCACAGAGACCCCATGTAGATAGTGCCATGCAGTCCCCTGTAGATAGCGCCACGCGGCCCCCCTGTAGATAATGCCATACAGCGCCCTTGTATATACTGCCACAGAGCAATCCCCCTCCCCTTGTATATACTGCCACACAGCAATCCCCCTCCCCTTGTATATAGTGCTACACAGCCCCCCCTCACCCTTGTATATACTGCTACACAGCCCCCCTTCCCCTTGTATATAGTGCTACACACCAATTTCCCCCCTGTATATTACCACACAGCAATCCCCCCTGTATATTACCACACAGCAATTCCCCCCCCGTATATTACCACACAGCAATCCCCCCCTGTATATTGCCACACAGCCCCTCAAAAAAAAAAAGATTGTACTCACCTTGCCCCGCTCCTGCGAGGAACGGAGCGCTACACTGCCTCTCGGGTGGGACGCATGGTCAGACTGGCGTGATGTGACGTCATTACGCCAGCCTGCGCAGGGAGTCTTCCCAGAGCCTTATAGGCTGCAGGCCTAACGGGGCCTGCAGCCTATAGTATTCATTTGTATTTGCCTCCTGAGGACACATATACAAGTGAATGGGGCTGTCGCTAGAACCGGAGCCCCCTCCGGTGCTAACGACACCACTGCATCCGACCGCCGCCCGTGACAGAGCGCAGGCTATAAACGTTAGTGATTGGCCGGACTGTGGAAGGTGCACGACTGCGCAGCCGCGCACCTTATAGGGAACACTGAGTGAAGCAATAGGGCGTTGAAACCTGAAGGGTCCGAAGACTCAGTATTATAAATAGCACCTTGTAGATTGGGGGACCCTGTTACCAATTTTGCACTGGGACCCAGGAGCTTCAAGTTACACCTCTGTAAACAAATAAAACAGTGATTCAATACATTTCACATAGCAACATTCCAATAGTCTGGCATCTACAGGACCATGTGATAATAGACCATGGAATTTTCTGATCCATCAGTATGTATCCCAAACAGGAGTCCATATGGTCTGGTAAAACAAATAAGTTGTTAAGTCGTCAATGTACCAACAGTCATCCATTTTAGATTCTTATCCTGGGGTTAAGCTCTATTACAATCAGATATATTTTAAGATAGATCGAAATTCATCATAAATTGTGACATAAAACACTAAAACAAACAAATAGACATACGTTATTAGAGGGAATGAATGACTTTATTGAGTTACTGGGTACAATGCCATGGTTGGTACCTCTAGTCCAAGCTACTGATCATCTACATTTTGCTTTTAAGCTGCCACATTGTAATGTTTCGGAACTGACATGTTAAAATGGACCCCCCCCACCGGCACACTGGTGGCCGCCATTTTCTTATTTAACTAATATTAATATAGTCAATAGACTAGTAGCATTGACCATTTAAGTAGGTTCAAGATTCTATTGGACACGTAAACTTCAAAAAATGGATGCCACCACTGTGTATAGGGTATGAATCCACTTCCATGTCCAAATGTCGAACTAATAATATAGGTCATGTCATCTCAATGTGCTTCACACACCAACACATAGACTTAGCTAGCTGTTAGTTTATCAATTCTGGGGACTAATTAGTAACATATTAAATAACACTTTGTAACATAGAGAACAGAATACACAATAATAAGTGATAGGTTAAGATTATTAATTGATACTTAAAAAGCCACATACTATCACGAGGATGTACGCTTATCATCTGGGCCACACAGTTAGGCATATTTGCTAGGCATAGTTTGCACTAAACAAAAGCATTACAAGCTGAATGATCTACCATAACTCTTTCATGTCTCATCTAACATACCTGCCAACCTAATGGTTCCTGCATGCATTTCACGCTCTTTTAATTTAGTCCTCCATTGGTTGAATGCTTGTCTGGATCTCGAGCTTAGAGGGTCCGGAGAAGGGCAAAAATACAACTTATAATTTTACCAGCGTTCGATGGACTTGCTTTATTATGTATCTTAACTCCAATAAAATCTGGGGTAGCATGCAAACGGACACTGCTAAGGTTTAGTTCATGCCGGACGCATACAAGTCGGCAGGTAAGCATACAAAATGACTTCTTTAAAAAAAAAATATCTTGTTAGTAAAGCCTAGAGTTCTAGAATGAATCCATTGCTTTAAATTCACTTAGAGCCTGAACTGGAGAGATGTGCTTCTTTTGTGATCCTCTCCTTACTCGGGTCTGGTATTCTTCTGGTTTTTCTCTTTTTACTAGTGGCTTCTTCTCTGGAGCCTTCATCTTCCAAGATACAACGGGGGAGTTTACAGCTGCTGTGCCATAGACCTTCTGGTACTTGGTTGAGGCTACGTAGGAGGCCTTCACGGTGAGCACAACAGCATTCATCAGATTTTTGGCAGCCTGAATAAGGGAGGTGGCGCTGTCCAACTGGAAGAAAAATACAAACAGATCATTTTATTAATGTATTCATTAAGGGCCATATCTTCTCCTCTACTATAACGGACAAGTTACAGATAGAGTATACTTCACTAACGAAACATGCCAAGGGTTAATGGTGAACAAGTGTGAGAATGTGAAAGTTTCTGTGTAAAGTTAGAGAAAATAACAGATATATGTATAACATCAAAAAGGGTTTCTGAGCTTAGGCTCACACTGGTTCCTGAGGCAAAAGGGACTAAGGTGCACTTAACACCCCCCCCCCCCCCTATCATTGATATTCCTCACAAGAAACATGTATCTTATATCTATATAGATAAATATTTGATTACTGTCTGTCCAATCACAAGAAAAAGGGTCCTGTGTCCCCAAATACCTGTGAGTGAGCTGACCAGAGAGTAGAGTAGTAGAATGGAGAGGAGGCCGTGCATGTGAGGACAATTTTCATTGTTCTTTATGGAAGATATAGAAATAGCCGAATACAGTAGAATGGAAAAATTCTCTTGATTCTTTTTTTACTTTCACTTCTCGACTTCTAGGTAATGGGGGGGGGGGCATATGAGTGTTTTCTTCTTGTGATTGGTGGAGGTACCAATGGTCAAACATTGCATACAGAAGATAATACATGTAAAGTGAAGATTTCCTTTTAGAGATCTTTTGATATAACATTGAGACACATCATAAGATGCTTAAAGTTTGTTCAAATGTCTCTGAGCTAAAAGCCAGTCAGCAGGGACTACTACATTTGATTAGTGGGATCTGAGCTTAAAGACCACCACTGGTGACACGTCTCGATGTAATATCTAAGGATGTCTAAAACTGACGTCTATACTCTCATTGATACCCAGACGGACTAAAGAGACACCACATCATAATTGTATGTATCTCCACTCCAACAGTAACATCAATGTCAACCTAAGAGTTCCTTGGTCGAAAGCTGATTTAACCATAGAAAAAAACAGGTCTTCTGCTTAGGCCTTTTGGTGGCGGCACCACTTTCAACTGTATCCATGTATTCAGAACACAGATACAGTTTGAAACTAGGGAGCTATGGGGCACTACTTTGTGGGGCCTAAAGCTGGCATTCTGTGGGGTACAAAAGGGAATTGCTGTTTCGGTCACAATCTGACACTATCTTTTTCAGAGGTGCTATCGAGTTGTGGTTGGAAGAAGTCTTCATGAAGGTCTAAGCAGGATAGAGAAGCAAAGGGAGTGTGAACGACTCCAATCAGAGAAGACGTCACCATTACAGAGCCGAAATAATTTCCTCTCTAATTGGATCTAATTGTTTTTATGATGTTTGAATGAATATGTAGACATGATAATACGACTAATAATGTACAGGAGGAGGGACGCTCATGACATTTTTTTCACTGGGCCCACTAATATGTTAAAATGGTCTTGCCTTGAGCCTGCAAGGAAGAAATCATTTGATCTTAGTGGCAAGAGATTAGCTTCCAATGGGGTTGTCTTTTGCTAAACATTTGGGGCTCATTATGGGTCAGATCCTGGGTCCATCAAAGGCTCCTCTAGTACTCTAGTGGACCAGTCCCAATCTTGACAATATAGTTCAATGTATTTCCAAAATACACATTACCAATGATTTAAGGAGAGAGAGCTAAGAACAATATATTAATGAACCTATTTATAGTAAATAAAAGCATCTGGTAAGAGCAATGCAGCAAATATGATGTCAGACATTTTAAAGGCTTGCTTTTGTAGACGCATTACTTAGAAAAGCCATAAAATGTAAAAAAAAAAAAAAGAGAAAGCAAAACATGCATCATTTAATTAACATCAAATATCAAAAGCATAAATCAGAAATTAAACAAGAGCGTCTTCGGCCAATGCAAGAAATATATATTGACCATAAAAATGCAGCTTTTAGTGCTATCAAGCCTCGGTACACAGTAAGCAATTTATTACAAATAGATGTCATATTTCTGTGTGGTCCGCCGGCATGTCTGAGCTTTCAGCCAACAGATTTGTGATAGTGCATTTAATATATCAGGAAACCACAGCAATATACAAATAGTGAAATGTATTATATTGGCTGAAAACCCAGGCTAAATCCTCAAACTAATGTAATTTTCCCCAAGTCTTAGTTCGAACAAGGATTAAACAAATAAAAATGTCATCACAGAGAGAAGGAACGCAAGAGGAAACAGAAAAATATGCAAGGTAATATTGTGGTAATAAGTGATAATGCTTAAAGAGAAACTCTACCCAAAATCTATAGAGGGAGCTTCCCTAGATCATCAACTCCAGCTCTCTTCTTAAAGGGTAACTAAACTTTCAAAAAACTTCTGACGTTATAGTTTTGATCGGTGGGGGTCCGAGCACTGAGACCCCCACCGATTGCTAAAACGAAGCAGCAGAAGCGCTCGGATCTGCTTTTCTCGGAAAGCCGAGCAGTTGGTGTACAGGCTCATGGACTTCTATTGAGCCCGTACACCAATTGCTCGGCTTTCCGAGAAAAGCTGATCAGAAACAAAGCGGCTCAGCGCTCACCCGAGTGCTACGGCCACTTCGTTATAGCGATCGGTGGGGGTTCAATGCTCGGACCCCCACTGATTAACACCTCTAACATGTCACTATGACATGTTAGATGTTTTTTGAAAGTTACCCTTTAATTCTATCCTTGGGATTATGCTACTGAGATTTGTAGAATTGGTCACTAATGAATATTTGTGAATAGGAAATGACAGAATACGGAACTGTAAACCCTCAGCCATTCTCCATGTTATTCAAGGGAGTTACAAGTACATGAAATAACATACATGCACATAGAAACATACAAGCACAATCATAAAAACATGAAATAATCATGCAAACATACATACACTCATCATACACACAGAATTACAAACATACACAAAGTTAATGAAGCAGCTCTCGCTCCCTCTCTCAGAAGGAAGTCTCAGCACAATCTCAGACTTCATTTATCAGCTAAATAACATTATATCCAGCCAAAGCTTTGTCTTTCTATGTGTCCGAAGCAAGGTGAGATCAATCATCACCTTTAACACATTTATCTATAGCAGAGGTTTTCCAACCTTTTGTAGGCCACAGTGCCACTTACAAATACAACAGATTGTGTTGTGCAATACTGAATCTGACAAGATAAGATACCTATAAAAGATACAACAACATTATATATGGCTTGTGCCCTAGTGTTAACACCAGGGACATAGCTTTAACGGTGGCATTAAGCTCTATTAATGCTATGGTATCCCTGGTGCCACTAGTGCACAGCCGTACCTGTAGATGCCGACAGCTGAGGAGCCACATCCAGTGGGCTGAGAACCACTGGTTGGGGTTCACTGAACTATAGTATACAATTAACAAACACATTAGTGATGAGAAGTAGTGTTGGACTGAGGTACTTATGGAACCTGTACAGTATATGTGCAGGTCGCAACAGGAGCGTAGTTATCGGGGGTGATGAGGTAGTAGTTACACCCAGGCCCTGGTGCCTAAAGGACCAATCCGTATAAGAAGACACCAGAATAACACATGTTAAGTGAGGGGCCCTAATAAAGATTTTGTATTGGATCTCCTGAGCTTCAAGTTATGCCTCTGGGTCATAACTTCTATAAGGACTCATGGGTGGGTTTACAAAAGGACTTTTTGGACTATTGACAGTCAACTGCACCCTATTAATTGACGGTTAACTCTTTACAACCACTTTTAATGTTGGTATTGTGTGCTTTGCTTTGTCTACCTTTATATATACTCTTATATACTGTGTGATTTAGGGACTGTTCGCACCACGTTTTTTGCCTACGTTTCAAATATATGTCGGGAAAACTCTCGAAGTATATGTGAAACGTAGGCTGTGATGGATGTTTAACAGTGGTATCCGTTACCACAGACTACAACGATACATCGTGAATTCTTGTGACCCGTTTTATGACGTATCCATAAAATGGATACCAATATTGCCTGTGGGTGACGGATGCCACTGTTTTCGTCACTCCTAGGCTATAATGGCGTCCGTTTAACAGATACATCATGAAAAACTTTTTAAAAGCTTATGACGTATGCGTTTAACGGATGGCTGTGACGGATGATATATAGTGCCATCCGTTGCTCATAGGCTACTATGTACGTTTAACATATACTTTTTTTTTTTTTACTGGACTCCAGGGGATGTAGTCTACTCGCTGTTTCATACTTATTTTTTTGTGGTTTACTGGCTAGATGGAGGCCAAAAGGACACATTGAGCGTGTACTTCAGAAGCTACCGCAACGTACACGCTAAACGTTAACAAAAAACCTGGTGTGAACAGGGCATAATACTTATATTCTTTCTGATGATACTTTTTGAATTTTTTTTTGCATCAAACCAGACCAATAAATGAACATACAAGTAGAACTGCATAGAAAAATAGATACTGGTTTTCTCCATAAGATATAGAAATATGATAAATGCAGTGTCAATGAAGGGTATGGTAGGAAGAATATCAGGCAGATCAAGGAGATGACAAAGGACACAAGACATTTCCATATTAAGCAGAGCACTGCCACCGATCTCGCTATAAGGTAATGTTATTTATATACTCGGGGAATCAATGTAATACTATGTCAAGTCCTATATTTCAGGCACAAACAAATACATGTTCAGTAAAAAGGGAGAAACAGTGATACAAAGAGGCACAAACTAAACATGAACGTCTGGCCTGTAAATAAAGTGACGGGCCTAAATAGGCACAAAAACACTTTGTAATGTTTCTCTGAATAAAAGGGAAGTAAAATCCCTCCGGCAATAACGGGGTCTCTAATTGGCTAAGTGACTTTGTCATACTGAGGCAAGAAGTTGTGTTTGAGGCAGTGCAGCGTGGACATAGTAACAATGTAGATAAGTAGACTATATGTCAATACTTTTTATAGGCTTTAGGTGCCCCCTAAAATTTATTTTTGTATCTACAACGAGTCCTGTTGGGTTTAACCCCTTAAGGACTGGACCATTTTGGGCTTTCAGGACCAAGCTATTTTTTTTTTCTTTACCGTATTCCAAGAGCCTTTCATTTTTTATTTTCTGATCGATGTCAACTTTTTATTTGTTGTAGTTTTTATTAGTATCAATTTGCGGTACATATAATTTATTAAAGGCCTTTGAAATATATATATATTTTTTTTTTAAATAAAATTATGTATCAGTGTGTTTGGTGCAACTTTCTAATTACTTTTTATTAAAAAATATTTGTACTTTTTGAGATACAGCTACTTTGTATCCTGTTTGCAGAGCAGCTGTATCTTGCGCAGGGACGTGAATCTGTCAGGTCCGAGGGACTGACGGGTTCAGTGGCAGCGGGTCCTGCGTGTCTCTGACACACAAGATCGAGCTGTTACCGATCACATCTAAGTTTATAACAGATGTCAACGATAGCAGCTCAATCACACACAGAACCCGCTGTCACTGAACCTGTCAGTCTCGCTGACCTGATGGGTACAGAATTCAGTGCTAGATACAGCTGCTCTGTATACAGGATACAAAGCAGCTGTATCTTAAAAAGTAACAATTATTTTTAATAAAAAATATTTGAAAGTTGCACAAATCACACTGATACCCATTTTTAATTGAAAAAAAAATTTAAAAGGTGAAAATAGCCTTCAATTCAATTGTATAAAAAAAAAATTAGTGGGAAGTGAAAAAACAGGTTTTTTCAATTACTTGTTTTTCGCTACTTTGTGTTTTTTACCGTGTGGTATAGATAAAATGTATATTTTATTCTATGGGTCATGTCTAGTATTCTAAAGAATTATTGCTTGTCACCCTAATAGGCTCATACCTATGGCAGACCTGGTGGCCTCGTTTGCAATTGTGGGGCACTAATGGGCAGACAAGCCCCCTTTTTCTGCCAAACTCCTTAGATGCTGCGGTTGCTATTGACTGCAGGATCTAAGCGGTAAAACATGTAGGATCAGAGGTTTCTCCTGTGCCCGTGAGCCGCTCCTGTACGTCAGGGAGCCGCTAGGTAAGGCAACCCATGACATACAATTACATCGTAGTGCCTTAAAGAGGCTCTGTCACCAGTTTAATACTTCTCTATCTTTTCTTCTAAATGCCCAACTGGGCATTTTTTATCGTTTCACCAAGTGGGCGTTGTAAAGAAAAGTGTATGATGCTGACCAATTAGCGTCATACATTTCTCTTCATTCATGCCCAGCTTTATTCACAGCACAGCGTGATCCCCGCTAGAATCGCGAGATCATGCAGTGACATCACTTAATTCCGCAGGTCCTTCACTGGAGTGGCGGGAGACTGACCAGACATCGCCTCCAGCCGTGCCAGGATGATTATTCTCCTCAGCAGCAGTTCTAGCACAGCTGGAGGCGATGTCTGGTCATTCTCCCGTCACTCCGGTGGTACCAATAAAAACTACAAGTCTTCTCGCAAAAAAAAAGCCCTCATACTGCTGCATTGGCGGAAAAATAAAAAAGTTATGGCTCTTAAAATATGGAGACACAAAAACAAATAATTTTGAAAAAAAAAGTGTTTTTACTGTGTAAAAGTAGTAAAACATACAAAGTCTATATAAATTTGGTATCGTTGCAATCGTAACAACCCGCTGAATAAAGCAATTGTGTTATATACCACACGGTAAACATCGTACATTTAGGACGCAAAAAAGTGTGGCAAAAATGCTGTTTTTTTTTCAATTCCCCCCCAAAAAAAGTTAATAAAAGTTAATAAATAAATTCTATGTACCCCAAAATGGTGCTATTCAAAATTAAAATTTGTCACGCAAAAAACAAGACCTTATACAGCTATGTCGACGCAAAAATAAAAAAAAATTATAGCTCTTTGAATGAGACGATGGAAAAATGTAAAAAAAATAGGCTGGTCATTAAAGGGTTGAGTTAATTCAGATTTTTTTACGCTGGAAATATGGAGCGGGCTCAAGGGCTAAGCGTGCTCCATACTTAGCAGGTGTCGGCTGTTTAATAGCCGACACTTCACCGCAACAGGCAGAATCAATGTGATCTTTGATTCTGCCCGTGTAACCCCTTAGATGCCGTATTCAATCAGGAGTGCAGCATCTAAGGTGTTAAAATGAGGGGACGGCCCCCTCCGATGTGCCATCGTTCCGACCCACAATGTGGCCACATGGTGTCGATGGTCGTCATGGCAGCCTGGGGGCCTAATCATGGCACTCAGGTCTGCAATCTTTGTACCCCTATGAAACCCTACCGGAGACTGTATTCTCATAGGAGTCTGTAACAATCACAGTATAATCAAATACATTAGTATTGCAGTATATCATGTAAGTGATCAAATGATCACTGGTTCAAGTCCCCTAGAGGGACTTCTAAAAAAACATCAAAAACAGATTAAAAGTTAACATAACTGGTATCGCCACATCTGTAAAAGTCGGAACTATTATAATATTATGTTATTTAACCCGCTCGGTGAACCCTGTGAATTTAAATGCCCAAATTGCTGTTTTTTTTTGTCACCTCAGCTCCCAAAAAAATGGAATAAAAAGTGATCAAAAAGTCGAATGTACCTATAAATGGTACCAATAAGAACTACAGCTCATCCCACAAAAAATAAGCATCATACTACTAAATAGACAGAAAAATAAAAAAGTTATGACTGAGAATATGGCGACAAATCAATTTTTTTTAACAAATACTTGTTTTTTTATCAATAAATAAAAATATAATTTTGTAATCTTATCAACCCGTACGATACAGTTAACATGTAGTTTTTACCACAGGATGAACGCCGTAAAAAATTAAGCCCAAAAAAGCCCAAAAAAATGGCGCAATAGCTATTTTTTGGTCATCTGCCTCTGCAAATTATTTCTTTTCAGTTTCCCAGTATGTTATATGACACATTAAATGGTGCCATAAAAAACAACAACTTGTAAAAAAAAAAGCACTCATACATATATGTCGACAAAAAAATAAAAAAGTTATGGCTTTTGGAAGGCGGGTCGGAAAAAAAAAAAAAAAGGAAAATGAAAATTGTCTGTGTCATTAAGGTTTAAAGACCCCAACAATCAAAAATTAAAGGGGGTTTCTGGGACTTGAAAGAGTTGTACCTGGATGGACAATTATTACCTATCCACAGGATAGGTGATAATCGTCTGATGGCTGGGAACCCTGCTGCTACGACAACCAATCGCGAGAACAGGCTCCCGAACCCACCGTTTCTCATCATTGCAAGTAGTCATCTAGTAAGGAGAAGCTTGAACGGAGCGGCGGTCAAACATGCGCCGCCGCTCCATTAAATGTCTATAGGAATGACGGAAACAGCTGTGCTGTACCAACCCAAGATATTCACTACCTCGCCTGCCTCTCTCCCCTTTTGTTTGTGTTGTTGTATACATTGAAAAGTATTTATAGGGGCAAAAAGTATCATTAACCCATAAAATGATAAATTAATCGCAGCAAAATCCTTAGTGACAGGACAGCAGGTAAATACTGATCCGACATCTCTCTGCATTGTGAAAAGCTCTTCAAATGGGGTAGTTGGAAGGGTTCCATTGAAGTCGGTTTTCCAGGTTTGCGGCCGGCAGTATTTGTATCCATTAGAAGCAAGTGAAAGATACAAAGTAGCAATACAAGCACAAAGGTAAGCAGGAAATATGCTGAATTATGTAAGAATCACTCACATTGTGTCTGTGGACTGCAGTTCAGGAGAACATCCAAGAAACAATGACGAGGGTGGATCCTAAAATGATAAGATACAGGAGCTGCGCAGGATCCTACCTGAGAAGATGCTGCATAATACAACCTCATAAGCAGCTGGTACAGGCTCTACTTATAGATTAACACTTTAATGGCCCAAAGCAAAGAATTATAGTTCAATGATAATAGAAAATAAGTATAGACATAGGAATAATTGGTGGGGCGCAGTATTATTGTTACTATTATTATTATTATTATTACTATTATTATTATTGTTATTATTACTATTATTATTATTATTATTGTTATTATTATTATTATTGTTATTATTATTATTGTTATTATTAGTATTAGTAGTATTTTTATTAGAATTATTATCAGTATTATTATTATTATTTGCATTATTATTGTTATGATTATTATTATTATTATTATTATTATTATTAGTATTATTATTATTAGTATTATTATTATTTGCATTATTGTTTCCTACCATTTCTTTATGTTTGCAGTACATAAATACATACAGTTAAATCAATATTCTAAAGTGCTCAGAATAAGTAATCTATCTATCTATCTATGTATCTATCTAGTGATGTAGCTATAGGGGTTGCAGCGGTCGCAGTTGCGACCGGGCACCTAAGCCTGGGGAGCCCCCATTGCCATACAGCGTGCTGAATAAATAATAAAAGAGTCGGCACTTCCTGGTTACGGTCACATGGTACTTAGTGTACCATTTGACCGTGACGTCACATGAAGTGCGTTCCAGCCAGCGTGGAAGAGCCGATGCGGAGGACTCCAGGTGAGCTGCAAAGTCTGTGTTGTAATGTATTGTGTTGTCTTGTAATGTATTGTGCTGTCTGTGAGTGCGGTGGAGATTGGAGAGGGGGGGGGCATTAAATTACAGCCCCCCCTCCTCTCTTCACCTCAAACTGCACAATACAGCACAATACATTACAAACTGTGGGTCGCCACCCCTGGGGGGTCATGTGAAGATCTCCAGGGGGTCGCGAGTCACTCACCGAGGTAACGGTTCCATTCAATGCTGGAGGAAGGAGCTGACGGCTCCTTGCTCCAGCATTCACTGTGCCTTGAGTGCCTCGACGCAGGCAGGTGCGATGTATTGATGACATTGCGCCTGTCTGCACCAAGTCACTCATAGCACACACCGGAGGAGGAGAAGGATCCTCCACCCAGCGTAGGAATGCGGATATGTAAGTAATTATGTTATTTTTCTATTATGCACATATTATACTGTATGAAGGGCTGATATGGGGGGCATTATACTGTATGTGGAGCTCATATGGGGGGCATTATACTGTATGGGGAGCTCATATAGGGGGGCATCATACTGTATGGGGAGCTCATATGGGGGACATTATACTGTATGGGGTTGATATGGGGGGCATTATACTGTATGGCGGCTAATATGGGGGCATTATACTGTAAGGGGAGCTCATATGGGGGGCATTATACTGTATGGGGTTGATATGGGGGGCATTATACTGTAAGACGGCTAATATGGGGGGCATTATACTGTAAGGGGAGCTCATATGGGGGCATTATACTGTATGGGGGCTCATATGGGAGGCATTATACTGTAAGGTGGAGATCATATGGGGGGCATTATACTGTATGGGGAGCTGATATGGGAGCATTATACTATATGGGGAGCTGATATTGGGGGCATTATACTGTATGGGCAACTCATATGGGGAACATTATACTGTATGGGGAGCTGATATGGGGGACATTATACTGTATGGAGAGCTCTTATGGGGAACATTATACTGTATGAGCAGCTCATATGGGGAAAATTATACTGAACGGGGAGCTGATATGGGGGGCATTATACTGTATGGGCAGCTAATATGGGGGGCATTATACTGCATGGGCAGCTGATATGGGGGGCATTATACTGTATGGGGCAGTTATGGGAGCATTATACTGTGTGGAGGCATTATACTATGGGGGCTGTTGGGCAAGGCGGCTGGGGATAGGCGCATGCAGGGGTCTAGTGGTGGTGGTGTTGGGGAGGGGTAGGGGGGCCCAAGCTGAATTCTTGCACCCGGGTTCATAAGCCTTTAGCTACGCCCCTGTATCTATCTATCTATCTATCTATCTATCTATCTATCTATCTATCTATCTATCTATCTATCTATCTATCTATCTCATATCTATCTATCTATCTATCTCATATCTATCTATCTATCTATCTATCTATCTATCTATCTATCTATCTATCTATCTATCTATCTATCTATCTATCTATCTATCTATCTCATATCTATCTATCTATCTCATATCTATCTATCTCATATCTATCTATCTCATATCTATCTATCTATCTATCTATCTAATATCTATCTATCTATCTATCTATCTATCTATCTATCTATCTATCTCATATCTATCTCATATCTATCTCATATCTATCTCATATCTATCTATCTATCTATCTATCTATCTATCTATCTATCTATCTATCTATCTATCTATCTATCTATCTATCTATCTATCTATCTATCTATCTCCTATCTATCTATCTATCTATCTATCTATCTATCTATCTATCTATCTATCTATCTATCTATCTATCTATCTCCTATCTATCTATCTATCTATCTATCTATCTATCTATCTATCTATCTATCTATCTATCTATCTATCTATCTATCTATCAATCAAAAAAAAACAATGTTTCAAGCCAATGTAAAACAGGCCGTAGTTGCAGTCTCTCTACATGTTTATTAGCACTTTGTATTTGTAATTATTTAGTAGCTTATTCCTGGATCACATTTACAGTAAATAATCAGATGTTCTGAGTTATTCAAATAATTTAGCACAGAATGCAAATCTATATTGGACGGCAGTGTCTCATCCTTCAGCTCAATGTCTGACAGTTCCCATGGTTTCCAAATCTTTTCTAAAAATGTTCTCCCCCAATATCTGTTATGTGACAGTCACAGTGTAATAAGGGGTGTACTGTAGCTGCGTACTTCTGGGGTCTTATATATATATACTAAACAAATAGGAAGCAATAATTCAGGATTATCTGACATCCCGGATTATCGGACAGTCATGAGAAATACAAAACTTTCTTGTAAGAGTAGAGAACGTCAATGAAGACAGCCCAAAATAAAGTGCAAATATAAAACACACAGAAGATGGTTCTCGCTGCTCAATGCTCTTGAAATTCAAGAATATTCCGCATTTCTTTATTGGAAACAGGTCAGATTACCGGAATTTTTGGATTATCAAATTCCAAATTAAGCAATTTACCTTTAGTGATACCATATATCTAGATAGTTCCGGAAAGTAAAAAAAAATATTTAAATAATTAGGAATCTTTCAAATTCTATAATAGACAAAGCAGAGACCAGAAATTATATGTAAATGATATTTCCCAGAATCCTCTGCTCCTTAATAGGAGTTGGTTATTTGCATATTGTCACAAGGGAATTACCGAGGGCTCTCCCTGACCTATTTCATTGTTTCAATGAATAAGCCTCTATGGTCAAATTGAAATAACGCAAATGCAATTTAAATGCAAATCCAATTTTTATATATTATTTATTTGACTGGAAGATATTGGTAGTTCTGCAAACATTGGTTGGATATTTCAGATGCGCATAAATGGTTGGTGGCCTCATCTTCTGGTGGTACGGGCTGTATCTTGTATCTCTGCAGGCCTCGGAGATGTTAAGCTTATCATGGATATGAGTATTATGTATGTATTATACACCTTATATAATGATACAGTTCATTATATATTTATACTGCACCAATAACAGGTCACAATCTGCTGAATAATTGTATTCAATCTCCTCTATCTAAAAACAAATTATATAGAGAGAACATATTTCTCTTCATTCCAGTTCATCATGGAAATAACAATGGTACAACATAATAAATTGAGGTGAATTAAAGACTAAAAATTGGATTTTCGCTCTAAAAGTGCATTTCCATGGTATAGTATATTGTGCGCACATACAGTGCCAATTCTAGCTTTTCTGATGCCTGAAGCAAAAACTGAAACGGCGCCCCCCAGATTTTAAATGGCATCCCCCTGGCTGTTCTACATCACTACCAACCTCCTTCACTACCAACCTCCTCTAACTCTTGCGGATGTGCCGTTGCCTTGTACTCCCCTGGCATGAGCTGTGCAGCGATGAAGCCGGGCAGAGTACACCTCGCTGTACGGTGCGTGCCCAAGTGGTACAAGACAATGGCGCATCCAAGAAAGTTGGAGGAGACATGTAGTGATGTATAACGGCCAGGGGGATGTCACTCAAGCATGGAAAGGTGGGTTTGGAGGCAGGACTATGCGACTCTTCAGGATAGCGGCACCACCCCATGACCCTTTAAAGAGTAATTAGCAAGGAGCATGTGCCATTTTACACGGATAAATTGTATAGATTTTGCTGCATCTGAAAAAACATACAAGGGAATGTTTGGAAATATCGTCAGGTCATGTATTACTGCATGGTGGCGGTTCAAGAGGTTAAAACTACCTGATAGGTTCCCATTAAATATACAATGAATTGCAACAATTCCATCTGCCCTGCAATTTTGTTATAATAAATATATTCCATATAATTAGAGAACCAGTGCCACTATCTGTGGGTATGTGGACACACAGGGCCGTACCGCCGTAGCGGGATAGCAGCTGGCCAAACAGTGTACCAAGTGAATGTATATATAGTCCAAGCACAAGGGTACCTGTAGTAATTCAGATAGTAGCAACGGCTAGGCTCAGATGGGACCTTGGCAGCAGACACAAGGCATGGTGTAACACAGCAGGCGTGACCGGTGGCACAACACGACTCCAACTTTCTAAGGCACAGGAACAAAGGTAGCACACGATACAGAATACAGGTAGCCAGTACGGGGACACTGGGAACAGGATAACACTAAGGGACCATTTTCAAGACTAACACGAGTAAACACAACAACGCTCAGGCAAGGAGTAAAGGGGCAAGGCCCCTCTTATAGTCCAGGGTGATCATGGGCTAATAGATGATTATTTTCATGTGCGCGCTGGACCTTTAAGGCCAGGCAAGACTTTGCGTGCACACCCTACGGGACACACCAGGACAAAGCAAAAGTGAGCGCTGGCGTCCCCTAAGAAGGAGATGCCGGCCAGCTCACAGATCCATGGCTGTGGCCGTTGGGGGTGAGTAATCCAGACGGTCCGAGGCCGTGGATGCTACAACCAGAACCAAGTTCATACATATATTCAATATCACAACCAAGCTCATACATATATACAGTACCACAACCAAGCTCATACATATATACAGTACCAGAATGAGGCTCATATATATACAGCACCAGAACAAAGCTCATTACATACATACAACACCAGAAACAAGCTCAGTACATAAATACACTAGAACCAAGCTCAGTACATATATACAGCACCAGAACAAAGTTCAGTACATATATACAGTACCAGAACAAAGCTCAGTACATAAATACAGCACCAGAACAAAGCTCAGTACATATATACAACCCCAGAACCGAGCTCATACATAAATACAACGCCAGAACAAAGCTCAGTACATCAATACAGCACCAGAACCAAGCTCAGTACATAAATACACCAGAACCAAGCTCAGTACATAGATACAGCACCAGAACAAAGCACAGTACATAAATACAACACCAGAACAAAGCTCAGTTCATAAATACAACACCAGAACCAACCTTGGTACATGAATACAACACCAGAATCAAGCTCAGTACATAGATACAGCACCAGAACAAAGCTTAGTTCCTAAATACAGCACCAGAACAAAGCTCATACATATATACAGCCCCAGAACCAAGCTCAATACATAAATACAGCACCAGATACTGCCACCCATAGAGCCCCATGTAGATAGTGTCCCCTGCAGATAGTGCCCCCCTCATACAGCCCCCTGTAGATAGTGCCCTACATATATCCCCCTGTAGATAGTGGCCCCCAGAGAGCCCCCTGTGGATAATGCCCTACAAACATCCCCTGTAAAAAGTGGCCCCCATAGATCCCCTTGTAGATAGTAGTCCCTGTAGATTGTGCCCCACATAAAGCCCTGTTGATAGTGCCCCACATATAGCCCCCCTTGTAGCTAGTGCCCCACATATAGCCCCCCTGTAGATAGTGCCCCACATATAGCGCCCATGTATATTATGCCCCCATATTGCTGCCCCCATGTAGATAATGCCACTCACACTTTTAAGAGAAAAAAAAAACATTGCATAGTCATCTAATCCCTTTCCCGTTCCATCCTCTTGCAATGCAGGCATGCTCTCTTTTAAGCAGGTCTGTTGGGGCTGAATGACGCGAGCGGCACTTATGCATGTAATTGTATCTGCATCCTATAGAGGTGCCCCCTCATAGAGGCAGCAGGCTGGCGCCTGAGGCGAGAGGCTCATTCTGGCCAAACATCTTTTAGCCTGGGGAAGCCTTAAAATCTAACCAGAATAGTACTATTCTTTAAGCCAACCCCCTTCTTCACGACCCTTAAAGGGGTTGTCTCATCACAGACAGTCACTTTAATATGAGAAGTCGTTGTAGTGAACAGCTGATTGGGGTCCAACTTCATAGACTCCCAGCTGCTCATTTCCGTTGTAGCAGCCGCTACAGGGCATATGTAGTATTACATGCCGGGCGTTCATAGGAATAGTCGTCCACGTAATACATGGATGTCCAGAGTCCGCCAGAGTGACAGCTGCTGCTTGTTTGCAGCTCTCTGTTCTGGATCACCCTAATAGTTAGCAGCTTGCTACCAGCTCTCTGTTCTGACTCATAGAAGGAGTTGTAAGCAGGGGAACCAGGGGAATAAGACATCTGGACAGGCATTGTCCAAATGGGGGAACTGGTGGGAGCAATGTCTCCTTACCAAGGTTTGGTCTATGTAAGAAGATTCCACGTGATGTAATATAGGTAATATACAGAAAATTATTTCCCAAAAATAAAGTTGATTTTGCCCCCTTTTCCTAGCATCAGTTTCAGCTAATTGATAAAAGAAAGTGGACCTCATAGTTGAACTATAAACGTGGGCCATCAGGATGGGCTGAAATTGTAGTCCTCCTGTGATTGACTCCTTTTCCAATATCTCCAAGACTCCACAATACATTTCTATGGATGAGAGAAAATTAAAACCCTCTACATAAAATTTGTATTTTATTTTTGATGAAGTTACCCTTTAAGAAAGCTTAGAGGAAAAATATTTTCAATAATCTAATTCTTAAGTAGATAAATAAATGCAGATAGATTCACCTAAGTATTATTTGTCTGTGCGTGCGGAAAGAATCAGGACCTTGACATGAACAATATGAACAATGAAGTTTATACATTTTTTTATATATACTAGATATTCGACGATCGCTCTGACCTTTTTCCTTGTTCTGTGGCCTAGAACAGGCTCAAGTCTTGTTTTATGATGCTAAGTAAACACTTGAGATGGATAAATATGGAAACCTTTCCATATATTACCTAAATGTTATGTACAATTTTGAAAACTTTTATTTTTATCTTTTTAAATATTAATGTGTATTAGTGTTTGGTGCAACTTTCTAATTACATTTTATTACAAATTATTTTTCCTTTTTGAGATACAGCTGCTTTGTATTCTGTATGCAGAACAGCTGTACCTAGTGTCGAGACCTGAATCCGTCAGGTCAGCGGAACTTACGGGTTCCGTGTCAGCGGGTCCTGCGTGTCTCTGACACCTGTAATCTATCACATCAAAGTTATGAACTGTGTAAACAGGGCAGCAATCAGCAGATGATTGAGCAAGCGCTCGTTCATCTGCTGATCGTATCGTTTTAAAGAAGTTAAATATGTCGGCAGCGCATCTCCCTGGGAGAAAAAGGGAGACGCTACCGACATGATAATAATGTATGGGGACGAGCGATCGGAGTAACAACCACTTGTCCCCATGCATAGCTCCGCGTGACATGAGCAAACGAGCTCCGATCAACAATATCTTGTTGATCGGCGCTCGCTTCACCGGTCGATTATCGGCCGGTGTAATACGGTCTTTAGATGTGACCGGTAACAGTTCGATCCTAAATCCGTCAGTGCTACTGACCTGACGGATTCAGGTCTCAGCGCACGATACAGCTGCTCTATATATATGATACAAAGCAGCTGTATCTCAAAAAGTGAAAATAATTTATAATGGAGTGTAATTAGAAAGTTGCACAAAACACACTGATACACATTTTTATTTTAAAAAAAAACAACAGCACTTTCAAGGGTGTACATAGCCTTTAAAATGCTGGATGCCATGTGACAAATGCACTGTTTGTACTGTTTGCATGATGTGATTCGAGTCCCATAAGTGTCACAATCAGAGATGAGCAAATTGATTCGAAACTAATCAAAATTTGGTTCAAATGTTGCCAAAATGTCGGATTTGGTGAAATCTGAAACTTTTGGGGTTTGCGAAACATGAACCGGTAAAGTGGCAGTCACATGGGGAAAAAACGACATCATCTCAGTAGGTCGGCAGAGGTGCGTCGCTGTGGGAGACCAGGGGAGGTGAGTAGGGTATTTTTTTTATTTTAGGGATGGAATGTTAAGTTCTCAGATTGCCCTGTTTCACTCTCTGATGTTTTCAAGGACGGCACCCAAATTGAATATAGTCCTAGAAAACATCAAAGAGTCAGACTGGGTAGTCAGGGAACTTGTGATTCAATGCAAATTTATTCAGATCAAATGATGATCTCTAGTCATAATTAAATGTTGAAAGAAATCTACATGTATATGTAGCAGAGCTGAGATTGATATAAACATACATCTCACGCTGAGTAAGTTATGTTTAATTAACATATTTAGCTCTGCTACATCTGTAGAAATATTTCTAGAAACAGAGAGCTGAGATCGTCATGTGATATAACTCACACTGAGGTACACAAAGGAAGCCATTAAAGATCAAATTTGGGTCTACTACATCTGTACAAGACTACAGACAGGACACAACATAGAAGAGCTGAGATTGTTACACTGAGGTACCTAAGTAAGTTATCATGGGGTACAAAAGATGCCTTTAAATATAAATTCAGCTCTGCTACATCTGTACAACTCTTCAGCAAGAAACCGACAAAGTGGAGCTGAGATTGTCATGTGATACAACTCACACTCAGGTATCTATGCTAGGGATCATTACAATGTATATTGTTTGAAAAATATTATCCTTACATATATATATATATATATATATATATATATATATATATATATATATATATATATTCAGTATATTACACAAAGAGATTGGATTCATGGAACACAAAGAGCCTGCATAACACGCCTATGGAAGACACCGCCCCCTGGAATGCAAAGAAGAATGTACAGAAGAACTTACAGCTGAGGAGCCAAGGGGGGCTTAAGCACGTCCCACATCTCTAGGGAGGGGGCATGTGTCTTTTTCTGTGTTTCTTTGTTCTGAATAAAGTTAGTTGGCTTCCTGTACTATCTGAGGAAAGCTGTGTACTAACATCTCTGGCTGGTTTACTTCTTTCCATGCATGCATTCAGGTTTCAATTTACAGAGGTGGTTATTCGGTGTGGAATAACAGGGAGAAGGAAGCTACCCTGAAATTCGGACTTGACATCTAGTTCACAGAAGAAGCTGTTAAAGAACAAATTCAGCTGTACTACATCTACAAAATTATTGGAAAGAAACGACATAGAAGAGCTGGGATTGTAACACTTGGTAACAATATAAAAAAAAAGGTATCTTGGTAAGTTATCAAAGGGCACATAAGATGCCTTTATAGGACAGATTCCGCTCTGTTACATTTATACAACATTAGCAACAAGTAAGAGATGTAGCAGAGCTGAGATTGTCATGTGATCAATTTCAAACTGAAGTATCTTGTCATGGCGCAAGGACTAAAGATCAGATTTTACTACCAACATACAGACCTTGCAGAGCTAAATAATGAAATACATGCTTAGCACCACAGCAAGGCTGTAAGTAAGTCTACTCATATAAATATACTCAGCCTGGTAATACTCTTACGTTTATGTACAATCGCAATGGACATCACAGTGATTTATGCTAAATGACAAACTCAGCTCTGCTACTACTGGCAATCTGCGTTCTGCTACATCTGTACAATTCCGTGACCAATATCCATAATATCTGATGGGAAGACCCATTTCGGTGACACAGATGCAAGAGAACAACCTGCTGTATGTTATACATTCCAATGAATAGAAGATATTAATGGATTGAGTGTTTTTCCCACCACATACGGTCGGTCCTGTACATCCAGCGAGCGCCAGGCCTACGTGCTGAAAGCCGTTCTCTTCCCTAATGGGCTGTTAAGAAAATGAATCCTGTTTGTAACGTTGCGATATGACTGATGCTCTAAATGGCAGCGAACAGTGGTCTTCATTATGCAGCTGTAGAAAGGGCTATGCATGAAGAAGCATTAGTACCAAATCTCCCATTAAATCAGATTGAAATTTCAGTGCATCTGTGTCATTTCATAGCCCTAACACCCTGTCATTTGTAATTGTGACTGTGACATTGCTGACTGCTAGGAGCCCCTCCACCAGTAGATGGCAGTAGTAGTAAACTGCTCGGTCTACGTCTCTTATAACACAAACCTAAGAGAACCAGAGATTTCTAGACAACAATTCCACAATGAATTATTTTGCTTCTATGCATCAGAAACGCACAGTCTCCCTGTTTAAGTGAATTCCAGCACTGCGAACACTTAATCACTGGAATAGGAAAGTTAAGGAGTTATCCCTCGAAATGTGTACTGATGGCCCATGAAGCCAAGTGGCAGCAGGATGCAGTGATACAATAGTGATATTTTCCTTCATTCTCGCTGTTATATATGCAGACACTTTCTGCTGGATATTTGCAGCACACCTAATGTTTGATGCCAGCTAGCACTGGCACTATAAGCTGGCTCTGGTTGGCATAGGGTATCTCACTCCGACTTTACTGATCAGAAGGAAATATTTAATATACATTGAAACTACATTAATCAAAATATATTACACATTAAGAGGAATGAGCTGATTCGCCAAGTTCACACTTTGCAGAGGATTTTGCCCATTCACCCAATTTGGCAAATGTAAAAAAACTCAAATCTGCAACAGGCAACTTGCATGTATTTAGAGAGAATCTGTTGCTAATACTGCCCCATAAAAGTCAATGAATTAAATAAGACCCCATAGAAGACAATTAACTCAATACGGCCCCATAAAAGTCAATACAACCCCATAGAAGTCAATAATCAATACAGCCCCATAGAAGTCAATGGTCAATACAGCCCTATAGAAGTCAATGATCAACACAGCCCCATAGAAGTCAATGATCAATACAGCCCCATATAAGTCAATGGTCAATACAGCCCTATAGAAGTCAATGGTCAATACAGCCCTATAGAAGTCAATCATCAATACAGCCCTATAGAAGTCAATGATCAATACAGCCCTATAGAAGTCAATGATCAATACAGCCCTATGGAATTCAATGACCAATACAGCCCCATAGAAGTCTATGATCAATACAGCCCTATAGAAGTCAATGATCAATACAGCCCCATAGAAGTCAATGATCAATACAGCCCTATAGAAGTCAATGGTCAATACAGTCCTATAGAAGTCAATGATCAATACAGCCCTATAGAAGTCAATGATCAATACAGCCCTATAGAAGTCAATGCAGTCAACACAGCCCCATAGAAGTAAATGATCAATACAGCCCTATAGAAGTCAATGATCAATACAGCCCTATAGAAGTCAATGATCAATACAGTCCTATATAAGTCAATGATCAATACAGCCCCATAGAAGTAAATGATCAATACAGCCCTATGGAATTCAATGATCAATACAGCCCCATATAAGTAAATGATCAATACATCCCCATAGAAGTCAATGATCAATACAGCCCCATAGAAGTCAATGATCAATACAGCCCTATAGAAGTTAATGATCAATACAGTCCTATAGAAGTCAATGATCAATACAGCCCTATGAAATTCAATGATCAATACAGTCCTATAGAAGTCAATGATCAATACAGCCCTATGGAATTCAATGATCAATACAGCGCCATATAAGTAAATTATCAATACATCCCCATAGAAGTCAATGATCAATACAGCCCCATAGAAGTCAATGATCAATACAGCCCTATAGAAGTCTATAATCAATACAGCCCTATAGAAGTTAATGATCAATACAGCCCTATAGAAGTCAATGATCAATACAGCCCTATAGAAGTCAATGATCAATACAGCCCTATAGAAGTTAATGATCAATACAGTCCTATAGAAGTCAATGATCAATACAGCCCTATAGAAGTCTATGATCAATACAGCCCTATATAAGTCAATGGTCAATACAGCCCTATATAAGTCAATGATCAATACAGCCCTATAGAAGTCAATGATCAATACAGCCCTATAGAAGTCAATGATCAATACAGCCCCATAGAAGTCAATGGTCAATACAGCCCCATAGAAGTCAATGATCAATACAGCCCTATAGAAGTCAATGATCAATACAGCCCCATAGAAGTCAATGATCAATACAGCCCCATAGAAGTCAATGATCAATACAACCCTATAGAAGTCAATGATCAATACAGCCTCATAGAAGTCAATGATCAATACAGTCCCATAGAAGTCAATAATCAATACAGCCCTATAGAAGTCAACGATCAATACAGCCCTATAGAAGTCAATGATCAATACAGCCCCATAGAAGTCAATGATCAATACAGCCCCATAGAAGTCAATGATCAATACAGCCCCATAGAACTTAATGATCAATACAGCCCCATAGAAGCTAATTAAATCACTATGGTGCTATAGAATTCAATGAAGTCAATACGGTTCCATAGACGACAACAAAGTCAATAGGGCCCAATACAAGTCAATGTAGTCATTATGACGCCATTGAAGTCAAAGTAATCAATATGGTTCTATAGAAGTCAATGAATTCAATACAGCCCATTAGAAGTCAAAGAAGTCAGTACAGCTCCATGGAATACGGCCCCATAGCAGTCAATGAAGTCAATACAGCCCTATAGAAGTCAATAAAGTCATTAAAGTCAATACAGCGCCATAGAAGTAAAAAGTCAATACAGCGCCATTGCACCCAATAAAGTCAATACGGCCCCATAGAAGTCAGAAACATAGATGCTACATATCAGATAGCCCAGTAATAGTCCTGTGTATAAATATGTAAGTAACATAGGCCCCAAAACATATGGTCCTATCAGATCTTTTTTATTATTCTCTCATCTTTAACTTTACACATATATATATGCAGATTTCTGTTTCCTGTCATATACAAATATGCAAATGTTGTTTCCAGTTATGTAATGTATGTGCAATTTCCATGCAATTATTCTTTCTGGTTGAGATAACAGATATTATCCTAATACAGATCACGGTCTTGTATACAAGAGATCCCAGTTCCTCCTTAGGCAGCTGGTGATGTGTATCAGAGGGTAATCCAGACAGAAATGTTGGGAGTTCTCTGCATATTTTAGGTCTTTCCTCCCCTTTGCTATAAATGAATGTACATTTTCTGTCTCCATACTTGCTCAGTGGGCGGGCTCTTACTGGTGTGACGTCACAACTGTGCTGTGTGCTCTTATCCAATCAGACATCAGCTCCCCGCTGCTCCTGCACCCTCTCCCCCTCATGCCGCTTTACTGAAAACTCAATGGGGCAGTCGAAAAACTGAAGGCACACGGAAGGCATCCGTTTGTGGTCCGTGTGTGACGGAGCCGTTGCCTAGCAAGGGCCGGGCGGGCAGAAGTACATTAGAGTTATTACACTAATCGGCAGCCAATTCTCTCTATCAATCACTGATAGAGAGAAGAGGCTGCTGATTAAAAATAAAATAAAAAGCAGTTCATACGTACCACGATCATTGTCTTGGTGACGAGTCCTTCTTCTTCCTCCAGTCCGATCTTCCTGTATGACGTGGCAGTCCATGTGGCCGTTGCAGCCTGTGATTGGCCGCAGAGGCGGTCACGTGGGATGAAGCGTCATCCCTGGAGGCCGGGCTTCTGACGTCATCCAGTCCGGCGTGACCGCCACTACAGCCTGTGATTGACTGCAGTGGTGACATGGGATGAAACGTCATCCCAAGAGGCCGGACAGGAGGAAAACGCAGGGAGTTCTGGGTAAGTATGAACTGATTTTTTTATTTCATTAAAATTGTATTTTGTGAGCACCAAGCATGGCCATTTGTCAGCGCTAGTCACTGTCCAGGGTGCTGAAAGAGTTACCGCCGATCAGTGCAGCCCATTAACTCTTTCTGCACCCTCTACAGTGACTAGTGCTGAACAACCCTGCTCTTTCAGCACCCTGGACAGTACCATGCTCGGCGCTCGGAAACATGGAGTTCACACGGGAGTCACACGGCCGCTAAAATGGGCACACGGATCCGTCCAAAACGGCCGTGAAAACGGTGATGGAACTGTGTACGAGGTTTACCTGCAATCTAATGTAAAACCAGAAATAACACATTGCACTATATCCTTGAGTTGTGCCAAATTACAACCTCAACTCTGCTATTTCCGTATTAACACATCCCTGGATAGAGCCATTGAACGTATCAGCCACCAAACTCCGGTATAAGTAGTAATCCAGGGACATTCTGAAACTTACAATAAACATCCACAACTTACAAACACATGGATGTAGCAGAGCTGAATTTACCCATTAAGTTTCTTCTTGGTGCATATGAACAATTACGGTTCTATGGAAAGCAAATCAACATCGTTTGTCTCTAATACAAAAAACTCAGCTCAACTACATTAGAGCCTCAATAAGGAAATGCAATAAAAAACAAAACTTCCAAACACATTATATGGATGTAGCAGAGCTGAATTTACCCATTAGTGATAATCATCACAATCACTACAGTCTGAGGGCGGATTCAGACGAACGTGTTTTTCGTCCGTGCTGGCCGCGTGGTTTTCACGCGGCTCGCGCGGACCTAGAGAAGTCTATGGTGCAGTGCAGACAGTCCGTGAGTTTGGCGCAGCGTGAGTCCGCTGCGTAAAACTCGCGACATGTTCTATGTGTCAGCTTTTTTCGCACATCACGCACCCATTGAAGTCAATGGGTGCGTGAAAATCACGCATGCCCCACAGAAGCACTTCCATGGGACAAGCGTTATTCGCGCAATAACAGTAAAAGATTGAATATAAACAGAAAAGCACCACGTGCTTTTCTGTTTACAAACATCCAAATGAAGTGTCTTAAAGATGGCGGCTGCGCGAAAAGCACGCAGCCGTGCATCCATATGAACAGGGCACACGGAGCTGTCAAGTGCAAGCTCACGTTCGTCTGAATCAGCCCTTATGGAAAGTAATAGTCAACAAAAGTTGCTGCATTGACAGACTCAGCTCAACTACATCAAAACCATTTTTTTTTATGAAGACAAGAAGATCGCTGCTGCACATTGCTATTCATAGCACAAATATGTGAAGTGTCTTGATGTTCTCTTCTCTCCTCTAATACAGTGTGATTTATTTTTTGCTCCTTAGCAGGGTCTGGTCAGTTCAGCATGTGAGATGTCCTGCCCAGATACAGCTGAATGCCCAGGCTCCACTCCTCAGCCTGTGTGCTGCACTGCAGGAGAAATCATTACTGCCACCCTTGCAAGGTTTGCATCACAATCTGACAAGGGATGAGCTGCGGGCATATCTGCTGGTCAGATAACAAGGGATGTACCAAAGGAGAAGCAATTATGCTGCAAATCTATGCGTGCAACCAGCACAGAGCAATGTATAGAGAAATGGGAAATGCACAGAGCAATGTATAGAGAAATGTGTAGATAAAGGTATAGAGCAATGTATAGAGAAATGTCTAAAGCAATGTATAGAGGAATGCAAAGAGCAATGTATAGAGCAACGTATAAAGAAATGTATAGATAAAGGTATAGAGCAATGTATAGAGAAATGTGTAGATAAAGGTATAGAGCAATGTATAGAGAAATGTGTAGATAAAGGTATAGAGCAATGTATAGAGAAATGTGTAGATAAAGGTATAGAGCAACGTATAGAGAAATGTCTAAAGCAATGTATAGAGGAATGCAAAGAGCAATGTATAGAGAAATGTATAGATAAAGGTATAGAGCAATGTATAGAGAAATGTGTAGATAAAGGTATAGAGCAATGTATAGAGAAATGTGTAGATAAAGGTATAGAGCAACGTATAGAGAAATGTGTAGATAAAGGTATAGAGCAATGTATAAAGCAATGTATAGATAAAGGTATAGAGCAATGTATAAAGCAATGTATAGATAAAGATATAGAGCAATGTATAGAGAAATGTGTAGATAAAGGTATAGAGCAATGTATAAAGCAATGTGTAGATAAAGGTATAAAGCAATGTATAAAGCAATGTGTAGATAAAGGTATAGAGCAATGTATAGAGAAATGCGCAGAGCAATGTATACAGAAATGTAAAGAGAAATGTACAGAGCACTCACTATTCTGCTGGTGGAGTCACTGTGTACATACATTACATTACTTATCCTGTACTGATCCTGAGTTACATCCTGTATTATACTCCAGAGCTGCACTCACTATTCTGCTGGTGGAGTCACTGTGTACATACATTACATTACTTATCCTGTACTGATCCTGAGTTACATCCTGTATTATACTCCAGAGCTGCACTCACTATTCTGCTGGTGGTGTCACTGTGTACATACATTACATTACTTATCCTGTACTGATCCTGAGTTACATCCTGTATTATACTCCAGAGCTGCACTCACTATTCTGCTGGTGGTGTCACTGTGTACATACATTACATTACTTATCCTGTACTGATCCTGAGTTACATCCTGTATTGTACTCCAGAGCTGCACTCACTATTCTGCTGGTGGAGTCACTGTGTACATACATTACATTACTTATCCTGTACTGATCCTGAGTTACATCCTGTATTATACTCCAGAGCTGCACTCACTATTCTGCTGGTGGTGTCACTGTGTACATACATTACATTACTTATCCTGTACTGATCCTGAGTTACATCCTGTATTATACTCCAGAGCTGCACTCACTATTCTGCTGGTGGAGTCACGGTGTACATACATTACATTACTTATCCTGTACTGATCCTGAGTTATATCCTGTATTATACTCCAGAGCTGCACTCACTATTCTGCTGGTGGAGTCACTGTGTACATACATTACATTACTTATCCTGTACTGATCCTGAGTTACATCCTGTATTATACTCCAGAGCTGCACTCACTATTCTGCTGGTGGAGTCACTGTGTACATACATTACCATACTTATCCTGTACTGATCCTGAGTTACATCCTGTAATATACACCAGAGCTGCACTCACTATTCTGCTGGTGGAGTCACTGTGTACATACATTACATTACTTCTCCTGTACTGATCCTGAGTTACATCCTGTATTATACTCCAGAGCTGCACTCACTATTCTGCTGGTGGAGTTACTGTGTTCATACATTACATTACTTATCCTGTACTGATCCTGAGTTACATCCTGTATTATACTCCAGAGCTGCACTCACTATTCTGCTGGTGGAGTCACTGTGTACATATATTACATTATTTATCCTGTAATGATGCTGAGTTACATCCTGTATTATACTCCAGAGCTGCACTCACTATTCTGCTAGGGGAGTCACTGTGTACATAAATTACATTACTTATCCTGTACTGATCCTGAGTTACATCCTGTATTAGACTCTAGAGCTGTGCTAACTATTTTGCTTGTGGAGTCACTGTGTACATACATTACTTATCCTGTACTGATCCTGAGTTACATCCTGTATTATACTCCAGAGCTGCACTCACTATTCTGCTGGTGGAGTCACTGTGTACATACATTACTTATCCTGTACTGATCCTGAGTTACATCCTGTATTAGACTCCAGAGCTGCGCTCACTATTTTGCTGGTGGAGTCAATGTGTACATACATTACTTATCCTGTACTGATCTTGAGTTATATCCTGTATTATACTCCAGAGCTGCACTCACTATTCTTCTGGTGGAGTCACTGTGTACATACATTACATTACTTATCCTGTACTGATCCTGAGTTACATCCTGTATTATACTCCAGAGCTGCACTCACTATTCTGCTGGTGGAGTCACTGTGTACATACATTACATTACTTATCCTGTACTGATCCTGAGTTACATCCTGTATTATGCTCCAGAGCTGCACTCACTATTCTGCTGGTTGTGTCACTGTGTACATACATCACATTATTTATCCTGTACTGATCCTGAGTTATAGCCTGTATTATACTCCAGAGCTGCACTCACTATTCTGCTGGGGGAGTCACTGTGTACATACATCACATTATTTATCCTGTACTGATCCTGAGTTATAGCCTGTATTATACTACAGAGCTGCATTCACTATTCTGTTGATGGTGTCACTGTGTACATACATGACATTAATTATCTGTTTCTGATCCTTGGTTACAGCCTGTATTACACTCCAGAGCTACATTCACATTTTGGCTGCGCTATTTTGTCCAGTATTTTTGCCGGAATCTGTAACTTAAGCACGTATGTGAACATAGCCTTGGCTCCTATAAGGTCGTAGGGCAGTTCGTTTTTCATTTATCAGGTTATTGTACAATTCTTGGTATAAATACAAACACTTTCCAAGTTCTGTATAGATTTTGAGCCTGCAAGATGCTGGGAGACTTACATTCTAAAACCAGTAGAATTGTGAATGCAGCTCCGGAGTATAATACAGGCTGTATGTTCGGTTCAGTAAAAGATACATAATGTAATGTATATGTAAAATTACCAAAAAATTATAAAGTGTGACTCTTTAGCTATAGATTTAGTTGGACTTTATTGAACAGAAATCGCTACAAAACAACATAAAATAAATGGGGGAAAAAAGTTACAAAAAAATCTCATATAAATATGTCTTGGTTTCCTGCCACAGTCCATTGGTAATGACACACAAGAATCTTTTCCTGAGTTTTCTCAATAGACATGGCGTTCTCTCGCCTCCGTACACAGTCAGCGTTTCATTCATCCAGGTAGGCCGTGTTTCATAGTTGGCCAGTCCACTGATTAATTGTCCTCATTTGCATTTTTCCAATTATAAGTAAGCAAACCAGCGGGTTCCCCAGACGGACTGCACGTTATTTAACCAATTCGGACTTTCTCACATTAATATCTCCTGTAAATGCAGCACCCCTTTATAAGAAGTGCTGGGTGATGTAGCCTTCATCCTTCATCCCCGCTGACGGCTCTATGTGCAAAAATTGAGACTCATGAAAATGGCTGCATCTTGCCAAATATTAGAAATCCTCCCTGTAGATACTGGTTGCATGGATGTAGCAGAGCTGAATTTGTCATGTAATTGTTTGGAGCTGCATTGTCTGTGAATTGTGATAAATCTCCAGCTTTCAGATTCCCTTACACTTACAGTATGGATCTCCGGCTGGAACAGTGGTGTCACTGAATATAGCACAGCAGGACTATTCACCTATATTAATATGCTGCCCGCATTCCCATACTTACCACTCACGTGACAATGCCCCCACTTTTCCTGGGAGAATTGCAACATTGGCAGAAATGCCCCTTATAAACGTTGTCCTTTTGTGGTCAAGTTCGTGAGACAATCCGGTGAAAAACTAGACTTTAGGCAAGAATTTCAAAGTGGAATTGTGGCTACTGGAAGTTACTACAAGAAGGTGGTGACTGGTGAGTGTCGCCTGCTGGCAGCCGTCTAGCATGTACAGCTCTAGAAATAATTAAAAGGGTTTTCCCATCTTATATCTCTAGAATATGTCATTACTTTCTGATCGGCGGGGGTCCGACCTCTGAAACCACAACCGATTCTAAAATAATGGAGGGGCTGCAGCGCTGCTTTAGTGCTGCCACCCCTTCACTGATTTTCCATGCACCTGCTGCGCGGGGAACTGCAGCGCAGCTGCATTCAAGAGGTCGGGAGTGCTGCTGTGCAAGGGAGAACTTTAGCCTCTTAGTGACCACCAATATGCCTTTTCACAGCATCTGCAATTCATCTGCAAAAATGCGGATGAATTGCGGAGCCATTCATTTCTATGGGCCCATGCACACGACTGTGCCTTACACGGTCCGTGCATTGGCCAGGCTCTTTGAAATCAATGTGTGCAGGGTCTGTGATTTGTAGACGGCTCGTGGATGACACGTCTATGGCCGTGTGGTCCTGCACAGGTGTACCATGCAAGCTGGATCGGGTGCCCGGTTGTCTGATGACAGCCGGGCTCCTTCTCCAATGGTACAGATTGCGGCCTTTCAACCCCTTAAATGCTGCGGTCAATAGCGACCGCAACATTTCATTTGGTTACACAGGCAGGGAGCTCCCTCTCACACCCATCGGTGGCCCGCAAATGCAATCGCGGTCCTCCGATGGGGTGCCATGGCAGCTGGGGACCTAATAAAGGCCCCCAGTCCTACCCAGGCTATTTACCTATTAGGCCGTGCCAGAGACATGGCATAATAGATTGCCTGTCAGTTTTACCCTGACAGGCAGTAATGCTCTGGTATACTAAGTATAGCAGAGCATTATATCTGCGATCTAAAGATCGCATAGTAAAGTTCCCTAGTGGGACTGAAAAAATAAGTAATAAATGTGAAAAAGAAAATTATTTAAAAAAATGACAGTAAAAAAAACATTTTTACCCATAAAAAGTTGTTTTATTCAGTAAAAGTGTAAAAAAATAAAATAAAACTACACATATATGGTATTGCCACGACCGTAATAACCCAAACAATAAACTTAACATGTCATTTAAACCGCAAGGTGAACGCCGTAAAAAAAGCGCAAAAACAATAGCAAAATGGCTATTTTTTTTACATTGTTCCCCAAAAAAGTTCTAACAAAAGTTAATCAATAAGTCCCATGTACCCCAAAAATGTACCAATGAAAACTACGTCTCGTCCCGCAAAAAACAAGCCCTCATATAACTACATTGATGGAAAAATAAAAAATGACGGCTGCTTGAAAGCAACGATGTAAAAACAAATAATTTTAGTTCAAAAATGTTTTTATTGCGCAAAAGTCATAAAACATAAAAAACCTCTACATATGTGGTATCGCTGTAATCGTACCGACCCATAGAATAAAGGTAATGTGTTATTTACGCCGTACAGTGAACAGCGTGAATTAATTTAAAACGCATAGAACAAAGGTGGAATTTCAGGGTTTTTTTCTATTCCCCCCCAAAAAAAAAGTTCATAAAAGTTCATAAAAAAATTATTAGTACCCAAAATGGTGCCATTTAAAAGTACAACTAATCCAACAAAAAAAAAAAAAGTCCTCATACAGCTATGTAGATGGAAAAATAAAAAAGTTATATCTCTTTGAAGGCGACTATAGAAAAACAAAAAAAATAGCTTGGTCATTAGGGCCTAAAATAGGCTGGTCACTAAGAAGACCCGGCACTAAACTGGCAATTCAGCCCTTTCACTCTGAGTATCGGTGGGGGTCCCAGAGGACAGGCCCCCCACAGATCAGAAAGTGACGGCATATCCTAGCAATATGACGTCACTTTATCATACCTCCCAACTTTTGAATTCGGAAAAGAGGGACATTTAAGCCACGCCCCTAACCACGCCCAATATCCGGCATAAACACATCAAATCACGGCCAGATCCTTCTGCAAATAGCGAGCGCACATTCTCACTGCGGATCGCTAGACAGTCTGGATATCACAGATATTAAGGATCCGATTATATCGTCTTTATGTTACTTTTCCTATCTTGGGTATAACATTTGCTCATCACGGCGGCGGCAGCTGCAGGACAAACCAAAAGGCTGAGAACAATGAAAGTCAAGAGGGAGACCCTGTGGTTGATGACTTTTCAATTGACAGGTAGCAGAGTTACATGATGGGGATTTTTTTTTTCCAGCTGTGTAACTCTGCTTCCGGTCAATGGAAAAATCATCCACCAGAGCCCCCCTGTAAATTGCTCCACACAGAGCCCCCCTGTAGATAGCTCCAGATACAGCCCCCCTGTAGATAGCTCCACACACATCCCCCTGTAGATAGTGCCAGACACAGCCCCCTGTAGATAGCTCCAGTAGATAGCTCAACACACATCCCCCCTGTAGATAGCTCCACACACAGCCCCCTGTAGATAGTGCCAGACACAGCCCCCCTGTAGATAGCTCCACACACATCCCCCTGTAGATAGTGCCAGACACAGCCCCCTGTAGATAGCTCCAGTAGATAGCTCCACACACATCCCCCCTGTAGATAGCTCCACACACAGCCCCCTGTAGATAGTGCCAGACACAGCCCCCCTGTAGATAGCTCCAGATACAGCCCCCTTGTAGATAGCTCCACACACAGCCCCCCTGTAGATAGCTCCACACACAGCCCCCTTGTAGATAGCTCCACACACATCCCCCCTGTAGATAGCTCCACACACAGCCCCCTGTAGATAGTGCCAGACACAGCCCCCCTGTAGATAGCTCCACACACATCCCCCTGTAGATAGTGCCAGACACAGCCCCCTGTAGATAGCTCCAGTAGATAGCTCCACACACATCCCCCCTGTAGATAGCTCCACACACAGCCCCCTGTAGATAGTGCCAGACACAGCCCCCCTGTAGATAGCTCCAGATACAGCCCCCTTGTAGATAGCTCCACACACAGCCCCCCTGTAGATAGCTCCACACACAGCCCCCTTGTAGATAGCTCCACACACATCCCCCCTGTAGATAGCTCCACACACAGCCCCCTGTAGATAGTGCCAGACACAGCCCCCCTGTAGATAGCTCCACACACATCCCCCCTGTAGATAGCTCCACACACAGCCCCCTGTAGATAGTGCCAGACACAGCCCCCCTGTAGATAGCTCCACACACAGCCCCCTGTAGATAGTGCCAGACACAGCCCCCCTGTAGATAGCTCCAGATACAGCCCCCTTGTAGATAGCTCCACACACAGCCCCCCTGTAGATAGCTCCACACACAGCCCCCTTGTAGATAGCTCCACACACATCCCCCTGTAGATAGCTCCACACACAGCCCCCTGTAGATAGTGCCAGACACAGCCCCCCTGTAGATAGCTCCAGATACAGCCCCCTGTAGATAGCTCCACACACAGCCCCCCTGTAGATAGCGTCAGACACAGTCCCCCTATAGATAGCGCCACACACAGCCCCCTGTAGATAGCTCCAGACACAGCCCCCTGTAGATAGCTCCACACACAGCCCCCTGTACATAGCTCCACGCACAGCCCCCCTGTAGATAGTGCCACACACAGCCTCCTTGTAGATAGCTCCACACACAGCCCCCCTGTAGATAGCTCCACACACAGCCCCCTGTAGATAGCCCCACACACAGCCCCCTGTAGTTAGCTCCACATACAGCCCCCCTGTACATAGCGTAAGATACAGCCCCCTGTAGATAGCCCCACACACAGCCCCCTGTAGTTAGCTCCACATACAGCCCCCCTGTACATAGCGTAAGATACAGCCCCCTGTAGATAGTGCCACACACAGCCCTCTGTAGATAGTGCCAGACACAGCCCCCCTGTAGATAGCACCAGACACAGCCCCCCTGTACATAGCGCCAGACACAGCCCCCCTGTACATAGCGTCAGATACAGCCCCCCTAGATAGTTCCACACACAGCCCCCCTGTAGATAGCGCCGCACACAGCCTCCCTGTAGATAGCGCCACACACAGCCCCCCTGTACATAGCACCACACAGCCCCCTGGTAGACAGCTCAACACACAGCACCCCTGTAGATAGCTCCACACACAGCCCCCCAGTAAATAGCTCCACACACAGTCCCCCTGTTGGTGCCACATTGCCGCCAGAGCGGGCTAGAGGTAGGCCGATAAAAACGGCTGTTTTTGTCCATTTAAAAATTGGATGAATTTCATTTAAATTTGTTACCACACACAGCCCTCTATAGATAATGCCACAGCCCCCCTGGTAGGTAATGCCACACAGCCCCCCTGTAGGTAATGCCACCCAGAACCCTGTAGGTAATGCCACCCAGCCCCCTGCAGGTAATGCCACCCAGCCCCCTGTAGGTAATGCCACCCAGCCCGCTGTAGGTAATGCCACACAGCCCCCTGTAGGTTGTACCCATCCCCCCCCCTTCCAGGAGAAGTCACTGACTTCAATGTCCATATATGGACAGTGTAGTCACTGACTTCTCCTGGAGAGGAATCCCCGGCCACAGGGTCGGGGATTCCGCTTCAGAAGTGAGTGACGTCACTGTGTCCATATATGGACAGTGTGGTCACACTTCTTCTGTAGCGGATCCCTGGCCACAGTGTCGGGGATTCCGCTTCACAATTGAGTGACGTCACTGTGTCCATATATGGACAGTGTAGTCACTCACTTCTCCTGTAGCGTAATCCCCAATCCCCGGCCGGGGATTGGGGATTCCGACTCCTACAGGGAGAAAAAAAAGACCCTCCTCCTCCTCACATGAACTCTGCACTGTGAGGAGGAGGAGGAGGAGAGAGAGCGTGAGCGACGGAAGACACGGCCGTCACTCGGGACACGTCACTCACCGTCAGAAGAAGGCAGGAGTCTTGCAGCGGCGTTCTCACTGGTGTCGATGCCGGCCCGGGAGTGAACCAGTCCAGTCACCTGACCGGTGAGGTCAGGTGACAGGTCAGGTGACTGGACTGGTCCACTCATGGGCCGGCATGGATCCCAGTGAGAACACCGCTGCAAGACTCCTGCCTTCTTCTGATCGCTGCTGCAGTCAGCAGCGATCAGCTGTTCTAATGCAGTGCCCAGCAGGACATTTACAGACTGCCCGGGACGACGGGACAGTGGTGAGAAACTGGGACTGTCCCGCCGGATCCGGGACGGTTGGGAGGTATGCTTTATGACTTGGGAAAACGGTTTTACTATGGAGCTTTACTATCATGTGATTGGCTAGAAAGAAATAGTATTAGGTAATTTCTAAACAAATCACCGAAACAGATACGTGTTTGTGTAAATGATGCGGAAAATTGTGGCAGCTATGGTAAAATGACATCACAATATAAATCCGGTCCTGATCACAAAGTGCACCTCCCGCTAAAACGTCTTTGGCACTGCCGCCAGAAGTTTAAATTTGCCGCCAAAAGACTCAGACGGAAGAGCTGGTGGGCCAGGAGGCAACCACATGGCAATGAATGCCTTTCTTACTAATTACATATGGTTACCTAGGATATGAGATAGCAGGCTCTCCCTGTGGCGGCACATGACATTTTTGGGTAGAGGGGCAGTGAAGATGATATAACTGGAGCTTAAAAACAAAGGTGCAATCATATGTCTTTTCTAAAGAGTCATTTCCATATTTGGCAAATCTGCTCGGCACAATCACCGAAAACATCTACACGTTTGATATCCTTTCTGATCTATTTGACTTTTTTTTAGAGGGGTTTGTTTTTAAAGGGGAAGTATTTTATTTTTCCACTTTTCCACAGATCCAAAACAGGGTCATGTAAACACATTCAAACATATGCAAATGATGACTACTGCTCATTTGCATATTGACTTCTATAGTAAAAAAAAAAAAATTACATTTATGTTTTCATGTGACAAATGGAATAAAAGAATATCCTATTCTGAACGTGTAAAAGAATGAATTCATCACATGAGGTCGGAGAACATGTCAAAGTACAATACATTCCTCCTATAGAAACCTATATAAGAATGTTATAGTATTCATTTCTAATGGCAAATCATGGATCAAACTGAGCCACCTGTACAACTGTTCTGTATACAGAATCACAATTTCATTTTATAAACCCGATGAAGCGTGTCCAACTTTTTTGTAATACCCCGACCGCTCCGTCGAAGAATCCAGTTTGTGAGAGAAGCAAAAATATGAAAAACATTACATAGGCAATAAAAAATTTGCCGCACTCTTAACTCTACTAGTCCATGGATAGTTAATATAAAGAGACAGGCAGCTATTTAGGAGATACTCTTCAAGAGACTGCACAATCCAAATAGCCGGGACTTTGACTTTTTCCTGCCCCATAGATTGGCTACGGCTTGGATCCAGCTCGGAGGCTTCCAAATATCTCTTGGCTGCCAAATCGCACAGAATGAAAAGTCCATCTACCACCTGGCAGGCTCCGAAACATGCCAAGAGGATGGACGCCATATAGCTGATTGTCTGCTCAGTTATCGCCCATTGGCCTATTATACTCCACAATATTATGCTATAGAAGAAGAGTCATGGAAAGTATGAAGTATTCATTATAAACCTGACATGCGGAAGAACCATAATGTGCAATCGGATTTATTTGACCAAAAAAATTGCTTTTTTTTATATCACAAACAGAACATCTACTCATATATATTTCATACGTGGTCGCAGTCAGAAGGTTAGGAAATCTTTCTGTGGAGGAAAAGGGGTGACAATGGCAATTTTTTTTACTCCTCCGGGCCGTCTCTCGAAAGAGATTCACTTCCAGAGGAAACATCTGAGCAGGTATTATTTACATTGCAATATCGGCGGAGGATCTCCGAATTTTAGATTTTTGGAGATAGAGTGATGAAGCAGAGATTTTTGGGACTTTTTGTCTGTCATCTCATTGAGGTTTACAGTACTTCAGTTAGCTATGTACTAGCCTGAAATGGCTAACAACAGGACACATTTATTGTATTATACCACAAACCAAATATAGGTAAGAATATACAGGGTCCATCTAGGGTTCTGTAGACATTTGTGTCATGGCTTCTGTTCATGGCTTCCGCTGTTCCAGATCTGTCATGCGATGAAGCCCAATGGCTCCTAACAAGAGGTCCATCAGGGTTCCATCATGGGTTTCTTCATTTTGACAATGTGCACTATTCTTTCCGTCAAAAAGTGATGGAACTGGTGACTGAGTTTCCAAATGGAGCCTCGAACGGCAGTGTGTATATAACTTATTCCCTGAAAACCATACATGTAATAATTTTTTTGGGTTCTCAATATTATATCCATGTGCATGTTATCATTCACATGGATATAATATGCTCAAGAAGACAACCCTTGTTTAAAACAGAAGCCAGCCCTATGATCAACACATTGTGACCAGTCTAGTTTCAGAAACCCCCGGTGAGTACATGTTATTGCCGGGAGAAGACTTGTCTAGCCATACATGAATAGTTCACCATGTCATACATGAACAGGCCGGGTCTACCAAAGCAAGAGCCCCACCGGTTTGGCTGATAGATAGAGCTCTCAAGTGGGGGGACCTCTATGATTTCTATATGGCCTAATAGGGCAAAAATAAAGGGGTTGATTTCATGAGACAACCCCTTTAAGAAATATATACCATATTTGTACTTACAGGCGGTACAAATATTACCTATGTATAAATTAATCATCAAAGCTCTGGGGCAATCATCGAAGTTACAGTACTCGTAGAATTTTTGAAAGACACCGAATGTACAAGGTCGTAAGTTTTCATTGATAAAATGACAATCTGTCAACAGCCAATTGATAAAAGACTAAGCTGGGCATCTGAGCGTCTGAACCCATAAACACAAGATTACGAGGCAGCGTTACAGACTTTGCTGTCATTGGTAATAGAACTATTCCGTGTCATGTTTTTGTGTTGGGTAATTGGGATACATTAGAATAAAGTCATGGTTCATGATCATCAATGGTTGGATCGATCACTGTGACAACCTACTGATGGAATAGCTAAAGATGTTCCATTAAAAAGTGACAGAGGCATGGCATAATGAATGAGTCATTGCTAAAGAGCAATCCCAGTCACAAAATATGGTAACATCGAAAGGGCAGGAACCCTCCGAAGTTACCGAATACAACAATTAAAAAATAGATTATGATAAAATTAAATCTGAATATAACTCCCATCATGCTTCATTATCACAGATCCATAGTATCTTAACCCAGGGCTTACTTCATGTGTCGACATGCAGAATTTTATGCAATTTAGAACAAATTGTTCTACACCTCCATAAGCCCGCAAACAGAAAAAAATAAATCGAATATGGTTTGGCCAATTTAAAAAAGGAAATTAGCTGGCAGGCAGCTGCCCGTACTGTGCACTTACAATAGCCGTCAGATGAATGTTAGTTTGGCTGACGGCTATTACTCCCGACTCAGACTCGGCTAAGCATGTGTTCTCAGTGCGAAGAGGGATGTAAGCCCAGACCCCTTTATCTTCTGGGGGAACGAAGGACCTGGAATGTTGGATTTCAAAATTTTTTGTTTCCCCCTGACATCTGGCGTCTAGGGAGGGCTGGGACACCCCCATACACATTACATAGTCGGCCGATCCCAGCAAAAATTTTGGGTTCAGTTGATCTTCATCTAATGTGTATGGGCAACTTAAGAAACCTGAGTGTATAGCCGACAATTCTCAAACGGCACATGCTAAGCAAAAGCTCCGTGTTCATGACCCCAAAAAGTCATCAGCATTATAACACATCGGGCATCTGTTTTGTCAACTACTCTAAGCTTTTATTTCATATAACTTTCATATTTATAGGAGCGCTATGACTTTTAAAAGGACATTATGGCTGATATTATTTCATGGGATTTTGACTGATACTTTTCTATGCCCAATTTGGCGGGAACTATTAAAAAACGGCTATGACTTGCACTATTATATGGGCACTTTGTGTATTTTGGATATGTTGTCAATATATTTTAGGCATGACTATTCTTTGTGCACTGTATGACAGTAGTATGTGGTCATTGTATGGCATATTATGGGCATATTATTTGTATATATTGTATGACACTATGATTATCCTTATATCTTGGCCCTGTTTGGCACTATTATACTATTACGTACAAATAATATGACAATATTATTTATGTACTATATAAAAGTAATATGAGTTCCTGTATGTGACCATATATATAATTGATAAAACATTTAAACTTTTATATAATTTTTTCAGAAAATCCTCCAAACCTTTTTGTAGACACTGATTCTGCATATTTAAAAATATTAACCCCTTAAGGACCGAGCCATTTTCCATTTATTCTTTTTCGTTTCTCACTCCCCGCTTTCCAAGGGCCATAACTTTTTTATTTTTCTGTTAATAGAGCGGTGTGAGGGCCTAAAAAAAAATTATTTGCGGGATGAAATTGGAAAAAACTGTGATTCCTACATTATTTTTTGGTTTTAGTTTTTACAGTTTTCATTGTCTGGTAAAAACGACAACTTAACTTTATTCTGTGGCTCAATACGATCAAGGTGATACCAAATTCATATTGTTTTTTTAAAATATTTTACTACTTTTGAAAAAAAAAAACATTAAAAAAATTTGTTTTATTTCACCACATTCCGAGAGCGATAACTTTTTTATTTTTCAGTGGATTGAGCGTTTTGAGGGCTTATGTTTTGCGGGACGAGCTGTAGATTTTATTGGTCCCATTTTATGGTACTCATTTTATTACAATTTTTTTAGAGCGAAGTTGACCAAAAAACAACGATTTTGTCGTTTTTAATTTGTAGTTTTTTACGGCGTTCACCCTGCGAGTTAAATGATGGTATATTGTTAATAGTTCAGACTTTTATGGATGCAGCAATACCAATTTGTTTATTTTTTTTTATTTTCTACATTACTTTAGAGGGAAAGTTTTTTTTAACATATATATATTTTTTTACTGCTAATAACTTTATAAAACTTTTTTTTTACACAGTGGATTAGCCCCCCTTGGGGACTTAGGGATCGTTAGATCCCTGGTACATCATACTTTCACAGTATATCGTCATCTTTTCATCTTTACAGGCCACAGGCAGGGCTTAACAGGACATAAAGAAAGACACTGATATCACCTGATCACGTTGTGGGGATGCCGATCAGCAGTCGTAGGGGGCTTCCCCCGCTTTTCAACACTTCAGATGCTCCATTCGCGATTGACCACAGCATTTGAGGGGTAAACACAGCTGACACCCACAGCGCACAGAGCGCGCTCAGCCCGTGTGCTCACTCCATACTTACCACTTAGATGTACGTGATAATGCGTCAAGGGGTTAAAGGGGCTATCCCATGAAAAACATTTATCACCTATTCACAGGATTGATAATATACGTATGATTGCTGCTGGTCCGAACACTGGGACCCCCAGCGATCATAAGAATGTAAATATTGTTTCCCTCATTGGAATCGAGTAGAACAGCAGTCACGCGTGCGCACTACCGCTCCATATTATCTCTAACGCCTCATGCACAACGCCGCCTGAGTCCTGTCAGTGATCCGGGGAAAGCTAGGACATGTTCTATCTTTCCTCGGATCTGCGACCCGGACCATTTTGCACGGACCCGATTCACCCGCTAAAGTAAATAGGTCCGTGAAGAATATCGGGTGCCACTCGGATGCCGTCAAAAACGGCCCAAGTGGCACAACACTCGTGTGCAAGAGACCTTAGAGAATGACGGAAATAGCTTAGCGGTCAGACCAGCAGCGATCATACATGTTTCACCTGTAGATGGGAGATAACTATTTTTCATGGGACAACCCCTTTAATGATGATAAGTGTGGGGTATAATGTCCTCACACACAGGCATATTTCTCATTAAGTTTTCAAGCTCAGCAAATCTTCACAACTTTCTTGTCCTTCAGTCAAAATAACTATATCTTGGAAAGTGTAATGCAAATTAGCGAGCTTCAATCGGCTCATTAATGCATACCTCCTAATTACACCTATTCTGTCCTTTAAATCATCAATGAGCGCATTACCTTGATGTGTCGGCCATCTTTTCTCTTCTGCTACTTTGATGCCTTTCATCAGACTTACTGCAAATTGCCTTAATCTTCCCTTCTATTAGGGACCTCTCTCACCATTTTTCGCATTTTTTTTCCCTCTGTTCTCCACTTTCTTTGTCACTTTAAAACTAGATTTTTGGCCTTTGATAAGGTCATTGACTGTTCCGCATAGAATACTTACAGTATATTTTAATGGTCCATTAAAGCTCGCCTATTGTGCCTCGCTGCTTAAATAACCTTTGATGGCAATAGCTTCAGGTAGAACAGAAGGAACAAAAAAGGTAACTTCCCTCATATTTCTAAGTAATTGTCGGCTGATAATTACTTCTGCTGTTCATCTAATCATTTTTACACTTGTATTTGTTATTAGGTAAGTTACCAGGAAAGAATAAGCCAATGCAAATAGACTGTTGGCTGCCACTGCCGCTCCTGTAATTGGAACAGAAAACGTGTATAAAAAAAGAGCTTTATAGGATTAGCACAACCTAGTACAGAACATTTACTTATGCATTCATTGTAAATGCTTAAGAGAATCATAAGACCTAATTAATTCAGATCTAAATTGCTGCAAAACTAATAATAAAAAAATAAAAATTCCCAAAAATTATATATATATATTATAAAGAAAAAGAAAACGTAAAAGGGCTGTTTCATGGAGATAACTTCTTTCCATATGTCCAGATCCCATAAGCCATAATAATCCGGTTGGGAACCCCTCTATGACCCAAAAAGGGACCCCCTCTAGGAGCCAAAATGCCATTCTGGCGGACTCGAGCCGTTTATGTACTACAAGGACAGTCATTTATTTCATATACTACATTTTCCATGCAGCGACTGTAGCTTCATCTGGCAAAATTAGCTACAGTATTTGCCAGGCTGCCAGGAGCTACTCCAAATTAAAATGAGTTGTCCCTGAAGAGACAACTCCCATAAAGGGATATTCCAGCTAAATACTTTTAACCTATCTGCAGGATGGGTGTCTGATTGATATGATTGCAATGATCGCTAGGATGGGGGACTCAATTTCCCTGTCCCTCCCCAACAGGATCTTGCCAGATGGGAGGAGTTGTTTCTACGGGAGGTGTGAGTGAGGACAAGGAACTGGGATTTGACCACCACCGACCATACATATTCACAGAATGCTAATGACTGGAACACCCCTTTCATTAAAAAATGTAGGGTTCTTTACGTCTCTATATGCCAAATCTACAGTTTTTCTTTAGTTTGCAAGCATAGGTATCTAGTTATACAATATATACACTGTTATTTTACATGATTGTTTGAGCCCATGACACTGGACCCTTACGTTTTTGGATAAGTTTACTTATTTTAACAAATTAGTGAATTTCTCCTTGTGGGCATTGAGATAAGTCAAAGAGTTAATATTACGAAGTATGTATACCTGATAACATATCATGATGAGTTGTGGTAAATGCCAATGTGAGCTCCACTACATCTGCACATTTGTAGGAGGATTCATTAAGGAGGTAGATTAGGGGTCCCAATTCAGCATCTATAACAGGGCCCCTCACCTACCATGTACCATTAATTATACTGGTGTCTTCCTAAGTGGAAAAGGGGTATTTTTGGCCCCCTTAGTCACCAGAGCCATAGTGCAATTGCTACCTCTGCATCCGTAATAGCTACGCCCGTCTCTCTCACATAACAAAGTCCTGAAGAAGGACACTAACATTTAAATATTTGGGGTGGAGGTTGATTCGGATCAGAAAACCAGAGGTCTCGGGTTCAGGTCCTGCTGCAATAAGACTCATGAGGTTCAGAAGAGGGCAACAATGACTTTGGAGCAGATTATTTGCCGTTAAGGTCGATGACTTTGTCACGTGCGTGCATTGATAATAGTTTACACATGCACATGCTTTATACTGCCGGAGAGTTTCTTCGTATTATCTTATAATATATACTTAGAACTCATTGAGCAATAACAATACTGATAACATATCGTGCACTCATATCTGTTCACCTCAAATGCAATAGTTTTTCAAAGAAGTCTTCAGATCAATGAGGATGGATGGATCCACTGCCTGGATCAAAGTGTAGAAATAGTGGATTTTCCCCGGGACTGCTCGTGGTGAAGAGAGATAGAAGGCTGTGTACTATATTGAATTTTCCAAGTCTATTGATCGTGCAGACACTAGGCATTTCTCAGCCGTACTGGTTCCTTCCTTAGGCATTACACCGATAGTAATTGTCGTCATGGCTACAAAGACGCCAATACTACATACACTACCGTTCAAAAGTTTGGGGTCACCCAGACAATTTTGTGTTTTCCATGAAAACTCACACTTATATTTATCAAATGAGTTCCAAAATGACTAGAAAATATAGTCAAGACATTGGCAAGGTTAGAAATAATGATTTTTATTTCAAATAATAATTTTCTCCTTCAAACATTGCTTTCGTCAAAGAATGCTCCATTTGCAGCAATTCCAGCATTGCAGACCTTTGGCATTCTAGCTGTTAATTTGCGGAGGTAATCAGGAGAAATTTCACCCCATGCTTCCAGAAGCCCCTCCCACAAGTTGCATTGGCTTGATGGGCACTTCTTGCTTACCATACGGTCAAGCTGCTCCCACAACAGCTCTATGGGGTTGAGATCTGGTGACTGCGCTGGCCACTCCATTACAGATAGAATACCAGCTGCCTGCTTCTTCCCTAAATAGTTCTTGCATAATTTGGAGGTGTGCTTTGGGTCATTGTCCTGTTGTAGGATGAAATTGGCTCCAATCAAGCGCTGTCCACAGGGTATGGCATGGCGTTGCAAAATGGAGTGATAGCCTTCCTTATTCAAAATCCCTTTTACCTTGTACAAATCTCCCACTTTACCAGCACCAAAGCAACCCCAGACCATCACATTACCTCCACCATGCTTGACAGATGGCGTCAGGCACTCTTCCAGCATCTTTCAGTTGTTCTGCGTCTCACAAATGTTCTTCTGTGTGATCCAAACACCTCAAACTTCGATTCGTCTGTCCATAACACTTTTTTCCAAACTTCCTCTGTCCAATGTCTGTACGCTTTTGCCCATATTAATCTTTTCCTTTTGTTAGCCAGTCTCAGATATGGCTTTTTCTTTGCCACTCTGCCCTGAAGGCCAGCATCCCGGAGTCGCCTCTTCACTGTAGACGTTGACACTGGCATTTTGCGGGTACTATTTAATGAAGCTGCCAGTTGAGGACCTGTGAGGCGTCTATTTCTCAAACTAGAGACTCTAATGTACTTGTCTTGTTGCTCAGTTGTGCAGCGGGGCCTCCCACTTCTCTTTCTACTCTGGTTAGAGCCTGTTTGTGCTGTCCTCTGAAGGGAGTAGTACATACCGTTGTAGGAAATCTTCAGTTTCTTGGCAATTTCTCGCATGGAATAGCCTTCAATTCTAAGAACAAGAATAGACTGTCGAGTTTCACATGAAAGCTCTCTTTTTCTAGCCATTTTGAGAGTTTAATCGAACCCACAAATGTAATGCTCCAGATTCTCAACTAGGTCAAAGGAAGGTCAGTTTTATAGCTCCTCTAAACAGCAAAACTGTTTACAGCGGTGCTAACATAATTGCACAAGGGTTTTCAAGTGTTTTCTAATCATCCATTAGCCTTCTAACACAGTTAGCAAACACAATGTACCATTAGAACACTGAAGTGATGGTTGCTGGAAATGGGCCTCTATACACCTATGTAGATATTGCATTAAAAACCAGACGTTTGCAGCTAGAATAGTCATTTACCACATTAACAATGTATAGAGTGTATTTCTGATTAATTTAATGTTATCTTCATTGAAAAAACTGTGCTTTTCTTTCAAAAATAAGGAAATTTCTAAGTGACCCTAAACTTTTGAACGGTAGTGTATGTGTTCTCGTTTAAAGATTTGTAAAGTTAACTTTTTTAAAGCATCCTTTTTGTAATGTACTTATTGTGCCATGAACCAGCGCCATCTCTCTATGCTGGCCACCGACACTATGAGTCTCTAGGCAGGGGGTAATATTGGGTGGTGCATGTGCAGAAAGCACAGCTGCCCTACCAGTCCGAGCACTGGGCGCTCTATTTATATCCCCTGCTACCCGGCCTCTGTGCCAGTTATCAGTATCAGTATTTGCTATCCTGATATTATACTTGAATTTTATTGTTGTGGTCTATTTCTGTCCCTGACTACTATCTTAGACTAAACTCGGCACTGCTACATCACCGTCACCAAACCCTGGATTATCTTTAAACAAAGTTCTCAGAGCAAAGAAGATATAAATCTATTCTTACAGATTGAAACATTGTGAATTCTGTAGTGAAGCTTCAATAAGACACATTGGTGGTCACCATACCTACGGCTGAGTGTCTAATTTCAAGGAAATTGTGTTGAAAGGAATCCTGGCGGACTAGTGTAAATCCCATGAACCATGATGCCAAGGAATAGGATACACATGTCCTTCAACACATTGCTAGTGATGTCACTCTTAGCCTTATGTGATGACATCACTCAGTATACGATTCATACACAGCTGTATCTGAGCTATTGTGGTCTAATGGATGCTACGAGACCCGTACTAATGGCAGTGTTTACAATGTTCTTCGTTTTTCACGGACACTTCGCATTGCTATGTAAACTTTTTCTTTCACCTTTGAAATCAATTCTATTCATGAATTAGGAGGATCAGAATGAACAGATATCCTGCGTTCACATGGCTAACGTTGGCCACACACTTTCAATAGCGGTTAGCCAAACGCTCGTTGGCCGACAGCTATTCCTTATGACCTACCCTTATTCATGCATACTCGATTTACGCCAAGCATGAGTGTGTTCTTGATGACAAGAGGGGAATGAGCCACTGCCAGACACATCTGGTGGCATCTAATATTCCTTGAGAGCAAAGGGTAGTGCATGTTGAAATTCTTCCCCAACATCTGCCGAACAACTGTTCACCGAACATCTAATAAACATTAAATGGATGACCGGTCCCACCTAAATCACGGGGTTTGGCCATCATTAGCCTAATGTGTATGGCCACCTCTTCTTATAGGTTTACAAGCAACACTAAGGAAAACCCATAAATGACCCATTGTTATCACAATGAGTTGTGCACAGTGACAAAACCGGCTCTACTGCATTGTTAACTACTTAATACATGAAGCTGTTTCGGTAACTGCAGTCTATGGGGCATCCCAGGAGACTATCGCTCTTACCGACGTCATACATGTGAATCAAACTTACAAATAACAACATGGGATGTCAACAAGTTAAACCAATGGGTCATTTTGAGTAGACGGTAATTTATATTGGAAACCAAAAGGAATTGGGTTTCATAAACGCATGTTATTATATATGAGAGGCTTAAGGAAGCTCATCTGTCTCCTGTATGTCAATCCGAGGCCAGGTCCGCGGGCTGGGTGCTACAACACAGCTTGACACCACAGGCGGTAAATACACTTACTTCCTTTACAGAGAGAAAATTAAACAGAATCTCCCGCTGTTCCTTGACAAGCCAACAGCATGGCATCTTCTTAGCAGAGAGGAAGACTTGGATTTTACAATCAATAACTTCACTTTCATCTGATATTTTACAGTAATTTATAATATATTACTTTTTGCAGTGAAGAAATAAAAAAAAAAGTTAACGGGGTTGTCTGGTTTAGAAATCCCATTTTCAAATATCCTTTTAGGGCATTCTGAATTAAAGGTTGGGTATGCCAGCGATCAGTTGTAATCTGTGAGAGATTCTGCAGCACCACCACAGGATAAAATAAGAATTACACAGTTTACAAGTAAATCAATGACCTGTCCAAGTCCTCCAGAATAAGAGATGCTCTTTGTAGCTCTCCACCCTGACTAATAGATAAGGATCACAAAATGAGGGATTCCCTTATATTAAAGGGGTTTTTTCTATCAGAGACATTTATGACATATCCTCAGAATATGTCAGATAGATGCGGGTCCCACCTCTGGGACCCACACCAATCTCCAGAACGGGGCCCCCTAAACCCCATTCAGCCGCTCTATGTTGCGGCTGAATGAGGTGAATTCTGACCATATAATTCACGACCATTATATGGTCGTGAGTTACTAAAACAGCGTAACTCGCTGAGCTACGCTGTTTCCGTAAGTTCCATAGAACTGAATGGTAGTTACGAAAACGGTGTAGCTTGCATGCTACGCTGCTTCCGTAACTGCCATTCACTACTATGAATGTTACGGAAACAGAGTAGCTCAGCGACTATATAACCTTTTTTATGGTCGGAATTCACATCACTCAGCCGCAACACTGAGCGTCTGAGCAGAGTTTAGGGGGCCTCATTGTGGAGATAGGTGCGGGAGAGGTGGGACCCGCATATATCTGACATTTATTACATATTCTGAGGATATGTCATAAATGTCCTTCTTGGAAAAACCGCTTTAACTCAGAATTCCCTAATAGGGTATTTGAAAATGGGATTTAGACCATTTCCTACCATTTAGAGTCTACAGCTCCTATGCAGACTTATGATTCTTCATGGTTTCTGACTACAAACAAACTCTATGTATTCTGATCTTTGGACATACCCCCTTCCATCTGTCCTCTACTTCTTGCTAACCTACAAAATGTACATTAGCAAGAAGGGGAAAAGATGGAAAATATTATGACTGCTGGATCGGACTACAAACAAAGTGGTTTGTAGTCTGCTACCATGGAGAAGCAGAGGTTCATTTTTAATGGTGGACTGGTGGACCATCCCTTTAAGGTTTTATTGTAAATTCCTGATTATATCATAATATAAGAGATGGTATTGTAAAAACTCCTATGATAGTTTTTATTTTTCATATATCTCTGACGAAGGCCACCATTTGGCATCCCTTGAAGAGGTGTCAACATGACCTGTATTATTGAAGGTCATAGCAAATAAATAGCTGTGTTATTTACGTCTGGTCATTTAAAATCCAAGGCCGGTGTTCAGAAAAGAGTGAAATATTACACTCACCGAGATCCTCTCATCCAACACTTTATCTGTGTCATCCACAGTTAGATACAGATGACAAATCTGATCACCGCCTGAATAAATCAATATCCTGTTAAACTGAGGTGAACAGGCAGTGGCCATGTTTCTTTAGGTCTGATCAGGGACCCTACAGCAGATTTATCATCAGCCTGCCTTATTTATATCTTATTTTCCTGCCACATATACTATCATAACTAGTATTTTCCACAGAAATAAATGCTACATATGTATATGCAAAAATCCACCTTGCAGAATGGGAGCTTGAATGCGAAATACATAAAACATAAAAAAAAACATATGTATAAACACACATATATATATATATATACATATATATATATATATATATATATATATATATATATATATATATATATATATATATATATATATATATACACAGTGAAGGAAATAAGTATTTGATCCCTTGCTGATTTTGTAAGTTTGCCCACTGTCAAAGTCATGAACAGTCTAGAATTTTTAGGCTAGGTTAATTTTACCAGTGAGAGATAGATTATATAAAAAAAAAACATCACATTGTCAATATTATATATATTTATTTGCATTGTGCACAGAGAAATAAGTATTTGATCCCCTACCAACCATTAAGAGTTCAGCCTCCTCCAGACCAGTTACACGCTCCAAATCAACTTGGTGCCTGCATTAAAGACAGCGGTCTTACATGGTCACCTGTATAAAAGACTCCTGTCCACAGACTCAATTAATCAGTCTGACTCTAACCTCTACAACATGGGCAAGACCAAAGAGCTTTCTAAGGATGTCAGGGACAAGATCATAGACCTGCACAAGGCTGGAATGGGCTACAAAACCATAAGTAAGACGCTGGGTGAGAAGGAGACAACTGTTGGTGCAATAGTAAGAAAATGGAAGACATACAAAATGACTGTCAATCGACATCGATCTGGGGCTCCATGCAAAATCTCACCTCGTGGGGTATCCTTGATCCTGAGGAAGGTGAGAGCTCAGCCGAAAACTACACGGGGGAACTTGTTAATGATCTCAAGGCAGCTGGGACCACAGTCACCAAGAAAACCATTGGTAACACATTACGCCGTAATGGATTAAAATCCTGCAGTGCCCGCAAGGTCCCCCTGCTCAAGTAGGCACATGTACAGGCCCGTCTGAAGTTTGCAAATGAACATCTGGATGATTCTGAGAGTGATTGGGAGAAGGTGCTGTGGTCAGATGAGACTAAAATTGAGCTCTTTGGCATTAACTCAACTCGCCGTTTTTGGAGGAAGAGAAATGCTGCCTATGACCCAAAGAACACCGTCCCCACTGTCAAGCATGGAGGTGGAAGCATTATGTTTTGGGGGTGTTTCTCTGCTAAGGGCACAGGACTTCTTCACCGCATCAATGGGAGAATGGATGGAGCCATGTACAGTCAAATCCTGAGTGACAACCTCCTTCCCTCCACCAGGACATTAAAAATGGCTTGTGGCTGGGTCTTCCAGCACGACAATTACCCGAAACATACAGCCAAGGCAACAAAGGAGTGGCTCAAAAAGAAGAACATTAAGGTCATGGAGTGGCCTAGCCAGTCTCCAGACCTTAATCCCATCGAAAACTTATGGAAGGAGCTGAAGATCCGAGTTGCCAAGCGACAGCCTCGAAATCTTAATGATTTACAGATGATCTGCAAAGAGGAGTGGTGCAAAATTCCATCTAACGTGTGCAAACCTCATCATCAACTACTAAAAATGTCTGACTGCTGTGCTTGCCAACAAGGGTTTTGCCACTAAGTATTAAGTCTTGTTTGCCAAAGGGATCAAATACTTATTTCTCTGTGCACAATACAAATAAATATACATAATTTTGACAATGTTATTTTTTTTTATTTTTTTTATATAATCTATCTCTCACTGGTAAAATTAACCTAGCCTAAAAATTCTAGACTGTTCATGTCTTTGACAGTGGGCAAACTTACAAAATCAGCAAGGGATCAAATACTTATTTCCTTCACTGTATATATATAATATATATTTGTCATTTGCTTCATTTCTATCAGTTCTGCTACATACATTTTAATGGTTGCCTAGCAACCACTTGAATCTTGTCTAAGTGACTACTATGTCATTGCATGAGGCAGCTTGAACATAAGTTGTCACAGGAAGTTCAACCCAACTAGCTAACTTAGTTTCTTCCCACATAGACAATGGAAAGCACAAGAAGGTTGTCATGCTACTTTAGGATTAGCTAAGGTAAAATAAAAAATGTGACGGAGCAAGAAAGGAGCTTTCCACTTGGACCCCCTGTATGAGCCAAAGCCAATTTGGAGGACTTTGATTGGTCAAATAGCGTATTCATACTCATAATAAAATCTACTTTGTTTCTGAAATATTGGTTTTTCAATTTCTCAGTCCGAGCTACCATTTTTTTCTCTCAAAGACTTTTCTATAGGGAAGGTCCTGCTTTCAGGGTGAAACGTAGAGACGTTACATTATGCGCTTATATCTTTTAAATAGAGAGGCAATACTTTATATGCATTTGCCTCAAAGGAAGGTCTCTGCCTACATTATTTACATATAGAGACAGGGAGGCAGTAATATCTGTTCCTACATAATTTCAAGGGGGGACAAGAAGACAGTACTATCTGTGACTATATTATTTACATATAGTGAAAGGGAAGCAGTGCTATCTGAATCTACACTATTTATAGGTAAAGTCAGGAAGGCAATAATGTCTGTGCCTTCCTCATATACATATAGAGGCAGTACTTTTTGTACCTAAATCGTTTACAGGCGGAGACAGGGAGGCAGTACTATCTGTGCTTACATCATTTACAGAGAGATAGTATTATCCGTGCCTGCACCATTTACAGAGAGACAGGGAGGCAGTACTATCTGTGCTTACATAATTTACAGAGAGATAGTATTGTCCGTGCCTGCACCATTTACAGGGAGAGACAGGGAGGCAGTACTATCTATACCTACAGTGCATCACTTACAGGAAGAGACTGTGAGGCAATACTATCTGAATCTATATAATTTACAAGGAGAAACAGCAAGGCAGTAATGTCTGTGCTTTTATCATATACATATAGAAGCAGGGATGCATTATTTAAAGGGGTTATCCTGGGACCAAAAATTGCATTGAAATATAATATTTATGTCAAACGAAGTAACTTACTAATATACTTTAATTAAAAATTCTGTGCTAAACGGTGCAGTTTAAACCTCATGAATTATTCAGTAAATGCTGGAACTTTTCTAAAAGTGATAATGCTCTGACATGGCCCCACGTGACTGAGCTCTTGCTTCATGTGCTGTTCGTGAACATGACTGCAAGGGGCTGTCACATTGCCTATTGCTTGAGTCCCGAGCAGAGAATCAGCTAGCGCTTTGCCCGGGACTCCAGCACTGCTCCCGATGTCCATGTTTGGTCAATTCAGGCGTTTCATATCCCTTGGGTCCCCGAGAAAAGCATCAGCTGATGCTCTGCCTGTGGACTTCACAACTTCTGGCCACGTCATTGTCACTGTCCATATATGGACAATGATGTCGGGAGCAGTACTGGAGTCCCCGGGCAGAGCATCAACTGATTTGCTAGGGACTCCAGCACTGCTCCCGACGTCCATATTTGGTCAATTCAGGGGTTTCCTATCGCTGGAGTCCCCGAGCATAGCATCAGGTGATGGTCTGCCTGGGGACTCAACAACTTCTGCCAACATCACTGTCACTGTCCGTATATGAACAATGACGTCGGCAAAGCAGTACTGGCGTCCCGAAGCATCAGCTGATGCTAAGCCTGGTGATTCCACAACTTCAGCCCACGTCATTGTAACTGTCCATATATGGACAATAAATTCGGCAGAGTAGTACTGGAGTCCACGAGCAAAGTATCAACTGATGTTCTGCCGGGGGATGCCACAACTTCTGCCCACATCATTGTAACTGTCCATATATGGACAATGACACCGGCAACACTACTGGAGTCGCAGAGCAGAGCATCAGCTGATGCTTTGCTCTGGGACTCCAGGACTTCTGCCCACGTCACTGTCTATATATGGACAGTGACGTCGGCAATAGTACTGGAGTCCCGGAGCAGAGCATCAGCTGATGCTCTGCTCCGGGACTCCAGTATTGCTGCTGACATCATTGTCCATATATGGACAGTGACAATGACGTGGGCAGAAGTTGTGGAGTCCCCAGGCAAGAGCATCAGCTGATGCTTTGCTCGGGTACTCCAGCGATAGGAAACCCCTGAATTGACCAAACATGGACGTCGGGAGCAAGGCTGGAGTCCCGAGAAAAGCTCTAGCTGATGCTCTGCTAATGACTTAAGCAATAGGCAATGTGACAGCCCCTTGCGGTCATGTTCACGAACAGCATATGAAGCAAGAGCTCTGTCACATGGGGCCATCTTGGAGCGTCATCACTTTTAGGAAAGCTCCAGCACTTCCGTGAGGTTTGAACTGCCCCATTTAGCACAGAATTTTTAATTAAAGTATATTAGTAAGTTACTTAGTTTCACATAAATATATTATTGCAATGCAATTGTTGGTCTCCGGTTAACCCCTTTAATGTACCTATATCATTTACAAGGAGAGACAGGGAGGCAGTACTATCTGTGCCTACATAAATTACCAGGAAGACGGTGATGTCTGTGCCTACACCATTTACATATAGAGGCAGTACTATCTGTGCTTACATCATTAACATATAGAGGCAAAGAGACTGTACTATCTGTATATTTTCTCTATTTTCCTGTCTTTACGAATTGACTTTATCTCTGGAACTTTACACCAAGCACCAATGAAGCGACGACTTTGTTTGTTTATGGGATTTGCACAGGTGGTGTGATGCCGATTGCCTCTCGGTGTATTACATTACTATCTGTGCTGGCATAATATTAGAGGCAAAATATATACCTTACCCTGTATCAAGGTGAGATGGTAGTCACCTTGCGGTCTCATGGGCTGTTGCTATGTAACGTGTCAAGACATTGGAAGTACATATATAATAATGCATGAAGTTGACACTATTCATGTAGAAGTGACATTTGATACTAAAGAGATTTGCTGGATTATTCCTCTAAGATAATGATGGTTTCCTACAATTATATTTACAAAAGCAAAACCAAAGAGTAACCTCATTAATGGCTATATATATATATATATATATATATATATATATATTTATTTTTTTTTTTTCTATTTTTTTTTTCATATATATAACTATTCTCCTATCTAGATGAAATAAAAACAACTATTACAGTTTTCGCCAGCTTCTAACGGCACCACAATGAATTATGGGTAATTAATAAATCAGTAGAAGATAAGTAAATCAACAAAAATCAATGAGTTTATGGATCAGCCGTCTAATTAATCATACATTCTTGTTTGTATTTATAGCTATAATCTATGAGCGGGGGTGGTGGGAGTATGGAGCGGTAGTCCTGCTTACCCCCCATGGAGTCAGCAATACCCATAAGGCAATTTTTTTATGTCATAACTTTAATCACCATAATCCTGTCCCTTCTCTTCCGACCTCGTCACTGGTAGTCACCATTATTAAAGATGCATTCGTTTAGAGAATACAGCAATACTTAGGATATAACTAATGCGGCCGAGATACGAGGCAGGACCCCGTTGTGCGAGTTTCAAAGTAATAAGTAAAATATTTGCATTCTTATTTTTAATTCAATGGCGTCTAAACAAAGAGAGAAGTCGGGAAAACGGGTCTTTAATTCATTATTTTCCAAGAAAAATCTGTCCCCTCATTTATTATTTTTATGGATTCGACCCCATTAGAGGTGCACGTTCTATATAAATCTTTGCTCGTTTTTGTCCTGCTGTTTTTTCATTAAGCCGCGGCTCCGTCTCACATTAAAACACCTCGTTCATGTATCATTCAGGCATGTGAACGATTACCCAATGTCTTTCAGTTGTCACAGTAATGAGAGAAGAAAGTGAATGAGGAATGAATGCCACCGTCTCCCGGGATGGACAGAGCGATTTTTATCATCATGACTTGTACAATATAATTGTGTCTAAAATGCATCCCTCAAAAAGTTCAGCACTTTTGATAGATCCCAGTGAAACATCGGGACCTTGGCGTGTTCCCAGCCATGTGAGGAGACGCAAGGATTTCCATTAAAAATGAATTTTCCAGAATGCCTTTTGAACTAGCATTAATATGTTATTTGCTTTAGTGCTTCTTTAATTCTTTCAGTGTGGCAGTAATTGTAATCCCTGAAAAGCCGTAAATGCTTCAAAGGAAGCGTGTGAATGTGGACGGCGAACATTTCATATATATTTTATGAGTATGGATGTTGGAAGTGAAAAAAAAAAAGGAAGAGATAGATAGATAGATAGATAGATAGATAGATAGATAGATAGATAGATAGATAGATAGATAGATAGATAGATAGATAGATGAGAGATAGATAGATAGATAGATAGATAGATAGATAGATAGATAGATAGATAGATAGATAGATAGATAGATAGATAGATAGATAGATAGATAGATATGAGATAGATAGATATGAGATAGATAGATAGATAGATAGATAGATAGATAGATAGATAGATAGATAGATAGATAGATAGATAGATAGATAGATAGATAGATAGATAGATAGATAGATAGATAGATGGATAGATGGATAGATGGATAGATAGATAGATAGATAGATAGATAGATAGATAGATAGATAGATAGATAGATAGATAGATAGATAGATAGATAGATAGATAGATAGATAGATAGATAGATAGATATGAGATAGATAGATAGATAGATAGATAGATAGATAGATAGATAGATAGATAGATAGATAGATAGATAGATAGATAGATAGATAGATAGATAGATATGAGATAGATAGATAGATAGATAGATAGATAGATAGATAGATAGATAGATAGATAGATAGATAGATGATAGATAGATAGATAGATAGATAGATAGATAGATAGATAGATAGATAGATAGATAGATAGAAGATGATAGATAGATAGATAGATAGATAGATAGATAGATAGATAGATAGATAGATAGATAGATAGATAGATAGATAGATAGATAGATGATAGATAGATAGATAGATAGATAGATAGATAGATAGATAGATAGATAGATAGATAGATAGATAGATAGATAGATAGATAGATAGATAGATCGATAGATAGATAGATAGAACTCCTTATACTGTACAATTAATCAGCTTAATTTATATAAAATCAGAAAATCCCATTAAACTATCGGGCACTAGGAGCTTGCACGGTGCAGTCGTCGTCCCCCTTCCCCCTCCTAAAAGACCAGAGTTTGGGTTTACGCTGCTTTTTCCATCAAGTTGAATTGGTTTCCGGGGTAATGTAATGTAAGAGAAGTCTGGTCTGGTCAATGCCTTTATTGCCCGCTGGGCTAACCCATTTGGTGCCAATGCCCGTGTCATAACAGGTGCCTTTTCAGTGGCATGCCCCCCTATTAGTGCTCTCGTTGACCCCATACCCTGCATATATGCCGTGTGTACACATAATGTATTCTTCCTTCTGAAACCGAGAAATCTCCTTGTCAGTATTCCAAGCTGAATCCCAATAAGCTCTGCCGGTAAGATGATCAAATTCATCCCGGGAACTCACAGCGTGATCAAAACAGCACTCAAGATTACACCAAGAAGCTGCTCATATACACAAAGCGCGTCAGTCACCGCAATCCGGCTGCAAAGTGAATATATATGAAGGCAAACGGTCGGGGTGACACCGGCATAAATCATGTGACAAGAAAATAGAGCTCCTTCAGGTGTGATAAATGTCTTCAAATGTGGCGAGAATTTCTTAATGCTAGAAAGAACACATAAGTGATCATCAAGACTGATCCTGACGTATGCCAGGCAGGTCCTTACGCAGCCGAGCGCCTCCTGTGCAATATTACGACACAGAATCGCAGCGAAACACCGGCTACGTGCATACGGTTTCATTTACAGAGAGACTTACGTGTTCTCGAATTTTGACAGATTGTTGCTATTAATCATCACCTCACAAATTGTGGCATCGTCTTCCCTGTGGGGGGGGGGGGTGGGGGCTCTAGTGATACCCATCATGTAGTTATATCATATGAGGAGTTCCATTATTAATATTTCAGTCTAACAGGAGGCCCCATGGATTCGATACTGCCCTTACAGATGTAGCCAAGTCTATCTTGACTCTGATAACTTGCACACAACAAAAGCCAACGAAAAAGTCAAGTTAAAGTTTCTTGATACTTTGTATTTAATGAGTTAAAAGTCAAGATAGAGATGGCTACATCTGTATACTCTGATTTTATATCGTTTTATAGACTGAACTATACTATTCATGCATCAGGGTGGGACCCACAGCAGTCAAGGCTGGATACTAGTCTTTGCAAAAAGGGCAATTACCCCACGATCTCCACCATTGGGGGCATCAAACATAGTCTAAATATAAATCATGGTGCCCGTGGTGTAGCTGTTGTTTGAGCACTTATATGCAATCACGACTACATAGGCGCTATATGACACTTTAATGTGGGCATTATATGGGGCTGATATCTGGCAACGTACAGTAGCATTTTAGGCCCTATATGGCACTGGTTTTGGCAAAGTACCGCATTATTCTTCATTCAGAGCTCCTCTAGAAAATATAATATAGTATTGCACATTTGCCCAAGGCCCCTACGGGCCTTGGTCTGGCCCTGACAGCAGTGTTCCCCTTAATCGTCCTGGTTCATAAATAAAATGTCAGTACTACAGTAAAGACTGAGTAGCACTGGTGAGAAAATGAAAGCGGAATTAAAAAATTAAATCGCATGAGTGGGCGGGGGAGAGGCAAATATAATGTTTTTGGGAGCCTTGTTTTTTGACCTAGTTGAAGTGACTGTACATTGTCTCCCATTGGATTTGCAATTAGAACATCCATTGGCTGCCAATAGCCTGCTTGTTGAAAGTTTCACGCAGAGCCTGGATTCCTTTTTTGAAAAATATAATATTAGAAGCTATGGTATTAGATTCTAGAAATGGGACATTGATTCTGGGATTTATTCCTAGTGTGGGGAAATTGCAAACTAATTTATGGGGATGTTTGCCTATGTATGGATCAACACGGTAGGATTATAGGTTGGACATGTGTTTTTTTTCAAACCTATCAACTATGTACAGTAACTATGTAACAAGGGAATTTTCTCTGCTGCATAGCTTAAAAGCAAACTGAATAAATGCAGCAAAAAGTTATAAACATATATGAAAAAAAAGTTATAATTATTGCCAGCACAAGCTCATGATCAAAAAGTAATTTTGCATTTTTTAATGCTATTGCTATAGCATAAATAACTGGAAATTCCTGCCTACCATGTGCCATTTATGTACTGGTGTCTTCTTATGTGGCAGAGAGAATTTAGGGCTCCCCTCATACACCAGGGCTTGGGTGTGACTGCTACCTCTGGATAGATAAATAGATAGAATGATAGATAGACAGATAGACAGATAGACAGATAGACAGATAGACAGATAGACAGATAGACAGATAGACAGATAGATAGATAGATAGATAGATAGATAGATAGATAGATAGATAGATAGATAGATAGATAGATAGATAGATAGATAGATAGATAGATAGATAGATAGATATGGGATAGATCGATAGATAGATAGATAGATAGATAGATAGATAGATAGATAGATAGATAGATAGATAGATAGATAGATAGATAGATAGATAGAGAGACAGGGTCGGTGTCAGCACCCGGCGAACCTGGGCAAGTGCCGGGGCCCACTACCTTGGGGGGGCCCACTCAGTCGCCAGGTGCTGACGCTGTCATCACGGCTCCTCCAGAAGTGGAATCCCCAGCCAGAGTCTTGCCGGGGATTCTGCTTCTAAAGGGAGCCCATGTCTAGGGGGCAGCATAACTACGACTGTAGCAGCCATAGTGGCTGCCACATGGCCCACGGCATGTGGGGACCCATGCCGCCCGCCATCACGTCCCCCCATGCCCAGTGGCCCCACTAGCAGCCGCTGTGGCTGCTACAGCGGTAGAGTGATGCCACAATTAATAGTATCTGCGTCCTTAGGAGGCAGATACTATTGAACACTATGGCAGTGCCAGGAGGTATCTCCCCGTTCTACCATTTACTACGCTACAGACTCCCAGGCAGAGTGCTAGTATCTAATAGCGCTCTGCCCGGGACTCCGTCTCTGGGGAAGCCCCTGACATCACTGTCCATATTTGGACAGTGATGTCAGGAGGAGAGAAGGAGTCCAGCCAGAGAGCTAGAAGCGGATCTGCTCCAGGACTCTATCTCTAGGGAAGCCCCTGACATCACTGTCCATATAAGGAGACCCAGGCAGGGCTAGCTCCAGGTCTATGTGGGCCCTTGGGCGACACAGACTTAGTAGGCCCCTTTGCGGAGGAACTCACGGTGGCAGTAAAATGGCAGAAAATTTCACTTTGTGCCCCGATATAGACTTTAGGCCCCCAGTTTCTACCCCCATAAATTTAGTGCCCTCAGTAGATAGTGCTACACAGCCCCCCTCCCATGTAGTGCCACACAGTCCCCCTCCCAGGTAGAGCCACACAGTCCCCACCTCCTAGGTAGTGCAATGCAGCCCCCCTCCCAGGTAGTGCCACACAGCCCTCCCTTCCAGGTAGTGCCACACAGCCCCCTCCTCCCAGGTAGTGTCACACAGCCCCCTCCCTTGTAGTGCTACATAGCCACCCTCCCTGGTATTGGCACACAGCCACGCCCCCTGGTAGTGCCACACAGCCACCCCCCCTGGTAGTGCCATACAGCCCAAGTGTGTCTTCCCCGGGACCCTTTCTCTGGGAAGCCCCTGACAGTCAGGGGCTTCCCCAGGGACAGAGTCCTGGAGCAGTGCCGCTTCTAGCGCTCTGCCTGGGACTCCTCCTCTCCTCCTGACATCACTGTTCATATATGGACAGTGATGTCAGTGGCTTCCCCAGAGACGGAGTCCTGGAGCAGAGCCGCTAGCACTGTGTAGCACTACCTGGGAGGGGGGCTGTGTGGAACTACCTGGGAGGGGGGCTGTGTGGCACTACCTGGGAGGGGGGCTGTGTGACACTATCTACAGAGTAAAGAGAAATGTGCCTAGGCACAAAGTCCCAATTTCCCAGCCACCAGTCAATTAGTCGAAAATGTCAGTAAAGGCAGTTAAAACATAACTTTTATTAATGTATCAAACAGACACACGACACTGAAGGGTTAAAATTGTATCAGAAGACGGCCAGTTTGTAGCACAAGGGTCAGTGTGCATGCATCCAGTACAGCACTGGACGCAGTAAGAGAAACTGATTCGGCAGCTGCAGACTGCCGTACATGGAAACAGTTCCCCCGAGTAGAGGCAAATAACTGAACCGTCGGTGATATATTAAAATGGCGATAGCCCCCCCGACATGTTTCGCTGCAGAAGCAGCGTCCTCAGGGGATAATACGGGGCTAATGAGCGCGCGTTTGAAAAACTGCTCTCCATATAGACTCTGGTGCCTGCGTCTGCATGACGTGTGACGGCAGCGATTCTCCTCAAAGCCAATCAGATGGCCGCAAATGACAAGCCCCCACGCCAAGGAGAATGGCATGACAACAGGCCAATAGAACACCGGAATCAGGCATCCAGTCACCACGGAGGCTGAGCGCAAACGCACATCAGTCGCAGCGGGTGATAGTCATTCAGAAAATTCTGTATGCGGGGAGATTGACAACATGGGCAGCCAATAAGGAGTGCAGAACGGCACCCAATTGGGATAACCTAAATCAAAACAAGCGGAGAACGTAGAGAGCCTCAATACAAGATGACAGCAATTGCATACAGCACAATATACGTGTCATGCTAGCCGCAAGGAGAACAATTACCAGTCACACAGCACAACATGCAGAGTCGGCATAAGCGAGTGCATAGCAATATATTGATTTTACACAATACATCCATTTTAGTCAAGTTTGGTAGACAAAAACGAATAGTAAGAGAGAGCAGGGATCAGAACGAGTCGTCTGTAAGATCGATAACAACATCAATAGTAATATACATGCTCAACAAGCAATAACAAGGTATAGCTAAGTACACATCAAAACAGCAATAGTAATCAGTGTGTCACATAACTGTCAAAACGACAGAGGTATAATAAGCAAAGAGTGTGTTCAGCAGAGAAAATTAATTCAGCAATAAAGGTTAATGATACCAAGAGGAGAGGGTACAGTGCCACCTACAAGAAAGCCATGAAGGTGAACCCCTCATTTAGGCCATTAGGACTCAGAGAACTAAGCCTATGTATCCATCGTGCCTCCTCCTGCAGTAGTCTTCTGTCCAAGTTACCGGCCCTAGGTCCGAGTTTTAATTGCGTAATGCCCCAAAATTGAAGGACCCTGGAGTCGCTCCCATGAAAAGATCTCACATGTCTAGAAATGGAAGTATCCTCTTTCATGTTGATACTACTGACATGTCTGGAGATTCGTCTCCTGAGTTGCTGAGTAGTCTTGCCAACATACAGTTTGGGGCAAAGGCATCTGGCGACATATACAACACCAGTGGTTTGACAGTTAATAAAGTGTCTGATGGTAAATTGACAACCATTTAGGGGGTTAGTAAAACACTTTGTCTTGGGCAAATTGGGACTTTGTGCCTAGGCACATTTCTCTTTATTGTTTAATTATCCCTGCCAGCCACTAGGGGGTCCCTTTTTCTGCTTTTTCACACTATCTACAGAGGGCACTAAATTTATGGGGGTACAAACTGGGGGCCTAACATATATATGGGGGTATAAACAGGGCCTAACGTCTATATGGGGGCACAAAGTGACGTTTTCTGCCATTTTACTGCCGCTGTGAGATCCCTGGGTCCAACTGAGGGGGCCTACTAATTCTGTGTCACCAAAGGGCCCATATAAACCTGTAGCCGGGCCTGTATAGAGAGATGATAGATAGACAGACAGACAGACAGACAGATGATAGATAGATAGACAGACAGACAGACAGACAGATGATAGATAGATAGATAGATAGATAGATAGATAGATAGATAGATAGATAGATAGATAGATAGATAGATAGATAGATAGATAGATAGATAGATAGATAGATAGATAGCAATAAAGTTTATTTTGTGTACTTGACAAACTATGTGAAGTCTTCCAACATTCAAATCCAATTGAGAAAAAAAGGAAATCCATTCAATCGTCACTTGACACTTTTCCCCTATTTATCCTTTAACTACTGCATTGCTTAATCCCTGGAATTTTCTCCACTTAGATGGAAAGTGATTTCCTATTGATATTTTACACCAGACATTTAGTTCTAGAAATGTACACGGTGAGAGCTCCTTGCAAAAGTAGAAGATGGACAGAAAGCAGATATCTTCTCATTTGAACTCCTATACAATCTGAGCAGTTCTCTCAACCAATCAATCAACTTCCTATATGTATACAGTAGGATGTCCCTGTCTTTATTATAGATCCCTAAATGTCCTTTCCTACTCGGGTTTGACTTTGGGCTGTGGAACTGACAGTCTCTCATCAATCAACCAGTGAGCATTTCATTGAAAATGTTGTGATCATGTTCTTTTTACTTTGATTTATGTACTATGCATTATTGCTCTTTGCTGGCTCTTATTGCGACGTGACGAGACGCACATTGAGGTGGCAAAGAGTTGTGAAAAAAAAAAATTTGAGTAAAGAAAAAAATCCCTGTAGGCCAACAACCTTCACATGACCCTCTCTTGCCCTTTTGTACAACATTTTTGACATCTTGACAAGTTTAATAGGCACCCAGGAGACAGCCAAGGGAGAGAAAAGATCCAAACAATGTATCGAGCTTCTCTAAAATGCTACAGAAAAAGCCAAGCAAAAGCATTGCTTCCACAGAAAGGCAAAGCAATCCTAACTCTCAACTACATAAACCAAAAAAGAAATGAGCCATAACTCGGACTTTGCACCATAGATTACAGATTGTCTACAGATACTTAACACAGAACTGTAGAAGAAATGGAAACAATGGAAGCCAAAAAAAGCAGAGGCAAGCACAAAAGCATAAAATTCTAAAGAAACGATGGAATGAAAACTTAATAAAGATGCTGATTAAAGTTGGGAGGACTTACCATGCTTGAGTCCCGGCTTCCGTTGCCGAAAATAGCTCCTTCAGCGCAGGAGGGGAGTAGATCGAGGGAAAGTTGACTATCCCTGCTACCAGCTATGACATCACCTGCTACGTCATAAAAGGTAGTGAAAGTGCTCTGCATTCCGGGCTGATTTTCAAGAAATATAGAAGAGAGAAAGTGTAAAAGAGTAAAAGAGAAGAACGTACAGGTTTCTTTAGGAAATTAAAAAAAGGAAAAAAAAAAAAATCTAAAATATGCACGAGGGTTCTATAAATATAGTAAATGATAATTGATGCTCTGGCTTCTAATATGTTTACATTATTACAGACGTATTAGCTAAACTCTAAGGGGCCTTTAAAATTTGGGAAATGATAAAAAGTTTGCCCCCCCCGGACTGGGAAAGATTATATCTTATTATAGACACCCACCCCCCCCCCCCCCCAACTGACTTTTTAAGAGAAGCCAGACAAGCAGAGCATTTTAACCACAATTAGAGGCAGCCGGTGATGTCATTACTAGGGGTGGGTGGACATTTCCAATCATAGCCAATAAACAGAGCGTTACATTTTTTGTTTTCTATAACAAACAAATTATAACGAGGTGCTCTTGCAAATAAATACTGTATATGGCTGATGTGAAAAATAAAAGGATGGATGGGAAAAAAAAAACAAAAACGGTGAAATGTATGGTTTACTCTGAAACACCAGATTATGTTTACAATAGCATTTCAAAAATGGCAAGGGCACGTTCAGACGTGGCAGAATTTTTCGGCTGCAAATGTTGGTGCAGATTTGGGGCAATTACGCAACGAATATGCAGCAACATTTGCATATTTGACAAGTAATTCAGACGTTGCAGATATCACAGCGGACTTGCCACAGATTTCAGTTTTTGCATTGCAAAGGCTGAAATCCGCAGTGAAATTCCGCTTCTTCTCCGCAACAGACAGTGCATGCTGCGGAGGGAAAATTCTGCACCGCGGCCTAGTTTCCGCACCGTTATGTTCCGCAATGTCTGAACACAGTTACCTAAAAATGTATAGAAACCAATGTAAAAAACGGCTGCTGCAGAATTCCACTGCGGACTGTTCACAGCCGTATTTAACAGCAATTCTGCCAGGTCTGAATGTGCCCTCATAGTTCCTATTTATGCACATATTTATATATATATATTGGCCCCCTGACAACTATACTATGTAGTATCCTATCCATTCACCGATCCATAGTCAACACACCGTCATCATTATATTAACATAATTAACAGATGATTGTTTGTGGTTATATATATAGCAAAATATCAAAAATAATACCTAAAAATTAGTAGTGACTTTACATTACTTGCCCATTTATCTTATATTAGACACATCAATGTGATATCATTTTTAATAATTTAAATTAAAAAAAAAATTGTTCAATAAACAACATTTTTACATAATAAAATGTCCTAAAAACTAATAATAACAATAGTAAATAATGATAATGATGATAATAATAATAATAATAATAATAATAATAATAATAATAATAATAATAATGATAATGATAATAATAATAATAATAGTAAATAGTAATAATAGTAGTTAAAGAGGCTCTGTCACCAGATTTTGCAACCCCTATCTGCTATTGCAGCAGATCGGCGCTGCAATGTAGATTACAGTAACGTTTTTATTTTTAAAAAACGAGCATTTTTGGCCAAGTTATGACCATTTTTGTGTTTATGCAAATGAGGCTTGCAAAAGTCCAAGTGGGCGTGTTTACAGTAAAAGTCCAACTGGGCGTGTTTAAAGTAAAAGTCCAACTGGGCGTGTATTATGTGCGTACATCGGGGCGTTTTTACTACTTTTACTGGGCGTTCTGACGAGACGTATCATCCACTTCTCTACACAACGCCCAGCTTCTGGCAGTGCACGGACAAAGCCGTGTTCTCGAGAGATCACGCTGTGACGTCACTCACTTCCTGCCCCAGGTCCTGCATCGTGTCGGACGAGCGAGGACACATCGGCACCAGAGGCTACAGTTGATTCTGCAGCAGCATCAGCGTTTGCAGGTAAGTAGCTACATCGATTTACCTGCTAACGCCGATGCTGCTGCAGAATCATCTGTAGCCTCTGGTGCCGATGTGTCCTCGCTCGTCCGACACGATGCAGGACCTGGGGCAGGAAGTGAGTGACGTCACAGCGTGATCTCTCGAGAACACGGCTGTGTCCGTGCACTGCCAGAAGCTGGGCGTTGTGTAGAGAAGTGGATGATACTTCTCGTCAGAACGCCCAGTAAAAGTAGTAAAAACGCCCCAATGTACGCACATAATACACGCCCAGTTGGACTTTTACTTTAAACACACCCAGTTGGACTTTTGCAAGCCTCATTTGCATAAATACAAAAATGGTCATAACTTGGCCAAAAATGCTCGTTTTTTAAAAATAAAAACGTTACTGTAATCTACATTGCAGCGCCGATCTGCTGCAATAGCAGATAGGTGCTGCAAAATCTGGTGACAGAGCCTCTTTAATAATAATAATAATAATAATAATATTAAATAGTAATAATAGTAGTTAATAATAATAATGACAACAATAATAGAATTATAAGCAATTATAAAAAAAAAGTGTCTGTTTGATCGTTTCAGTTTTATTTAATTTATTTTGTTAACATAACTAAAAATTCACAACTGTTAGGGCACGTTCAGTCGTGGCGGAATTTTTCTGCTGCAAATGGTGCAGATATGGGGCAATTACGAAACGAATTTGCACCAACATTTGCATATTTGACAGGCAATTCAGACGTTGCAGATATGACAGTGGACTTGACACAGATTTCCGTTTTTGCATTGCAAAGGCTGAAATACGCAGTGAAATTCCGCTTTTTCTCCGCAACAGACAGTGCATGCCGCGGAGGGAAAATTCTGCACCGCAGCCTATGGTCCGCAGCGTCTGAACGAAGATAACTTAAAAGGTGTGGAAACCAATGGACAAACTGTCTGCAAAGGATTTCCACTGCGGACTGTTCGCAGCGGAATTCCACAGCAATTCCGCCACGTCTGAATGTATAAAATCTTTGGTGACCCGAGTTATGTCTGATAATAAAAATGTTATCACCTTTTAATTGCTAGACCAATACTATGACCTTAAGGCCTCATTTACATGAGCGTGTGCGTTTTGCGCACGCAAAAAAAACGCTGCGTTTTGCGTGCGCAAAAGGCACTTGACAGCTCCGTGTGTCATCAGTCACTGTCCAGGGTGCTGAAAGAGTTAACTGATCGGCAGTAACTCTTTCAGCACCCTCGACAGTGAATTCCGATCACAATATACAGCAACCTGTGAATAAAAAAAAGACGTTCATACTTACCAAGAACTTCCTGCCTCCTCCAGTCGGGTTTCCTTGGTGACGCGTCCTTGGTGACGCGTCCCTCTCTTGACATCTGGCCCCACCTCCCTGGATGACGCGGCAGTCCATGTGACCGCTGCAGCCTGTGCTTGGCCTGTGATTGGCTGCAGCTGTCACTTGGACTGAATTGTCATCCCGGGAGGTCAGACTGGAGGAAGAAGCCGGGAGTTATCGGTAAGTCAGAACTTCTTTTTTTTTTTACACGTTCATGTATATTGTGATCGGAAGTCACTGTCCAGGGTGATGAACCAGTTTAACTCTTTCAGCACTCTGGACAGTGACTGTCTCCTGACGTCGCGTACCGGAATTTTTTTTGCCGGGTTCGGTCAAAATGAGTTCGGCCGAACCCGGTGAAGTTCGGTTCGCTCATCTCTAAGACACTCCGTTTGGATGTTTGTAAACAGAAAAGCACGTGGTGCTTTTCTTTTTACATTCAGAGTTTGACAGCTCTTGCGCGAATCACGCAATTCACACGGAAGTGCTTCCGTGCGACCTTCGTGGTTTTCACGCACCCATTGACTTCAATGGGTGCGTGATGCGCGAAAAACGCAGAAATTTAGAACATGTCGTGAGTTTTTTTCAGCGCACTCACGCTGAGCAAAACTCACGGACTGTCTGCATGCCCCCATAGACTTGTATAGGTCCGTGCGACCCGCGTGAAAAGCACGCGCGTCGCACGGATGTATATCACGTTCGCGTAAATGAGGCCTAAATGTGTTTTTTTTTAATCTGCTGCCTACACAAATCACTTCCTCTAATATACATTGCACAATGTTTTCGTTATAAATATAAATATAAGAAAATGAGGTTAGATTTATAAAATTATTTAAAAAAAAATAGCTAAAAATAATAAAAACAATTGTTAAAAAATTTAAAAAATGTGTAACTATATTATTTGGATAAGAGCAAGAATATGGACAAATTGATCAACCTGTTTAAAACGAAGCCCCTGGAAGCAAGATTATTTTTTTATTTCCCATATCGCCAGTTGCAGGGGTAATTTTTTTCTTTCTTGTTTTTTTTTTATCCTTTTTTTCATGGAAATCATTTAGCAAAATGGTAAATAAGGTATAAACTTCAAAAAAAATTATTTGTATCCAGAAAAGCAGGGAGATTTCAATTTAAGTTATGACTATAAAATGATGAAAATGAAGACCTGGAATCCTTTTTAAAACGGCATGGTTTACACTTTGATAAGATTAACTAAGAGCTCTGTATCAGTAAAAATATGGAAGTGCAAAATTATTTTGCTGATCCTCAGGGACAAGATAAAAAAAATTATGTCAGGGACAAGATAAAAAAAAATTATGTCTGCAAAGCCTCCCCAGTTTTGTATTATTTATTTAATTATTTTTCATTTTCGTGTGGCTTCCCTATTGACTTGTATTTCTTTTCATCTATATATTATACTTTTAAGTTATATAATGAATGTATGAATCAAGGTAACCCAAGGTCCCTTAAAATCCGGGGGATCGAACGTATCCGTTGTGGCATCAGGGGGGGTAATGTGAAGAAGGTCCTGGCACAGAAGGAATGTAGGTGGATTGTGCAACTAGGATCTATGGCACCGGCTGGACTCAACGAACAGCTGAGTTTTGCTCCTTTCTTATGAGAAAGCCGTAACCGCCATACTACCAGCAGATCATTGTTTTATGACTTTTAAACTGTGAATTGTTTGTGTGTTGAGTTTTTAATGCATATACTCTCTTAGTAGGTATGAGATATATTGGCCAGTATCCAGCAAAGGCATCCTTGTACCTTGATTAAAGCCCTGTATAATTGGACGACCCATCATGTTGCGAATCTCGAAGAGGATAACGTATATCCAGGACTCGATTTGTGTAACCTGTTTATGATCCTGTTCTCATTTTTGCATAAGCACTCTTTTGCTGCCTGTTTGTTTACCGACAACCCTACATGACTGTCTATTATGGAACAGTCTCTTATACGAAAATAATCTACATGTAACCTGCTTACGATTTTTTGTTTTTATGTTTGTATCAGCACTTTAGTTGCCTGTCTTATTCACAGACAACCTTACATGACTGTTGCTCATGGCAACAGTCTCTAACATATTTATTTCATGCACTATTTATATTTAAATATTTATTCTTTTCTGTTTATGGTGTTTACTTGGTATATGTTTTCTGAAGACTAATGTATCTCTGATGTTGAGGGTTTCCATATCATTGAATGTGAGGCATAGATGTGTCCATAATTGACACATCATATCCACATATTTTTTTATATATATATACTCTCTCCATAGTACTCTTGCAGTTTAATATATACAATTGATTATTTATTTATCTAATTTAATAAGGTTATTTTTAGGTATCACCGTTCCAAGAAATAAATGTTTCTCCTTTTTTTTTGTTCAATATTATGCAATATGAGCAGTGTTTCTTTTGAAATCGGCCCCTAATGAGGTACAAATAACATCTGCTGGTTAAAAACTAATCAGATTGAATCATCTGTATTTCCTGGTCAACCCCATTAAATTGTGAAGATACAGAGATCATGCAGCATTAAAAAGGGTTATGAAACGCTCCAATTTACTTACCTGCATATAGTATTCTGTTCTGTCCAATCGGGTGCGCGCCTCTGACGTGTGCGAGAGGGACTGGGTGAGGCCACGCCCGTCTCTCCTAGAGTGCGGTGCGCATGTCCGGATCGTCTGGTACGCGACCAGAGACCGGATGTGCGCCGCAGCACTGGAGGACGGAAGTGGGGCATGCCACACTTCCGGTTTCGCCGTCGGATTCGCGCCAAGTGCGCCTGGACGGGACAGAATACAGATAGATTACACCTGGGTAGATAGGGTATATAGGGTGCCCTCTGGTCAGACACACTACACCCCCTTGAGGAAGCGGACATCTGCGAAACGCGCGTCGGGGCGCACACAGTGACCACCAGGACTCAGCCTAAGGACTCTTTATGGGTAAGACCATCCTAGTAACCTTTTACACAGGGTCTTGTTCAGACCCACTACCTTCACTTCCTGATGTCTGTTTTCGGGACCATTTATGCCCTTTAAACAGCATCAAAATACGTAAACAGACCTAACTAGTTTTATGCTATACTAGTGTTAGTCTTACCCCAAACCCATACTTTAAAGGTTTATTATACTTACCTTGGCTTTCCTGACTTGTCTCTATGTCATTCTGTGATTGAGTTCTCCTACTGTTATACCGTTTTTTAAATGTTTGTTCATTGTGTATATTTAAAGAGGCTCTGTCACCAGATTTTGCAACCCCTATCTCCTATTGCTGCAGATCGGCGCTGCAATGTAGATTACAGTAATGTTTTTATTTTTAAAAAACGAGCATTTTTGGCCAAGTTATGACCATTTTTGTAGTTATGCAAATGAGGCTTGCAAAAGTCCAAGTGGGTGTGTTTAAAAGTAAAAGTCCAACTGGGCGTGTATTATGTGCGTACATCGGGGCGTGTTTACTACTTTTACTAGCTGGGCGCTCTGACGAGAAGTATCATCCACTTCTCTTCAGAACGCCCAGCTTCTGCCAGATCACGCTGTGACGTCACTCACAGGTCCTGCATCGTGTCAGACGAGCGAGGACACATCGGCACCAGAGGCTACAGATGATTCTGCAGCAGCATCGGCGTTAGCAGGTAAGTCGATGTAGCTACTTACCTACAAATGCTGATGCTGCTGCAGAATCATCTGTAGCCTCTGGTGCCGACACGATGCAGGACCTGTGAGTGACGTCACAGATCTGCACTGCCAGAAGCTGGGCGTTCTGAAGAGAAGTGGATGATACTTCTCATCAGAACGCCCAGCTAGTAAAAGTAGTAAACACGCCCCGATGTACGCACATAATACACGCCCAGTTGGACTTTTACTTTTAAACACACCCACTTGGACTTTTGCCAGCCTCATTTGCATAACTACAAAAATGGTCATAACTTGGCCAAAAATGCTCGTTTTTTAAAAATAAAAATGTTACTGTAATCTACATTGCAGCGCCGATCTGCTGCAATAGCAGATAGGGGCTGCAAAATCTGGTGACAGAGCCTCTTTAAGTAAAGTTTTGTATTGACATTTTTCGAATATATAGTAGCTACAGACTCTGTTCTTCCCATGTTTATATATGTATTATAGAGTTGCCTCATTAACAGATATGGGAGGATGTTCCCAGGAACAATACCTAGCCCAGTAATATTGTTTGCTTTTGGAGACTATTAGTTATAATGTATGAATCAAGTCTAAAAAGGGTCCAACATAAATCTATTGGTCACATGTTGATTTAAGAAAATGTAAACATTGTTTATATGTACAGTATGTATGAGAATATAAAGAAAAAGCTGAAAAAGGCAGACATTTCTGAGAAAAGTCCTGAGAATAGTTCAGAAAAGGCAAGAGCAGCACAAAGGAATTTGTTTTCCTTAACCCCTTAGTGACCAGCCTATTTTAGACCTTAATGACAAAGCAATTTTTTTAGTTTTTCCATCGTTTCTTTCAAAGAGCTATAACTTTTTTATTTTTGTGTCGACATAGCTGTATAAGGTCTTGTTTTTTGCGGGACAAGTTGTAATTTTTAACAGCACCATTTTGGGGTACATAGAATTTATTGATTAACTTTTAGTAACTTTTTTTGGGGGTTAATAAAAAAAAACTGCAATTTTGCCACACTTTTTAACGTCCCAAATTGACGCCGTTTATTGTATGATATAAATAACACAATAACTTTATTCAGCGGGTTATTGCGATGGCAACCATACCAATTTGTTTAGATTTTTTTATCTTTTACTACTTTTACAGAGTAAAAACACTTTTTTTTTCAAAATTATTTGTTTTTGTGTCTCCATATTTGAAGAACCATAACTTTTTGATTTCTTTGCCGATGCAGTTGTATAAGGGCTTTTTTTTTTTTTGCGGGGCGACTTGTAATTTTTATCGGTAGCATTTTTTTTAAGGCAGGATTCAAAGAAAACAGCAATTTTTGCATTGTTTTTTATGTTATTTTTTACAATGTTCACTGTGCGGGTTAAATGATATAATAACTTTATAGTCGGGGTCGTTACGGACACGGCAATATCAAATATGTGTAACTTTTTTACTTTATTTTGTTTTTTAATAACAAAGTAGCTTATAAGGGCAAAAAATATATTTTTTTCACGTTGTTTTTTTTTTTACTTTTTTTTTTACTTTTTTTATTAGTCCCACTAGGGGACTTCACTATGCGATCGTCCGATCGCATTTATAATACACTGCAATACTTCTGTATTGCAGTGTATTATGCCTGTCCATGCAAAATGGACAGGCATTCACTACAGGCAGACCTGGGGGCCTTTATTAGGCCCCCGGCTGCCATCGCCATCGGATCTTATCGCCGGGTGCCGGTGGGATGAGAGGAAGCTCCCTCCTTCTCTCTCTCCAAAACCACTCAGATGCGGCGCACGCTATTGAGTGCTGCATCTGAGGGGTTACACGTGTGAGATCGATACTGATATCGATCTCACCCATTAGAGCAGGGACACCCCCAGCTTTCAGCTATCTCTGGTGGCTGAGAGCAGGGAGATGTAACGGCTCCCTGCTCTGTTTATTTATTCCTATGCAGCGCCATAAAAATGTGTATGCATCAGAATAAAGCCCGTTAGTGGCCGCCGTAGAAACACTATGGGGCGGTCACTATTGGGTTAAAATACAAACAACGTATTATGCTTTTATAGGTTTTTTTAACCCCTTGGCGACTATATATATATATATATATTTTTATATATATATATATATATATATATATATATATACACACAGTTAGGTCCAGAATTATTTGGACAGTGACACAAGTTTTGGCATTTTAGCTGTTTACCAAAAAATATTAAATATACAGTTATATAATCAATATGGGCTTAAAGTGCAGGCTCTCAGCTTTAATTTGAGGGTATTCACATCCTAATTTAAGGAAGGGTTTAGGAATTACAGCTCTTTAATATGTAGCTCTTTTTTAAGGGACCAAAAGTAATTGGACAATTATCTCAAAAGCTATTTAATGGGCTGCATGTGCTATTCCAAGTGTGGAATTTGCATTTGGAAGCTGTTGCTGTGAACCCACAATATAAGGTCAAAGGAGCTCTAAATGCAGGTGAAACACACCATCGTTAGGCTGAAAAAAATGAAGAAATCCATCAGGGAGAGAGAAGCACAATTGTTAGGAGTGGTCAAATCAACAGTTTGGTACATTCTTGAAAAAAAAGAGCGCACTGGTGATCTCGTGAACTCCAAATGGCCTGGACGTCCATGGAAGACAACAGTGGTGGATGATCGAAGAATCCTTTCCATGGTGATGAAAAACCCCTTCACAACATCTACCCAAGTGAAGAACAGTCTCCTTGAAGTAGGTGTATCAGAATCTAAGTCTACCATAAAGAGAAGACTTCATGACAGCAAATACAGAGGGTTCTCACAAGGTGCAAACCATTAATCAGCCTCAAAAATAGAAAGGCCGGATTAGACTTTGCCAAACAACATCTAAAGAAGCCGCCCAGTTCTGGAACAGCATGAAACTAAGATCAACCTGGACCAGAATGATGGGAGGAAGAAAGTATGGAGAAGGCTTGGAACGGCTCATGATCCAAAGCCACCACATCCTCTGTAACACATGGTGGGGGCAGTGTGATGGCAAGGTGGGGGCAGTGTGATGGCATGGTGGTAGCAGTGTGATGGCATGGTGGGGGCAGTGTGATGGCATGGTGGGGGCAGTGTGATGCATGGTGGGGGCAGTGTGACGGCATGGTGGGGGCAGTGTGATAGGAATAACAGGGTATATAGGGAGCTTAGCCCAATCAGTGTTATAATCATCAATTATACGGAAAATTCATAAAAATACAAAGCATAAAATAATGTGTATAAATAAAATGCAATAGTGCTAACAATCTTGTCAAGACCCATCAAATGTATGAATATTACAAATTCCACAAAACATCATAATCTTTAAAACATAGTGTATAACAATTAGGGTATGTTCACATGCTTACTAAAAAACTTCTGAAAATACGGAGCTGTTTTCAAGGGAAAACAGCTCCTGATTTACAGCCGCTATTTAAGCAAATTCTCGTTTTTCGCAGCGTTTTTTTCGGACGTTCTTGGAGCTGTTTTTTCTATAGTCAATGAAAAACGGCTCCAAAAATGGCTCAAGAAGTGACATGCACTTAATTTTCGCAGGCGTTTTTTAATTTGGCCGCGTAAAAAAGCGCCCCGTCGGAACAGAACACCGTTTTTCCCATTGAAATCAATGAGCAGATGTTTGGAGGTGTTCTGCTTCCGATATTCCTTACATTGTTCGGCCGTTTACGGCCCGAAAAACGGACGAAAATAAGCTGTGTGAACATACCTTTAGGGTATGTTCACACACACAATTAAAAAAACGGCTGAAAATTATAGGGCTGATTTCAAGGAAAAACAGCCTTTATTTTCAGCAATCTTTGAGCATAAAACGTTTTTTGATGCTTTTTATTAGCTAGTTGAAATTGCAACACCAAGAAGAAAAAGTTTTGGAATTGTGGAAATCTCAGGATCGATAGAAATGTTAATAATATGTAAATGATAAAAAAAATGGAAACAAAATATTCCAAACATCTTGATTTATTCAGTATCGAGTATGAACGCCATGCACAGAAATACACGCACTTACACACCTTGGCACGCTATCAAGATTGGCTGCTGGCAGCTCCCTTTGCAATTGCTGACCAATAACGTCCCAGATGTGCTCGATGGGAGACAAGTCCCTATACGCTGCAGGCCATGCAGGCCACTGCCAGTAGAACGAGTAACATGTGTTTTAGCATTGTCCTGTTGAAAAATGGCTTCTGGGACACTTTGGACAAATAGACATACCATTGGTTCCATGACTAAATCAATGTAATGCCGAGCTGTTAGTGTACCTAAAATGAAAGCTAGAGGGGTCTGACTACTGTACATTTTTCCACCCCACATCATAATCCTGAGAGTAGAATCGGTGTGACGTTCCCTTGTGAAGGCCTCTTCATGGCATTGCCCACTTGGTCTCCAGACCTATCTCCGGCTATCATTGCATCTGAGACATAGCCTTTGAGAGTGGTGGTGTGTGGTCATTGGTACACCTGTAGCTGGACGTCTGGCTCGTAGCCCAATGTCATGCAAATGCCGTCTGATGTTTTTTTTGCAACACTGGTGCCGCCCTAGGCTTGGGATGTCCAATTTCATTAGTAGTACAGAATGAATAACTACGCACCATTCTTCCAATCAGACGATCCGTGCAGAGGTTCACTTCCACACTCCTCTTGCTGTCATTCCCATTCGTTGTTGTTCACCCAACCTACGGGTCACGCAATGTTGAACAGTGCTGACATCTCGGCCCAGCGATCTGCCGGAGTGATAAACCGAGTTCTCTCAGTTCAAGATTTCTGTCCCTCTTAGATAGCAAAAAGTGTCAATAACTGGCACGTAGAGGAACAGGAGGCATCGCACAATCATCCCACACCACTTGATCCGATATTTGAGGTTTCATGGGGCTAAAAATCTTTGCTTTCAATCTGGCTTTTATGCCCCCCACATGCCACAGATTGGGGCTAGGTGCTTGAAAATTTGATAATTTGCAGACCTTATCGACACCTGATACTTCCTCAATTTGCATACAGCTTACAGCTTGCCATTCTTGGTGTTGCAATTTCAATGTCGAGGCGTATATATATATATATACACACACACACACACACACACACACACACACAACGTTCAGCCATAACAATAAAACCATCTACCTAATATCACGTAGGTTTCCCTCATGCAGTCAAAACTGCTCCCACCCGTCGAGGCATAGACCCCACAAGACTTATGGAGTTGTCCTGTGGCATCTGGGACCATGACATTAGCAGCAGATCCTTTAAGTCCTGTAAGTTGTGAGGTGGGGCCTCCATTGATCGGACTTGTTTTTCCACCAACCAAACTTGTTTTTCTAGCACATCCCACAGATGCTTGATCTGATTGAGATCTGGGGAATGTGTCAACACATTGAACTCCTTGTCATGGTCCTTAAACCATTCCTGAACAACTTTGGCAGGGTGGCAGGGGCATTATCCTCGTCACGTTGGGTACGTGGACCCACTGGCCAACAGGACGCAGGTCACAGTCCATAGTTCGTATAGTGTACCTGTGGCAGCTCGGGCAGTAGCAAGGCAGGCTCGGCTAGGACTAAGCAGCAGGCAGGCATCAGGTGTGGTGTAGCAGGACAGGTGTGGAATACAGTACAGCATGACTTCAGCTCAGCACTGCCTTTGACCATGATAGCACTGGACACAGGTACAGGAACGGGGAACACTGGGAAATGGAAAACACTAGGAGACCATTTGCTTAGACAAACTTTGAGTACAACAACAACACTCAGGCATGGGAGGAAGGGGCTGAGCCCTTCTTATAGTCCAGGGTGCTTATGGGCTAATTTTGACATTAACTCAGGTGCGCACGCTGGCCCTTTAAGAGCAGGTGCGAGCGTGTGCGCGCACCCTACGGGACCCGGCCGAGGTAAGCAGAACTGAGCGCTGGAATCTCCTGAGGAGGAGACTGGGGCCAGCACTCGCCCATGGCTGCGGCCGTCAGCAGGTGAGTGAGCCTGACAGCCTGTGGCCATGGACATGACAATCCTGCTGAAAGAGCGCATTGCCATTAGGGAATACTGTTACCATAAGGGGATTACTTGGTCTGCAACAATGTTTATATAGGTGGTACATCTACATGAATGCCAGGCCCCAAGTTTTCATCACACTGCCTCTACCGGCCTGTCTTCTACCCATACTGCATCAGGTTCCATCTCTTTCCCAAGTAAATGACGCACACGCACCCGGCGATCCATGTGATGTAAAAGACAATGTGATTCATCAGACCAGGCCTCCTTCTTCGATAGCTCCATGGTCCAGTTCTGATGCTCACGGGCCTATTGTTGATGCTTTTTGCGGTGGACAGGGGTCAGCATGGGCACTTTGATTGGTTTTGTGGCTCCGCAGCCCCAAGCACAGCAAGCTGTAATGTACTGTGTGTTCTGACACCTTTTTAGCATGAAGTTTTTCAGCAATTTCTACATTAGTTCTACTGTGGAATTAAACCAGACGGGCTAGCTATCGCTCCCCATGTGCGTCAATAAGCCTTGGGTGCCCATGACTCTGCTGCCTGTTTACCAGTTTTGGTAGACCATAACTACTAATACCAAGGACACCACAATTTGGTCCTTGTTCAAGTCGCTCAGATCCTTACACTTGCCCATTTTTCCTACTTCCAACACATCAACTTTCAAAATTGACTGTTTATTTGCTGCCTAGTATATCACACCCCTTGTCGGGCGCTATTGTAACAAGATAATCAATGTTATTCACTTCACCTATCACTGTTTATAACATTAATGCTGATCGGTGTATACATGTATTAACCCCTTAGTGACCAGCCCATTTTAGGCCCTAATGACCAAGCTATTTTATTCGTTTTTCTATAGTCGCATTCAAAGAGCTATAACGTTTTTATTTTTTCGTCTACATAGCTGTATGAGGACTTGTTTTTTGCGGGATTAGTTGTGCTTTTTAATAGCACCATTTTTGGGTACATATAATTTTTATATTAACTTTTATTAACCCTTTTGGGGGGGATTATAAAAAAAACCTGAAATTCCGCCATTGTTCTATGCGTTTTTAAATTGACGCCGTTCACTATGCGACGTAAATAACATGTTACCTGTATTCTATGGGTCGGTACGATTACGGCGATACCACATATGTAGAGGTTTTTTTATGTTTTACGACTTTTGCACAATAAAAACACTTTTGAACTAAAATAATTTGTTTTTGCATCGTCGCTTTCCAAGAGCCGTAATTTTTTTATTTTTCCATCAATGTAGTGATTTTTTGGGCTTGTTTTCTGCGGGACGAGACGTAGTTTTGAATGGTACTGTTTTGGGGTGCATGGGACTTATTGATTCATTTTTATTATGACTTTTTTGGGGGACAATGGAAAAAAATTGCAATTTCGCCATGGTTTTTTGCGTTTTTTTTTTACGGTGTTCACTTTGCGGTTTAAATTACATATTAACTTTATTAATGGAGTCATTACGGTCGCGGCGATACCACATATGTGTACTTTTTTTTTTTTTTTACACTTTTACTAAATAAAACCACTTTTTATGGAAAAAAATGGTTTTATTTATTTTTTTACTGTACTTTTTATTAATAATCTTTATTTCACTTTGATGACTGATTTTATTAGTCCCACTAGGGGACTTTACTGTGCGATCTTCCGATCGCTGCTATAATGCTCTGGTATACTTCGTATACCAGAGCATTATTGCCTGTCAGTGTAAATCTGACAGGCAATCTGTTAGGACGTGCCTCCAGCGCGTCCTAACAGGCATATGTCCAGGGCAGACCTGGAGGCTTTTATCAAGCCCCCGGCTGCCATGACACCCCATCGGAGACCCGCGATTTCATTCGCGGGCCGCCGATGGGTGACAGAGGGAGCGCACTCCCTCTGTAAACAAAGTTAAATGCCGCGGCCGCTATTGACGGCGGCATTTAACGGGTTAAACTTCGATCGCGGGCGTTGGAGCAGGAGCTCAGCTGTCATCAGACAGCAGAGCCCCGGCTCCTGCCTGCACGGGAGACTCGTGCAGGACTTAGACTAGGCTGACGTGAAAAGGCGTCAGCCTAGCCTAAAGCCCATTAGTGACCGACGTAAAAAGGCGTATTAGTGGTCACTAAGGGATTGCTTGTGCAGTAAGGGGCACATATATACGTCTAGCAATTTATTGGCAGATCACACTATATAGCGCTCTGCCAATAATATAGTCTGGTCCACTGGCTGTTAAGAGTTATGTAGAAGGGTTACAAAATTGGCTTTTGTTTAAGTGTAATCACTAATTTGAGTGAAAGCAATTGTGACAGTTGGGCCACCACTGTGCCAGACATTTCCCATTCAGCAACGACTACAGCAGAAGTGTAGTATTACATGGCTGCCGTTCTTACCGCGTCATTCTCAATTCTGGCTCTCTGAGTGGGGTTCTTAGTGGGGGACCCCCTTAATGCAGTCTATTGGCCCTAATAGGGCATATAGATAAGAGTTGCCTTCGTGAGACAACCGCTTTAAAGTTGTAGTCTCACAACAGACTTTAATATGGGAGCCATGTGGGGGATTTTTTTAGGGGAATTTACGGCCAGCCAGACTGTTGGCCATTAGATGAATAGATGTCCATATATTACATGGGTGGATTGAGTTCTTCTGAGAAAAAATTGCTGCTTGTTACTGACTCTTCTCTCTCGCTCCTAAAGGGTTCCTGAATGGGGATGCCGTTCTATGACATCTATATGCCCCAATAGGTCCTTTTAAGGGCAGACGACACATTATAACCAGAGAAGAGAAAATTTCTCAAAATTAATTTTGGGACAGTCTATCGAACTGACTGTCATATTCGATCCGAAAAAATTTGGCACAAATCAAAAGTGTCCCGATTGTCCTGAAAACTTGTATATGGCACTCTGAGGTCTTCTAGGACTGTATTAAATCCCTTTCAAGCTTATTAACACCAAGATAGCACTAGTGATGCCATAGTGACAGCAACATATATGGCTATGGGTAAACAGATGGAAGCTGGTGGTAAGAAACAGGCTGTTTAAAAACACACTGCACTGTCAGATTTTTTTTTCTAAACATATTACATTTAACTGGTTGCCGACACAGGACGAGAATGCTTCGCGCATTAGGACAAGCATTCTCGTACTGTGTGACAGCCAGTGTCCGTGCGCGATCAGGAGTAGTACAGACCGCGCCGTTCAGAGGAGGGGGGACTGCCCTTTGATCGCGTCACAGAAAATCCCTGTGACGCGATCACAGCCCATAATTTGTATGGCCAGACAGCCCAGGGTCCATACTGAGGTCTGCCCCAACAACTGCCTGTGTACAATCAGTACACAGGCTAATGTACTGACATATAGATATATGCCAGTACGTTGCAGTTAAAAAATCAAAATGAAAAATCCCTTTATGGGATTAAAAAAAAAAGTTAAATTAAGGTAAAAAAAAATGAATGTTAAATAAAAAAAAATGTAAAAAAAATACACAGAAATACAAATTCTTTACAATAAATAAACTTTTTAAAATATAAGTCCCAAAACATGAAAAAATATAGACATATTTGGTATCGCCACGACCGTAACAACCTGTACAACAAATGTATAACATTATTTATGATGATCGGTGTATGGTGTAAGAAAATATAAATATTAAAACTGCAGCGGAACTGCTTTTTTTCTGCATTTTCGCCAAAATAAAAAATTATATAAATTAAACGATAGTGTATTTGTACCAAAAAAATGGTACCAACATAAAATACAACTCGTCCAGCAAAAAATAAAGTCTCATAAAACTACGTCGCACAAAAAATAAAAAAGTTATGAGCGTCGGGATGCAAAGAGGGAAATATAAAAAAAATTGTTCTGTCCTCAAGGCCAAAATTGGCCGTGTCCTTAAGGGGTTAATTGCAAAATGAACAAAAATGGCAAAATTAAAAGATACAAGTTCTGTTTTTGTATTGTATAAAAAGCCCCATCTATGCCGCAAAAAAAGATGATTAACATATAAAATAAAAAAAATAAAAAAATTCACCCTTTCAATGTTATTCCCAAAGGGTGAAATTTTGCAGTGGACATTTAGGCATTGATTGAATTACTTGGTCCAAAAAATGGTATTGATTAGAACAGAAGTGAATGTTTTTCAGTAATGTTAAAAAACATGGTATTATTCTTATTTATTTATTTTTAATAGTGAAGTGTCTTAAGTGCTCTTGCCTCTTGTCAATGTTTCAAAAATGTCAGAATATAAATAAAAAATAAAATTTTCACCCACGTCGGTTCATACAAATGCATTATGCAGCTGATGACCTTATGTCTAGCATCCCAAGGTAAAATGTTCTTGACACCAGCGCCTATGAATAGTAGAAGATATGTTAATTTTTATGTTTTGTGTAATCATAACTGCGGTTGTATTTGCTATAGAAATGTATTTCTGCTTGCTTACTAGCTGCTAAGAATTATGGAAAAGATTCGAGAAACCGCCTGTTAGGTGAGTGTAATCGCTAATTTGAGTAAAAGTAATTGTGTTTTGGGTGCCATTAAATTCTCATCATACACATACTTCTACTATGGAGCAGTTCCCAAAAGTATGCGTTCAGTTCAGTTGAAACAATCGTATAAATAATTTTGCATCATTTTCTGTGATGATAATAAGGCAGCAGAGCACAACTGAGAATATATTACAGGATAATCAAAAGATAATTGCAGCCCTGTTCAAAAGAAAGGACAGAAGAAAACATGCTCTACGGTTATGGATATGAATATATTAGTATCAACCGAGCTGGACATACTGTATTCAAGTTAACAGAATGTCCTACAAGCCTATTCAAAATTCATATGATGAATTATATAAAAGGAACTTTATTGAACTTTATTGAAATAAAATTATTTAAAAAATGGAGCCCTTGGAACAGAGTCGTTTAGATATATAAATTAGTAACAGATATTTTATGCATAAAAAGGTATTTTTTAAAATTATTTTTCTTATTATTTTGATTAAAAATTTAAGGCCCTATTCACACGACAGGGTTTCCCGGCCGTGTGACAGCCGTTTTTTGAAAGTCTGTCACACGGCTGCAGTAGGAACTATAGACCCTAAATGGGACTATTCACAGGGCCGATTTTTTGACGGCCCGGTCAAAAAATGGTGCATGTCCTATTTTCATCTGTTCTCCCAGCCGTACGGCTCCAATAGAAGTCTATGGGGCCGGGTACAGCACAGCTGTCACTCGGATGTGATACGAGTGATGGCCGAGCTTTCTGTAGCTTGTTCGCTCTCTTCTCCGCCCCACAGTGCGAAGTGCATGTGAGGAGGAAGAGGGTATTTTTTTGCTCCCTGTAGGAGCGGATTCCCCAGCCACAGTCTTGCCGAAGCTATGGCCGGGGATTCCGCTCCAGGAGAAGTCCCTGACTTCACTGTCCATACAGTGAAGGAAATAAGTATTTGATCCCTTGCTGATTTTGTAAGTTTGCCCACTGTCAAAGACATGAACAGTCTACAATTTTTAGGCTAGGTTAATTTTACCAGTGAGAGATAGATTATATAAAAAAAACAAAACTGAAATTCACATTGTCAAAATGATATATATTTATTTGCATTGTGCACAGAGAAATAAGTATTTGATCCCTTTGGCAAACAAGACTTAATACTTGGTGGTAAAACCGTTGTTGGCAAGCACAACAGTCACATGTTTTTTGTAGTTGATGATGAGGTTTGCACACATGTTAGATGGAATTTTGGCCCACTCCTCTTTGCAGATCATCTGTAAATCATTAAGTTTTCGAGGCTGTCGCTTGGCAACTCGGATCTTCAGCTCCCTCCATAAGTTTTCGATGGGATTAAGGTCTGGAGACGGGCTAGGCCACTCCATGACCTTAAAGTGCTTCTTTTTGAGCCACTCCTTTGTTGCCTTGGCTGTATGATTCGGGTCATTGTCGTGCTGGAAGACCCAGCCACGAGCCATTTTTAATGTCCTGGTGGAGGGAAGGAGGTTGTCACTCAGGATTTGACGGTACATGGCTCCATCCATTCTCCCATTGATGCGGTGAAGTAGTCCTGTGCCCTTAGCAGAGAAACACCCCCATAATGTTTCCACCTCCATGCTTGACAGTGGGGACGGTGTTCTTTGGGTCATAGGCAGCATTTCTCTTCCTCCAAACACGGCGAGTTGAGTTAATGCCAAAGAGCTCAATTTTAGTCTCATCTGACCACAGCACCTTCTCCCAATCACTCTCAGAATCATCCAGATGTTCATTTGCAAACTTCAGACGGGCCTGTACATGTGCCTTCTTGAGCAGGGGGACCTTGCGGGCACTGCAGCATTTTAATGCATTACGGCGTAATGTGTTACCAATGGTTTTCTTGGTGACTGTGGTCCCAGCTGCCTTGAGATCATTAACAAGTTCCCCCCGTGTAGTTTTCGGCTGAGCTCTCACCTTCCTCAGTATCAAGGATGCCCCACGAGGTGAGATTTTGCATGGAGCTCCAGATCGATGTCGATTGTCAGTCATTTTGTATGTCTTCCATTTTCTTACTATTGCACCAACAGTTGTCTCCTTCTCACCCAGCTTCTTACTTATGGTTTTGTAGCCCATTCCAGCCTTGTGCAGGTCTATGATCTTGTCCCTGACATCCTTAGAAAGCTCTTTGGTCTTGCCCATGTTGTAGAGGTTAGAGTCAGACTGATTAATTGAGTCTGTGGACAGGAGTCTTTTATACAGGTGACCATTTAAGACAGCTGTCTATAATGCAGGCACCAAGTTGATTTGGAGCGTGTAACTGGTCTGGAGGAGGCTGAACTCTTAATGGTTGGTAGGGGATCAAATACTTATTTCTCTGTGCACAATGCAAATAAATATATATAATTTTGACAATGTGATTTTCTGTGTTTTTTTTTAATATAATTTATCTCTCACTGGTAAAATTAACCTAGCCTAAAAATTCTAGACTGTTCATGTCTTTGACAGTGGTCAAACTTACAAAATCAGCAAGGGATCAAATACTTGTATATGGACACAGTGATGTCAGGTACTTCTGAAGTGGAATCCCGGCGCTGTGGCCGGTGTTTCCGCTCCAGGAGAAGTCTCTGACTTCAGTATCCATATATGGACATTGAAGTCAGGGACTTCACCTGGAAAGTTCCCCTAGAGTGGTGCTATCTACAAAAAGGTAGAGGGGTATGTGGTGATTTAAAGTGATCCTATTTTTTCACTAATTCTGGTGTGCTGCCTTGCATTTTGGAGTTTGTTACAAATTTTGGGACACTGGTCACGTGTCCGGACGAGCATATTGCACCCCAAAAATCAATAAGTTTTAATTTTTTTTTACTTAATTACTGGAGTAATTTCAGAATTAATGAGAGTAAGGAGCTTAAGATTAATGTAGAAAAGATAAAGTAATGGGGAGCTTAAGAAAAAAATACAACAGAGAGCTTAACCCCTTCAGGACTGAGCCTGTTTTGGCCTTCAGGACGAAGCCGATTTTTCAAATCTGACATGTGTCACTTTATGTGGTAATAACTCTAGAATGCTTTTACCTATCCAAGCGATTCTGAGTCTGTTTTCTTGTGACATATTGTACTTTATGTTAGTGAAAAAATTTTGTTGATAAATTCAATATTTATTTGTAAAAAAACACCAAGATTTGGAGAAAATGTGCAAAAATTAGCATTTTTCTAAATTTAAATGTATCTGCTTGTAAAACAAATAGTAATACCACACAAAATAGTTACTAGTTAACATTTACCATATGTCTACTTTAGTTTGGCATCGTTTTTTGAACATTCTTTTATTTTTCTAGGACGTTACAAGGCTTAGAACTTTAGCAGCGATTTCTCATATTTTCAAGAAAATTTCAAAAGGCGATTTTTACAAGGACCAGTTCAGTTCTGAAGTGGCTTTGAGGGCCTTATATATTAGAAAGTCCCCATAAATCACCCCATTTTGAAAACTGCACCCCTCAAGGTATTCAAAACAGCATTCAGAAAGTGTTTTAACCCTTTAGGCGTTTCACAGGATTTAAAGCAAAGTAGAGGTGAAAGTTACAAATTTCATTTTTTTTTTACAAAATTAATTTGTAATTATTTTTTTCTATACCACAGAAGGTTTTACCTGAGAAATGTAACTTATTATTTATTGCCCAGATTCTGCAGTAGTGCGGTAATTTACTGAAACACCGGCCTCAGAAGCAAAGGAGCACCTAGTGGAATTTGGGGCCTCCTTTTTTTTAGCATATATTTTAGGTACCATGTCAGGTTTGAAGAGGTCTTGTGGGGCCAAAACAATAAAGACCCCCAAAAGTGACTTCATTTTGGAAACTACACCCCTCAGGGAATTTATCTAGGGGTATAGTTAGCATTTTGAACCCACAGTTTTTTTGCTAAATTTATTTGAATTAGTATGTGAAGATGAAAATCTACTTTTTTTCTGAAAAAACGTAGAAATTGTTAATTTTTTCAAAGAATAAAAGAGAAAAAACACCCCAACATATGTAAAGCAATTTATCCTGATTATAGCAATACCCCATATGTGGTAATAAACTGCTGTTTGGACCCACAGCAGGACTCAGAAGGGAAGGAGCACCATTTGGATTTTGAAATTCTGATTTTGCTGGAATAGTTTTCAGTGCCGTGTCGCGTTTGAAATGCACAGGAGGGAACAAAATAGTGGAAACCCCCGGAAAGTGACCCCACTTTGGAAACTACACTCATCAAGGAATTTTTCTAGGGGTAAAGTTAGCATTTTGACCCCACAGTTGTTTTGCTGAATTCATTGGAATTATTCTGTAAAGGTAAAAATCTACTTTTTTTCTCAAAAAAGGTAGCCATTTTTAACTTTTACAAGGAATAAAGGAGAAAAAGCACCCCAACATTTGTAAAACAATTTCTCCCGATTACGGAAATATGCCATATGTGGTAATAAACTGCTGTTTGGACCCACAGCAAGGCTCAGAAGGGAAGGAGCGTTATTTGGCTTTTGGAGCTCAAATTTAGCTGAAATGCCATGTCACATTTGCAAAGCCCCTGAGAGGCCAAAACAGTGGAAACCCCCCAAAAGTGGAAATTACACCACTTAAAGAATCTATCTAGGGATATAGTGGGCATTTAGACCCCACAAGTCTTTTGCAGGATTTATTAGAATTAGGCCGTGAAAATGAATATCAACATTTCTTCCACTAAAATGTTGCATTTGTTCAATATCACAAAGGATAAAGGAGGAAAAAGCTGCCCAACATTTGTAAAGCAATTTCTCCCGAGTACGGCAATACCCCACATGTGGTCATAAATGGTTTTTCATTAGAAAGTTATTAACCCTTTCTGGACTGATCCATTTTTTCTTTTCCTTTTTAGTTTTTTTCTCCCCGCGTTCCAAGAGCCATGACTTTTTTTATTTTTCAGTCAATAGAGCGGTATGAGGGCTTATTTATTGAGGGACGAGCGGTCATTTTTATTGGTACCATTTTTTTGGTATATTCAACTTTTTGAGTGAAGGTGACCAAAAAACAGCGATTTTGCAGTTTGAAATTCTTTATTTTTCACCTGAGACGCTCCATACATCACCCCGATAGTAAGACATGCTATGTCGTGGTGCGCGAAGGGGTTAATGTGCAGCGGATGGTGCAGAGTGAAAATAACAATTTTCCACTCATATGCCATTTTAGTGCACTACATGTTATGCCCAGTTTGTGCCACTGAAGACAAATACCTCATAAAATATTAACCGAGTTCTCCCGGGTATGGTGATGCCATATCTGTGGATGTAAACTGGTGTTTAGGCACGCTGCAGGGCTCAGAAGGGAGGGAGCGCCATTTGGCTTTTGGGGCGCAGATGTAGCTTGGTAGTTGTTCTGTTTGGGGTTTTACTGGTGTTTCAGTTTATAATGTGGGGGCATATGTTATCTGTGCGGGGTACATCAGGGTATAATAAGAGGGTATAATAATGCAGTAAATAAATAATAATCCGCAGATATGTGGCCGGTGTCGCACTGATAAATGGTGCCCAATCTTATCTGCTTTTGGAACACTCTGCACATTTTGCATCGCCATATTCTGAGAGCCAGAACTTTTTTTATTTTTTTCTCCACCGGAGCTGTGTGAGGGTTTATTCATTGTGGGACAATCTGTAGTTTTCATTGGTACCATTTTGGGGTACCAGAAATTTTTTGGATCACGTTTTATTCCATTTTTTGGCAAGCAAGGTGACCAAAAACCATCAATTCTGACAATGTTTTTTATTCTTTTTTTTATGGCCTTCACCCTAGGCTATAAATGACCATTTTACTTTATTTAGCGGGTCGATACGATTACGGCGATACCATATGTATATCATTTTTTTATGTTTTGCAGCGTTTGTGCAATAAAATCACTTATTTATTTTTTGTGTCACCATATTCTGAGAGCGATAACTTTTTTATTTTTCAAAAAAGCTGTGTAAGGGCTTGTTTTTTGCGGGACGGGTTGTAGTTTGTATTGGTACCATTTTGGCGTACATGTGACTTTTTGATCACTTTTTATTGTATATTTTGGGAGGGTCGGTAACCAAAAAATTGTGATTCGGGCACAGTTGTTTGTTTATTTTTTTTGCAGTGTTCACCGTGCGGGAAAAATAATACTACAGTTTTATAGTTGGGGTCGTTACGAACACGGACCAAATATGTGTACTTTTTTTAACGTGTTAATTTTTTTCCTATAATAAAAGACTTATTATAAGAAAAAAGCATTTTTTGTTTATGTCACTTCTAACTTTTATTTTTACACTTTTTAAAAACATTTTTATTATCTTTTTTTTACTTTTTTTACTTGTCCCACTAGGGGACATTTAGACTTGCAGCTCTTATCGCTGCTGGAGCACATTACACTACACACGTAGTGTAATGTGTTCTAACTGTCATTGTGAAGTGACAGTCACACTGACAGGAAGCATCGGAGGACCGGCCGGAGGCTGCCGTACATGGCAATCCGGAGGTCATTGTCTGGCCTCTGGTTGCCATGATAAGGATCGCCAGCCCCCGCAAATGCATGCGAGGGGCTGCCGATCCGCTGTAAACCTCTTCAATGTGGAAATCGGAATCGACCACCGCATCAAAGGGGTTAATTGCCGATTTCAGCGGCGACAGCCCGCTGATCGGCAACGGGGAGAGCAGGGCTGACACCCTGCACAGTTAACCGCTGCTGCGGTGTAGCGCCGTGCGGCGGTTAACTGTTAAAGCGCGGACATAACTGCACGCCCAGGTGCGCGAAGTTACTGCTCACCTGGACGTGCATTTACGCCAAGGTGCGGGAAGGGGTTAAAGGCTATGTAAACTTCAGTATCAGTGTGTTACTTCAAGTATCAGTTTGTTTTGTGTAACTTTGTAAATACTTTTTATTAAAAATTTGTTTAACTTTTTTAGATACAGCTGCTCTGTATTCTCTATACTAGGCAGCTGTATCTAGTGCTATTCACTGAATCTGTCAGTCCCGCGGACCTGATGGGTTCAGTGTCGGTGGGTCCTGCGTGTCTCTGACACACAGGATCCACCTGTAAGCTATCACATCTAAGTTATGAACAGGGTCTTCACTTAGGGCCTGTATACGTTCCGTTCTTCACTTCAGTCACAGGTATACGTGGGGAGGAGTCCCAACATATCCCACTGCATAGGCATACAGTGGGTTACGTCGCACGAAATCCCCAGGCACATCGCTACTTTAAGCACTGAACCTGGGGAAGCCCCTGACATCATTGTCCATATATGGGGGCTTTCAACTATGAAGTCCCCGGCCAGAGCATCGCAAGTGCTCTGGCTGGGGACTCCTGACTTGGGAAAGCCCTTGACGGCTTTGAGATTCAGAAAGCCGTGGTCAGAGCGTCGGCAACGCTCTGGCCGGTAATTTCACTGCTGGAGCAGCCCCTGACGTCACTGTCCATATATCGACAGTGATGTCAGGGGCTTCTCCAGTCCCGGAGTGCTTGGCCAGAGCGCTACCGATGCCCTGGCCAGGCACTCCGTAGGTAAAAGCCCCTGACATCACTGTCCCCAGGCCGATCACTACCTGATGCTCGTCCGGGGATTCCTGCCCTGGAAATGCTCCCCAAAGTATAGGGTTTTTTTTTTGCGGAATCCCTCAGGATGGAATACCGTAGTAAACTACGAAATTCCATCTTTCAAAAAAAAACGGTATATCGAAGTATACCAGCCTGACAGAGACCAAAAGGACACTCTTTTGGGCTCCATCAGGATAATGGAACACTATGGACACGTCAAGCATATACGTAAGAGAGCTTTTCCAACGTGAATATTAAAGGGCCAAAACGTGTTGTGAACAGAGCCTTAGTTTGGTCTCAATACCCTTACACATGGACTGTGTAAGGGCCTGTTCACATCATTGCCCTTCAGTTGAAGGGGTTCCGTCAGTGGCGTAACTACCGCTATAGCAGCCGTAGCGGCAGCCCCCCTTCCCATGGCCGGAGGCTCCGCTAGCAGCTGCTATGGCTGCTACAGCGCGACGCCACTGAAGGGGTTGTTCCTACAAAAGTCATGCATCCCCTATCCACAGGATAGGAGATACATGTGTGATCGCTGGGACGCCCAGTCTTTCCTAGTTACGCCCCTGGGTTCCGTCTGAGGTTTTCGTCGGGTTAACCCCTCAATGGAAAGGCAAACGGAAAGCTAAGCTTCCATTACCCTCACCATTGATATCAATGGTGACAGAAACCTAGCTAATGGTTTCCGCCTGTCACCGTTGTGACAGGGTTCCGTTGTTCTTGATGGAACCAATACGCAGCCAACTGCTCTACTTATTCCGTCAAAACACTGTCACGACGGTGACAGACGGAACCATTAGCTAGGTTTCCGTCACCATTGAGTTCAATGGTGAGGGAAACGGAAGCTGGGGTTTCCGCTTGCCTTTCCGTTGAGCGGTTAACCCCACGGAAACCTCAGGCAGAACCCCTCAGCGGAAAGCGACGGTGATGTGAACACAGCCTAAACCAGTGTAAAGATCCTCATGTCCACAAGTACCAGAGGGTGAAATTATCCTTTTAAGGATTGAAAAATACAAGGGATTTGGGAGGGAGGTTAAAAAAGTACCATCTAGTG